>NW_027526203.1:225404404-225644404 GCF_048455015.1 Haemaphysalis longicornis | reverse complement strand
TCTGGCGTAGAATGTCCCAGAAGAACACTGCGTCTCTGTACATCACAAAACAATGGTCCACGGTTTCAGGTTGGTTACACAACCGACAGTTCAAAGACCACGGTACAAAAAATCCCTTAGAATTTAGCCCCCTTTTAACAGAAAGGGTTGACGTACGCAATTTAAAGAAGAATGTCTTCGCGCCCGGCTGAATGCACATGCGTGTGACACGTGCTAAAACAGTGTCATCCATAGCATTCAAGTATGGCTGACGATACATAGGTTCAGGGAACAAGCTCTCCACGAACACACGGGGTATTTGCTTCCTGGAGAGGTGAAAGAAGAATTCCATTGAGAAACGTATTAAAAAAATACGGAGCAAATAAATTCGGCAAGTGCGCACTCAAACGACATTGAAGCACTACCGTCAGGGACGGGTGGGTCATATTTCTAAAGAACGGAAAGCTGGAAACCAGTTGGTGTACAAAAATGTGTATGAGTCGAGTACCTCCAGGTTGTAAGGTAATGAACAGATTATCTCTGCGGAAGGGCTGAAAGCGTGAGCTCCACACACACGTAGCGAGAATCCTATGCAGGGCTTGCACTTTATTCCTAGCACAGTGGAGGACATGCAGGACGGAGGCCAGCTTTGCAAAAAAAAAAAAAAAAAAACGTTGTACCCTTGAGCACGGGCAAATATTGATAATTCTCACCCCATCTATGATTGCGTCTTACGCTTAATTCTCGAAGCGCTGACTCCCAGTGAGGCCCACTGTACGTATATGGCTAAGAGGAACTCCGGTGTACTGGCGGTCCTCACAACCCTACGTAATTCCCCCCCAAAAAACCTGAGCCGAGTACCCCACATGCCGAGCCTTGGACTTTTCGAGAGTTAAACGGACAGACAACCGATTTTTGACGAATATATTGTCACGGGTAAAAGGCAAGAAAAACGTGTTCAATTGGGCAGGAAGACCGACAGACAACACTCAAGCAGACGGTCAGAACGAGCAACAGGAACCGCCACGCTAGCGCCTCAACCTTCTCTTCTTCTAGTCTCCGAGTTCCGATGGTCGACACATACCCGAGCGGGGAGAATGACCCTGGGCAGAGAGCACAGAAAATGACCTGCACCAATATGTTCTCTAGCTCATATGAAAGCCAGCGTTTTATATAGTGGGTGTTGCGACCGGGCGGGGGCACCCGATCCGAGCTCCGTGGCCTCCGACATACGAGTGGTAGCGTGTATGATGCGAGTGGCCAGCCGCTGTTGCAGCCGTGAAGAAGTCCAGAAGCCGTAGGCAAACGTAACTGTTTACTTCATAGCGAGAGGTGAGCCGAAGCCAAAGAACAATGCCCCGACGGGCGAGGTTACAATACAGGACTCGAGCAGAGCGACAACATCGATTCGCTGCTCTAACAGGAATGGTTTACAACGCTTAGGCAGCTCTATTTATACCCAAAAGCGGTAACGGTCAAACGCAACAGGCTGGAACACGCACAACACTCTTTCCAGAGTTCGTAAGCCGTTCATAGCCTCGGGCACGTTGAGTCCGAGAGAGGGGAGAGAGGAGGACTCCGTTGCGATCACCGGGGCTCTGTGTCCTTGAAGAGCGTGGAGACGAGCCACGCAGGCAGCCGCCGAAGTTCAGCCGCCGAATGCGCAGAGAGCGAAGCGTCTGACGAGGTTTTGTCGCAACTTGTTGCCGACATGATTGCGCCTGTTTTCGAAGGCGCACGAGTGGCTTCGCCGCACAGCCGAGGAGTGATGCGGGGAAGTACTGCGGCGCTGGCCCATTCGTAACAGCTTCTCCGCCGGGGGTCCGAGATCCCGATGGATAAGGGTCTGCAACCGTTGTCCGGAGGGATGCTGTCGAAGTGAAGTGTTCGGCAGACGCTCGACTCCAGGCCTGGGCTGTACGACACTGTGCTGGAGCTTCACCGGGCGGGTCACTGGACGAGTAGTGGCTCCCCAAGAACGTCTCTGGCTTGGTCAGGCAAGCAACAGAACAACACAGGAAGACACAACCGCATCGCCGGCAAGTGCGAAGACAAATCCACACTGAAGCTCTACCAGGCTTTTAGTTGCGAAAAGTGCGCGAAAAACTAACTACTCTAGTTATATTTTTGCCCAGCAGTACTTTAGACAAGTGACAAACCTGAAAGGTGACATTTCGCTTGATTGGAAATGCCCCACACAAAAAAATTGCAATCATAAAGGGCGAAACCTGTTCCAGGAAAAACAATGAACTTGAGAAAGTCAGGCGTCTACAAGCCACTTCTCGCGCTGAGAGCTGCGATTCGAGCTCTCGTCATTGCTCCGAGTTTTTCCCTTTTTGTACCGCACTTTAGGTGCAGCCGTTCTCTCAACGCTGCTGCGACCGCGTGAGAGGACACCGGCCGTTCGCTTCGACAACAGTCGAGCTTGCGGAGGAGCGAGAAGGATTTTCCATCGTTCAAACGAGAGGCGCGCACTCCTTCTTGGAGGCGGCGTCCCCCTGGCGCGATGCGAGCTCACGGCTTTGCCCGTTCGTGTGCCTGCACTGAAACACGCGCCGCAAGCACGCGCGGAAGTTTTCCCTCTATCCTTCTTGCTCGCCGTTTCGCGAACGCGTTCGGCAAGCGAACATCGGAACGTGTTTACGTTCTCTCCTCCAGGCTGATCGGTTCCCGACTTCGGCTCAGCCACAGGCGCCACCGAAATCTCAACTAGCTTAGCCCATATTGGCCTATCATCGGGAGAATCAGCTGGGAGTGACACGGGCACGACGAGCTCTTTAGGCACCGGGTAGCTTCGTACAGTCACTACCTCGTCGTCCCTCGCGCTTACGGCGACAGCCTCAGCAAGCGAAGCCCGAAGCGTGTTCCCGTTCTGCTTCCTTACTGCCAGAACTACACTACAACCAGGCTGCTCTGTCTGATTCTCAAAAGACGGCTCAGCCGCCCGCGACACCTGAATCTCTACGAGCTCGGCTGGCCGTCGCTCGAGGTCAGCTACCTGAGCTGGTGGCACAACGGAATCGGCTTGCTCAGTGGCGAGATTGTCATTTCTCCCAAATGAACCGTGCAAACCGTTCGCTGCCTCGGCTGCAGGCTTTGCCACCACATCGCTCGTTTCCGCACTACCGTCCGAAGGAACAACCTCCGTTTCAGCGGATTCGTGCGGCGTCTCGGAAAGCTCATCGTTTACGCATTCCTGCGAAACGTCGCTATCTCGCGAAGTGTTCACGTTCACGTCAGCAGCCATTCCCAAGGCCTCCCGCGAATTTGAATCGTCCGAACACTCCGCCGAGATCTCCAAAACAAACGCCGACACATTATCGCATTTAGTGGACACGCACTGCCCTCTGCCGACAGTCTGAGCTAATGTGCCGTCGTTATCTCTCGACGCAACCTTGACGCGCTGCTCGGCCGCAACCGTCGCCTCCGACTCGCGCTCCCGAGCGTCTGCTACTGGCAGCGCTGGCACGGTGCTTTCCTCGACAGCGAGGTCTTTCTCGAGCAACAATTCTAACTCGGGCTTCACTTCTTCCTGCTCGAGTTGAATTTCGTGCTCTAGGTTCTTGTTCTCCCGTTGGAGTCTCTCTCCCTCGATCTCCTTTCTTTCCCTTCGGATTTGCCTGAGCTCGAGGTCGTACCCTCGCATCTTTTCCTGGTGCTGTCGTTCTTGCTTTTTCTCCTCGCGTTCTGCCTCTCGCTCTCTTTCCTCGCGTTCCTCACGCTGGCGCTCAGCCTCCGCCTCGGCGGCTTGACGTTTCGCGGTCTCCCTGCCGTTGACCAGCTCAATGCATTCCGACAGCTCCTCATCGTCAGCCCCGACAGCGAGTATAGCCTGTATCAGCTCTGGCTTTCTCAGTGCGTCCGTAACATCCAAGCGCAACTCTTTTGCAAGCTCCAACAACTGCGGTTTTTTCAACGCCTTCAAATTCATGGCCGGTCTAGAGTACTGCTTTCCCACTGCTCCAAAAATGTTTTGCGCGAATAACCCACGCGACAAAAACACACGCCCTACCAGCTATCCTCAGAAGCCTGGTAAAACTCAGTGAAGAAAAGTCCCGCACTCACCCTTGGCCGCCGTGAATTCTGCGAAGTCCGAAGCCGCCTTGACGTCCGTTGTGTTGGGTCTCGCACCGCTGGCTTCAGGTGTTACGAAGTTGCTATCCGACCGCTGCCAACCAGTTGTTGCGACCGGGCGGGGGCACCCGATCCGATCTCCGTGGCCTCCGACATACGAGTGGTAGCGTGTATGATGCGAGCGGCCAGCCGCTGTTGCAGCCGTGAAGAAGTCCAGAAGCCGTAGGCTAACGTAACTGTTTACTTCATAGCGAGAGGTGAGCCGAAGCCAAAGAACAATGCCCCGACGGGCGAGGTTACAATACAGGACTCGAACAGAGCGACAACATCGATTCGCTGCTCTAACAGGAATGGTTTACAACGCTTAGGCAGCTCTATTTATACCCAAAAGCGGTAACGGTCAAACGCAACAGGCTGGAACACGCACAACACTCTTTCCAGAGTTCGTAAGCCGTTCATAGCCTCGGGCACGTTGAGTCCGAGAGAGGGGAGAGAGGAGGACTCCGTTGCGATCACCGGGGCTCTGTGTCCTTGAAGAGCGTGGAGACGAGCCACGCAGGCAGCCGCCGAAGTTCAGCCGCCGAATGCGCAGAGAGCGAGGCGTCTGACGAGGTTTTGTCGCAACTTGTTGCCGACATGATTGCGCCTGTTTTCGAAGGCGCACGAGTGGCTTCGCCGCACAGCCGAGGAGTGATGCGGGGAAGTACTGCGGCGCTGGCCCATTCGTAACATGGGGTAACCACAAGCAATGTATAAACAAATTGGCGGAAATAATTGTAATTTGGCAGTCAACTTTCCGAAATCTGAAAGGGGGCGGTTCGTAGAAACGGGACACTACGTTACGCGTTCTGGTCACGCGACCTGCAAACCTGGCAGCTACTGCAACTACTGAAACGTTTATTCACTTATTGAAAACCTGTTAACCCAAGTATTTGTATAAGTTTAAATTGTTTGTATATTTTCAAACATTCTTTCGAAAATTTTAAGTCACTACGCCCGACGCTGCTGTCAGTGTGGCTAACTGAACCTCCACGCCCAGAATCAACGGCAGAGTTCAATAAACAGACCCAGTGAAAGAGCTTCCGGCTTGTGTTGTACACGGTTTGACGATTCTGACAGTGAGGGCATTTCTTCTGCTGAAATATTCGTTTTCAGTTTCTAAAAACGGCAACGGGAGCTTAAAAAAAGAACGCACCAGCGGAAAATTCAGCTGTCGTCCTCCACAACATGAAGCCAGCATTTTACCTCTCGTATATCCCAAAAGGCGGGGCCTGGGCGCAAAATAGCTGGCTGCTTCTAGTGATTAAAAAACACATAAAGGAACGTGAAAGCCTGCAATTCACTATTTTTTACCTAGTGACAAGTTTATAAACATCGCTTTTCATCTGGCACCAGCGCTCGTGAAATAAACATATATTCATCCTCTTCCTTCCGCCCTACTGTTTGTCACTGTTGTCAGCATTATTTTTAGGAGGTCCCGTACGGGTCGTAGATCAAAAAATGTCGATTTAAAAAGTTCTAAGGCGCTATCAGCAAAACCGTTTCGCGTTAAGGTGCTTTAAGGGATGCCCTTTCATTTGGGATAGAGAACATATGCCCTACAAAAATCTGTTGTCTGTTTGTCTGTCGCTTTCAGGCAGCGCCGGACACTTCACAAAGCTGCCTGAATAACATCTAAGCGCTTCCAAACCACTTTTTTTGTCGTTACAAAAGTAGGCAATGTCATCAGCGTAAGCTAGGACCCTGACCTCACACTGTGCCAGTGAGAAACCTGTAACGTTGCTATTCCGAATTATGATAAGACATTGTGGTTCCAGCTATAAGCCGAATAATAATGGGGACAATGGGCACCCTTGCCGAACGGAACATTGAATATGGACCGGAGAAGAAAGCTCCCTATCAATGATCAGCCTTGTGGTACAGTTGTTATTACCCAACTTAATCCCCTCGAGTAAAACGTTCCCAATACCTCTGTGCTCCAGTATAGAAAACAAAATAATCATGTCGGACTCTATCAAACTCTTTGGAAGGTCTATTTGCACAAGTGCCACTTGTCCTATTTCATCTGAAACACACTTTAACACTGAACGAACAATATGTGTGTTTGTTTAAATACTCTGGCCGCGCATTCCACATGTTTGATATGCTCCAATTAGGCTATTGATGACAAGCTGCAGCCTACGGGACAAGATTTTAGCAAAGATGTTGCAATCGACATTACACAGAGAGATTGTACGGTATCCTTCCACAGTTCTCAAAGGGTTTTCTTTCGAGGTTTTCGGTACTAGCACCATACGAGCAACGTAAAACGTAGGAAGGAGGGAACCCATTTCGTAACACTTTTGTAAAGACTTTTAGCAAAACAGCCCTATCCCGCACGTTGCCAGTAGCGTAACCGGAGTTAGTCTTCTCCAAGCCGCGTGACAGGCGAATGTGACGGCCACTGCGTCACCGCGTAGAGTAACCGCACACCAGCCACACAGAGCCCTACTTCTGCACAAGCTGTCGCTTGAGGTGCGGCCAGTCGGCCTGTAGAGCTGATTCACACCAAAAGGCGAAGAAATGGAAGCGATCACACAGGCGCAAATGCCATGAAGTGTTCAGTAAGGAAGTCCCCGACAAGTATCGCTATGCGTTCCCCTTCGAAGCCCGGAAGCATAGCTAAGTTCCCGAGGAATTGTTTCAAGAAATAAGGGCAGATGTTGATTAGATGATAAATTTCTCAATGGAAGCTTAATGAAGTACCCCGCGAAACCTGCAACAGGTCGCCACAGTTTTCAGCAAATAAAATTCCCTAAAACAGTCTGGAAATTTTAAAATGAAATTAGACATAACTAGATATTAGTGAGACCAATTTAAAGAAACGCCATGAATTAAACAAACAGGTATCTGAAAATAGAAGTATAAAATAAATTTTCGGCATCTAGTGGCCACCCCATTAGAGAGGGTTGAGTTGAACTAATAGAAATTTTAAGGAAAATAAGTAACGGGTAATGAGTCCTTAACTCGCATTTCGGCGCAACTGTTTCTGCACCCACACCTTGAGTATGGTATTTCCGGATTTTTAGAAGTACTACTCAATATCCGACCATTCAAGAGAAAAAGTGCTAGAAAATACCGATGATAAAGGCGAAATCCGACACAACTATTCTGACCCCATGCGCTGACAAGGGCGCTTACCGTTTAAGAAGTGCAATTAAGCACCAACGCAGCGAGCCTACCTAGTTGGAAGCAATTCATGGGTGCGATTGCGCAAAAACAAACATAGACCCAGGAAGAAACAGGCGGACGAGCGCACTCTAAGAACTGATTTCATTGTTTAGAAGAAATACCTAAATTACCCACAGAATGGCGCCACAACATTACAAAAAACCCTTTACAGAGCACACAGCACCAACGCGAAGTACTCCGGACACTACAGACACGATCACAACATGACATTTCTTTATCTAACAAAGCCACGAATAGGTGACTAACACACTTCTCTTTATACCGGGATATTTAAAAAGTTTCCACAATCTCATCGAAGTCTGATTATGATGTGCATACAAAGAACTGTGTTTTCAAAAGAGGTGGTGCGCACCCACATTATTTGCAACGCGTAGCTAAGTGAATGCACGGTCGTCATTTAAGACTATATTCAGGTTCTCCTAATTTTATATTAAGACACTTTCCAATTGGTCCAATGTACACGTGTCCACACCGCAAGGGTATCTTGTATACTACGTTTTTTGTGCATTCAACAAAGGGAAGCTTGTGACTAACAAAGCAATCCTTGCTGACTTTATCTTTGCCCTTGAATTTCTGCTTGGCCATAAAACACACTTCCTATTTTGTTTTTCGCCGAGAACACCACTTTAACTTCACAGTTGACTGCCACCTTTTTCAGGCGGTGGGAGAGACCATGTACATAGGGCCTTGGAACGCTATTCTTCCTCCCTTCCTTCTTCCACCCTTACTTCCTATTGATGAAAGCAGGATTTAAACGATGCATATCTAAAGCACGCAACCGCAATGTCATTTTAGCAGGCCTAGAATGATCAGAGGCGTAGCTCAGAAGGGGCTTCCCAGCCTTTGGCGAATTAGACCAGCACACGTGACCAGACTCGGAACTGTACATAAAAAAACTGCATTTTGTTGTCCACAGGTACAGCCTCCCAAACTTTCAATAATATAACGGGAGCGACGACCGATCGGCACGTCAGTGCCTGATCACGGTGTTCACCGACAAAATAGGCGAGGGTACGCGCACGCGCATACAACTATCTGTTGTGGGAGCGTCGTCTGCTCCGCTTTTCTTCTCAGGGCAACACACCCTGTGTTCTTCTTATCTTGAAAGGACGTTTCGCTACCGCCAAAGGTAGCTAAGCAGCGTGGAGCACAAAGTCATCCAGATGCAGTGGTAGGAGGTGGACCACTCTCAAGGAAACAGCGTAGCAGACGACCCTCACACAGCAGATTGCCCTACACGCGTGCGCGTACTCTCGACTATTTCGCTGCTGAACACCGTGATAAGGCACTGACGTGCCGCTCGGTTGTCTCTCCCGCTATATTACCGTAATTACCCGATTCTAACGCGCCCCCGATTCTAACGCGCACCCGATTTTCCAGGCAAAAAACCGCAAAAACTTGCACCTCCGTTTGTAACGCGCGAGGAACTTCGTGAGCAAGAAAAACGAATGCGAGAGAAACGGGCGATTTATTCGCCGAAGTAATCTAACTCATCTCACTCCTCGTCGCTCTCCAAGAGCTCCTTGTCGCCTTCCGCTAACTGCAACATCTCGTCCTCGGTGCCGTCAAGCGCGTTCGCGATGCCACACTTCTGAACGAACGTGCAACCATGGTCGATGGGATCGTGGCCCACGCCTCGCACGCCCATCCGGCGAGCTTCTCCAGAGGCATACGCTTCAGCCGACCGCTCGTTGTGAACGCGTGGGAGCCGCTCGTAAGCCGCGGAAGCGGCGCACCTTCGTTGCCGCTGCTGCCATTGCTGTTATGAAGCACGCAAGTGGAATAATTTGACGATTTGTGTGAACGCCGAAAGGAAAGTCTAGGCGCCTAGGTCTGAAAAATTGTTGCTAAAAGCTTTGGCGCCATCTTGAGATGGCGATGGCTATGGGGGGAACAAAATTTCAGCTGTTTCGGCAGTTTCGGTTTCGTATCCGATTCTAAAGCGCATTCGATTTTTCGGCCTATTTTTGCGGAAAAAAGGTGCGCGTTAGAATCGGGTAATTACGGTATTAAACATTTGGGAGGCTGTACTTTCGTATGAATTTGAGCCCTTTCCCTCTTGAAACCATAGCATCTAGTACTCTTTCCCTGGAAGCGTTTGTGTCACATTCAGAGCCCAAAATGCAGTAGTCGTCGGCATATCTAAGCATCTTGGACACTACGCCATCTAAATATCTGGGCAGCTCTTGGTCAGCACTACTTAAAAAAATGGTGTTGAGAACCGGAGCCACCTTCGAACCGATGACAAAAAGGATGCCACCGTCATTCCACAAGTGTTTCGGAACACAACCTTATCGTTCTCTTTCGTTATACACTCACAAACGCACTGCGATAGAAGATCGCGTGGCAGAGAATAATATAGATCTTCAACATCAATACTGATACCACAGCCACTGTTAGCCCTCTCAGATGCCAAATACTCAACAAGGACGTCCAGGAATTAGAGATGGGCGAAACGGCTCACTTCAGTGAGCGGCTCAGAACGGCTCAGTTCACTCAAGTGAACCGGTTTATTTGAGTGGCTCAGCGGTTCATTTAAGTCTGTCATAAGCATAATCTAAATTATACTAATTTAAACACGGGAACTTTTCCTTGTTTCCTCGTGACAGCATCCGGTGTAGTATTTGCACAGAAAAGAATTGTTTTCATCGTCATTACAAAAGCTTTTATGTGTCTTTGTGGTACAGTATAGCCCACTTATAGCGAACCCGGTTTTAACGATATAGCGGCTATAACGAACAAATCTTCGTTTCCCGTTACCATTGGTATACATAGAATTTCTGTCCAGATATAGCGAAAAGCGGATATAACGAAGTGATTTCGGTTTCCCGTTGTGTTCGTTATAAGCGGGCTCGCCTGTATTTCAAAATCATTCTCGGTCGAAATATAAACAAAAGATGTAAATTTTCTCATAACTTTATTAGCTCACAAACACACTTCCTACTAGTGAGTTGTGACGCCAGAAAAAGGATACTAGAAAACACGATACAAGAACTTAATTTTACTACATGAAATGTAGACTGTGGTTTATGAACAACACTTTGCTCAGTTTATCCGAAGTGAGACGGCGCCGCATTTTCGCAACGATAATAGATGACGCGAAACTTGCACTCAAGACCGGGTTGAGTCAGTCGGCCTATAGGCGTATACGGGCTGTACCGGAACGTGCCGACACAATTCGTCCAGAGCCACCTGATTCAGCATGGCTTTCTGATCGAGCGAGTAGCCGTTGAGCGCCGGTTCTTTGGGAGAGCCGCTCTTCGCCGAGGAGCGGTTCTCCCTGAGAACGCCGAGAGGCGAGAGCCGAGAACCGCCGTTCCCATAGAGCTGCTCAGAAGATCCGGCTCGCTCCTGACCACGGTGTAAGAATATTCTTACACCGTGCTCCTAACTCGGACTGTCTGCTCACGTGACATGAGAGAGGGAAGCATGAGGGAAAGCGCCGGAGGAATTTGCGAAATGAACTTCACCTCGCCGGGCGCGGCAATTTTCTCGCACCGATAATAGATAACGCGACACTCGCACCAAAGACTCGCCTCCCGCTGATCCGGCTCAGTTGGCTCAGCGGCTCAGTCAAAGCTAAAGTCAGTTGGCTCAGTGGCTCTGCTGTGCCTTGCTCGGTTCGACACGGATCACTGAGCGGGCGAGAAGCGGCTCCCACTCTTTAAAAAAAACGTCGCTCACTTTTAGTGAGCCACGGTTCAATCGCTCTTCAAAAAGAGCGGCTCAAGGCTCGCTCCTAAGCGACGCATATCTAGACTCAGAGGGGCCAATCCCATGCGGATCTTGTATGGTCAAAGTCTTCAACATCTTCTGCAGAAACCCCGCTACAAGAACTTTTGCCGTGATTCGCGCTCGCAAACAACGGGCCTAAACGGAATACCCTGTTCATGTGTTTTAGTGGTGAATGACCTTTCTATCTTCATCCCTTTTGCGTTCTTAATATCCGAAGCCAACTTTTCTTGGCTACATCGTTTTACCAGCTCTAACGTCCGTTTCTTCACCTTTTCAACGTTGACTGAATTCAGCGAAGTATTGTGCAACGGTCAAAGAAGCCAGGGCAAGTACATGGCATCATGTAAAACCGCGAACATGCATTCTTCCTCTGCCTGAACAACCCGCAGATTGTTTTCGACAAAACAAATGGCGGCCTTGCCAACATTAGGCTTGGTCCTGGTACGGGCCGAAGCTTTGCCTAACACACCAGCACATTCAACCCCACACTGATCTTTTTATTTTTGGAGTACATACCTAGCGACGTCCCTTGTGAGGGCCAGCCTGTCGGTGATGTCTATAAGTGGTTCAACGCAGAATTTCGGCCCCAACTTAAGGACGTGTTAGAGTTCCTGCAGTGTTGCGTCCCCTACTACTAGAAGTCATCCTTCGGAAATCAATTTCTTCTGTTTCTTCTGCAAGTTTAGACGTGCTTGATTCCACACGGCCTCATGTTTGCTTGTTTTCACCATTCATGGGAAGCCCTTACGTTCCCAAGTGCCAAACGAGAGAGGCGTACGCGCCACCTGCAGGCACTCAATGAAATGCCTAACCTTGCCTCCAGCTCTCAGACCTGAAGGCAGGTCACGTGTTCTAGGCTGCTATCTGTGGATTATACAGTGCCAGGCAATCTGTGCGTGGCTACCACCATGGGCATTGGAATTGGGTGACCAACACCTTAATGTCTCTACAAAGCGGACCGCGCGCGCATCCGTTGCACGTGGATATTGCCAAAGGTTTGTTCAGACTCTCCGCTTCTCCTCGAGGGCCTGAATGTCGCGGCGGCCCTCTGTGCCTCCCATACTCCCCAGCACTAGATCCCAGAAAAATAAAGTCTCTCTCTCTCTCTCTCTCTAACTGCCAGGTAAGGTGATCTAGCTATCCACACTCCCAGGGCAATGAGAACGAACGCATAGGACACCGTGCGCCACGTGGTGACGGGGCCGTAATCGTCCTCGTGATTGCTGGGTCTGTTAAAATAATCGTTCTTTCCTTCACTTTTAGGACATACCCACGTAGGGGATTGGGAAAGAAACGGGGTAGTTTTGTAAGGTTTATTCGCCCACTTCGTAAAGATATCAAAGGAATATGTAGAAATAAGGAGAAGAAAATACCACGAAAATTACACAATAGAACTGCAATATACAGATTGACGTCATAGGTGACAAGAGTAGGAAATAAACCAGCATTTGAGGAAGCGGACTCTTTCACGCGCCTCCTTGGCTGACGCAGAGAAGAAGAGAAAGCTGACAGCGGGGCACGCTCGGCTCGCACGAGGCCTGCTCTCCGAATTCCATTACAAAATAGAAAGGCAGCTAGTCTGCTGCGCTGGATGAGAAGCGACCGAAGAAGCTTCCGAATATCACGGAGGACAAGAAAGGGGGAAGTAGAACCGTGCCGTCGGATGCCCGCTGGCCAACCAAGTGAAGTAGAACGCCATCGACGCAGTAGTGGACGACCCCTGCAAAATGGTCTTTCACCACGCACAGCTCAGCCAGTCTTCCAGCATCGGCCTGCAGACAACCTTTCGTGAGTCGCCGACGTGCAGAACGGGTGCCCTCAAACCTTCGTCGTCGGGGTGCAAGGTTGCGACTCCTCGACTCGGCCGCACCGTCGGTAGCAAGGGCAGCCTGGGGGAGCAACAGTGGGGCCCCTTCTTCGCGAGGGTCCTTCTGAGCCACGTCAGCGTCATCCTGCTCCTTCGCCATCCATCCGTCCGGCAGGTCCTGCTGCCACAGCCGACCTCGACGTCCCGACTGGCCACGTGCAAGGGTTCCATGACCGCCATAGGCTTCCTGGTGATTAGCTGCAGCCAGCCACTTTTCCCCGATGTGATGGACACGCTCTTGGCGGGAGCGGCGACGAACGCGTCCACGTCACCGAAAAGCAGCCAGCGCACCTGGTCCACCAGTCTACAGGCGGGGCACCGCGTGGCGCTCCACTTGGGGCTCGATATCGACAGCGTTCACCAAACGTCGCTCAGCTCCGCAGGCAAGCTCTTGCCGCTCCTGACCGTGGAAAAAGTTCGCTCGGAGGCCAGCAAAGAAGCCACTGTTATCAGCCCGACCTCGTCATCGCATAACAGGAAATGCGTACAACTGGCCCAGTCACTGGACAAGAGAGTGGCGACTACGGTGCGCTTCGACGCCGCGGACACCAGTTGTTTCGTGGACGTCGCTAAGCTGGAAGCACAGTTCGGAGCCTATGCTGCCACCGGTCGACACTTGCTGTGCCAGAACGCGCGGCGGCGTTGCATCGCACCCGCCGACAAACAGCGCTCGTCGGGCCTCGAGAACGTTGCTGGCGGATTGACCGCCGTACGCAACATCCTCACGTCGCGACTGCAGCTGAGTGCCGGGGACGCCATGTCACTCACGGTCGAGCACTGCCTGGTGGGAAAGAGCGAGGTGCACAACACCAGACCTCGGGCTTCTGGAAGCTGTTTCGCCGGTGCCCAAAGCAGCTGGAACCTGACGATCCTACGAGTTGACCATGCACGTAACTGGCTGCGAAGACGGGGATGGCGCCGAGACGGTGGGCATCGAAAAAGCGCCCGTAAAGCTGCTGCCACAAAGGGGAACGCTCGCTGCTTGCACTTGAGGTGGCGGGGAGACAGCGGTGTTTGGGATCGCCATTACAACATTTTGCGCTTTCGAGGTTAATTTATAATTGCGCAACATTCTAAATATCATGATTAATCGTTTTATATGAAATATCTCTACAATAAAATGTTAAACAACGTGACATTAACAATGTTTTTCAACTACCGTAACAAATAGTAAGCTCTGCTTGGCAGTTTCTGTGACAATTTATAGATTTACTGCCTGTTAATAATTTTACTTGGATGACATCGTGCAGGATTTCGGTTCTAATTGCTGTGCTCTGCAAGGAACGCCCAATTTTCTATTCCCGAAGCAAGTAGCTCTTCTGCGTTAAAAAAAAAAAAACCCTAACATGGGCCCATGACTTATTCCCGGTTGCACAGGGACCTCGAACAGATAGCCCGTAAAATTCATTTAGTGGGGTACCTGAAGGTAAGCCCTTTATATGTAGATTTGTTCGGTCAATCCCCCGTGTACGTAAGCGTCATATTAAGTGCATGGGTTTGGGGGTCTATCAGAGGTGGCATATTTGCTGTCCCCGATATATCTAACTGCAGGAAAACCCCAAGTCATGATTATGTTTTCTTCCGCCACCTGCTCCTTTCAACCGCCCATAAAACGTGGATATATAGGCCATTTTACTGTAGGACGGCTTTCTTTATCAGCGAAGACTTGGGATGGTTTTCGCTTGGGAAACAGATAGTCCTGAGTTATATCTCCAGAGCTTCCAAACTGGCAGACGCATTCCATTTTTCAGATCGGTGCTCATTGGCGCATGCGTAGCGATACCGGCGGCAAACACCCGCCAAAGGACCGGCGACGGAGGGCGATGGACACGCGGCGACACACCCAGGGTCCCCGTCCCACACGCAGAGCAAAAATAAGCAGTCCTGTAATGAGCCATCATGCATGTTGTGGCTGTGAAACAAAGGCGACAACACACATGAAATGTGAGCTAACGGTGCAATTAAAAAGGTGGAGAAAGCGTAAATCTTCCCCTCAGAACCCGTGGGACGCTGAAGGAGCCTCGTGTCTTCTTTTCTTCAGTGCGTTAAAATAAGGTTCTACGCTTGCGTAACCAGGTACGACGAAGTAGTACGTTAGGAGAGACACACAATACTCCCACCGCAAATATCCGTGTTGCTTTTTTTTCTTGCTGACTTTCTATGCACAATTGTGACTGGGATCTGTGACTGGGATGAAAAGTCATCATCACCAGCATCATCATCATCATAATCATCATCACAGTCACCACCATCGCCATCATTATTATAATCATCATCACAGTAATCGTCATCATGACCATAATCATCATCATCATCATCATCATCATCAGCCTACTCAGGCGCACTGCAGGGCAAAGGCCTCTCCCATTGACTTTCAACAGCTTCTGTCCTGCGCCGCTCGAGTGCACTGCTGGCCACCGAACTTCCGTATTTCATCCCTCCATCAGGTTAATGGCCTTCCCCTTCTTCTAGACCCGACTCTTGGTGTCCACTCTGTTACTCTAATTGTCCACTGGTTGTCGGTTCGTCGAACGACATGGCCAGACCAAGTCCATTTCTTTTTCTTTATTTCAACTATGATATCATCTGCTCGAGTTTGTTCCCTGATCCAGGAAGCTCGGTTCGTGCCCCGAAGTTTAGAGTAACGAATAACGGGCTATGGAATTCCATGGCCCATTGAGCCAATCTAAGTTTCCATTCCATTTGTGTAGTTAGATACCAAGTTTCTACTCCGTATGTCATAACAGGAAGTATGCGCCAGTTGTATATGTTTCTTTTGAGCGGGAGAGGTAGCTTATACTTTTCAATATTTTCGAGTGCTTGCCGAAAACTCCCCAGCCCATACCTGTTCTGCGCCGGATTTCTCTCTCGGGGTTGGGGTCAGCACTAACCATCTGTCCAAGGTAGCTATATTCTTGTACTTTTTCCAGCGCTTCGTCTCCTAAGCTGAAGAGGGCGCTTACGGCATGCTTATTCCTGATTACTTTAGATTTATTCGTATTTATTTTTAGTCCCAAGGCCATGCTTTTTATTTGTAGTTCCTTAAGCATGTTTCGCTGGTGTTGTGCAGCCTCACTCAGCAATACTATGTCGTCGGCAACTCTGAAATGACTCAAGTATTCTCCGTTTATCCTTAAACCTGCGTTTTCACAGTTGAGCTTTCTGAATACCTCTTCCAGACAAGCTGTTAACAGTTTTGGCCAGATACTGTATCCCTGTCTTACCCCCTATTGGATGGGGAATTTATCGCTTTGATTGTGATGGGTTATCCTGCCCGTACATCCCCTATATATGTCGTCTAGAAGCCTTAGGTAGGTCTCTGCTATTCCCCGGTCCTTCATCGCTTTTAGACGGCCGTAAATCGTACCGAGTCAAAAGCTTTCTCATAGTCTATAAATGCAATGTAAAGGGGTTTAGTGTAGTCAGCGCATTTTTATATAACTTGATTGCCAACATGGATGTGATCCATGGTTGAGTACCGTAATTACCCGATTCTAACGCGCACCTTTTTTCCGCAAAAATAGGCCGAAAAATCGAATGCGCGTTAGAATCGGATACGAAACCGAAACTGCCGAAATAGCTGAAATTTTGTTCCACCCATAGCCATCGCCATCTCAAGATGGCGCCAAAGCTTTTAGCAACAATTTTTCGGATCTAGGCGCCTAGGCTTACCTTTCGGCGTTCACACAAATCGTCAAATTATTCCACTTGCGTGCTTGATAACAGCAATGGCAGCAGCGGCAACGAAGGTGCGCCGCTTCCGCGGCTTACGAGCGGCTCCCACGCGTTCACAACGAGCGGTTGGCTGAAGCGTATGCCTCTGGAGAAGCTCGCGGGATGGGCGTGCGAGGCGTGGGCCACGATCCCATCGACCATGGTTGCACGTTCGTTCAGAAGTGTGGCATCGCGAACGCGCTTGACGGCACCGAGGACGAGATGTTGCAGTTAGCGGAAGGCGACAAAGAGCTCTTGGAGAGCGACGAGGAGGGAGATGAGTGAGATTACTTCGGGGAATAAATCGCCCGTTTCTCTCGCATTCGTTTTTCTTGCTCACGAAGTTCCTCGCGCGTTACAAACGGAGGTGCAAGTTTTTGCGGTTTTTTGCCTGGAAAATCGGGTGCGCGTTAGAATCGGGGGCACGTTAGAATCGGGTAATTACGGTACCCCTTCCGAAACCCAGCCTGCTCTCTGGGTTGTTCGAAATCGAGGCTGTCTTCAATGCGATTAACTATGCCTTCGGCAAACAGCTTGTAAACAACTGAGAGCAGGCTGATGGGTCTGAAGTAGGTTGCATAATTTTGGGAAGAGGGCAGATACGACTCGATTGCCGTCAAAGATGAGGAAGAGGTTTCGTGTCCGTGGTTTGAGAGGGTGACATATGAAGGTGTAAACGTCCAAATCTCATTGATGTTGGAGTAAGGTTAAGAGGTTGGCGGGAGAGATGTCCCTCGACGAGTTCTAAGACCGGGTTGTGGATGCCTATAATTCCAATGGTTGAGTCGTCGCGGTTTACAGAAAGGCTTACAGCTTTTTTGATGACTATGCGGATGAGGCGATCGATGGCTTAAGTGTCAACCATGGTGAGAGTCTGTAGTGGGGGGTGGCGATACAGGTAACCCATGACATGAGAAAGGCAGGGATAAGACGAAGAAGGCCTTTCTTCGCGCCGCGATGTCGGTTGGAGATGTGGCGAAGCATGTGAGTGACTTGAGAGAAGGCTGTGGCGACCTTGCACATGGTGTGACCGTTCACTGTGTTCACCTGGACAATAACAACAAGCATATTGAATGAAGGGCTGGGACGTATGCGCTAACCATAAAGAACAAGGAAAAACGGAGACTATGTTGCAGATTCGTCACAGGTACGTCAGCACAAAAAGAAGAAAGGCCTTCTTCGTCTTATCCCTGCCTTTCTCATGTCATGGGTTACCTGTATCGCCTCCCCCCACTACAGACTCTCACCATGGTTGACACTTAAGCCATCGATCGCCTCATCCGCATAGTCATCAAAACTATAGGCCCATATCCCTCACAAGTGTCTGTAGTAAAATCCTAGAGCATATAATATATAGCGCCACAATAGAACACCTGGAATCTAATAGATATTTTACGAACTGCCAACACGGCTTTCGGGCAGGTTTTCCCTGCACAACGCCATTAACAGAATTTAGCCATGATCTCTTCTCATCATTTGACGTGAAAGAACAGACAGACTGTGTATTTTTGGATTTTAAAAAAGCATTTGATTCTGTCCCGAACTCGTTGCTGCTCCATAAGTTGTCTTTTCTTGGCCTACATCATGATGTTGTCCAGTGGATAACAGGTTATTTGCATAATCGTACCCAATGTGTCCTGATAAACGGCTGTAAATCAGGTGCTGTGAGTGTTAGTTCTGGTGTTCCGCAGGGGTCTGTTTTAGGGCCCCTGCTTTTCCTTGTATATATTAATGATATTGTAAGTAATTTGTCCTGCAAAGTACGCCTTTACGCAGACGATTGCGTTGTTTGTCGCAGTATCAAAAGCCCAATTGACACGGACTATCTTCAAAGGGATCTCGACCATATCCAAACGTGGTGTGCAAAATGGAAAATGACTTTGAATATTGCGAAATGTAAGCACGTTTCCTTCACACGCAGTCGCAGCCCTGTTTTATCAAAATACACTCTGGGAAGTACGCATCTTGATACAGTGCAAGATTATAAATATCTTGGCGTCTATTTTTCATCTAACCTAACCTGGAAACGTCACATTGAACACGTGTCCTTTTCTGCCTCCAGCATGCTCAACTTTCTAAAACGCAACTACAGGGATGCTCCTCCAAAAGTTAAAGAACTTTTATATTTCACCAACGTAAGATCCATTGCGGAGTACGCCTGCGCCGTGTGGGACCCACAATTTGAAAATATATGTGCACTACTAGAACGCGTCCAGAACCGCGTCGCCCGATTTGTAACTAAAAATTGTAGTTTTCGCACTAGCATTACATCACTTAAAGCAGAGTTGGGCTGGGAAACATTAAGTAAACGTCGGTTGCATCACAAACTTGAACTACTGTATCGTATTTATTTCAATAAGACTGGTATTGATCCTAAAATTTTCTTACTACCCCCGCACTTTGTATCTAAGCGTCGCGACCATGAGTGGAAAATTCGTGAAATTGATTGCCGTACTGATGTGTACAAGGGTTCTTTCTTTCCCCATTCCATTTGGGAATGGAATAAACTACCAAGTAATATTGTTAATTGCACATCTGATGCTCTGTTCCACACGTTTTTGTCACACATGTAAATTTTTCATTGTGACACTGCTCGTACATTTGACGCGCTATTGTGCAGATTTGTACCACTTATTCTCATGTCAGTTTTTTGTTTCTTCTCTCTTTTTCTTTTTTCCCCATGTGATGAATCGTATTCATGTATTTGCATATACCCCCCCTGCTGTAATGCCTTATTGGCGCTGCAGGTAATATGAATAAATAAATAAATAAAAACGGTTGTGGAGTTCTGTTGAAACAAAATGGTTTGCTTATGATGCGCCTTTGTGCGTGCTAAGACACACCAGCTTGCTCCAGAACTCTGCATTGTATGCGTCTTCACCGTGTTGCCTTGTAATGGTTGTGCCGTTATAAGGGCCTTGTGCCCACCGTTGACCGCACTCAGTCGCCTATAGCAGGTGGCCGTGAAAGACTCGGAAAGAAGCGCTTGGTCGGCGGTACCGGTATCGAGACCAAAGTGGCGGGTTCAAAACCCATTCGCTCCGGCCAAAATTCCGCGGAGGCGAAATGCCCGGACACTCTTGTGCTGGGTAATGCCAGTGCACTTCGAATAAATCCTAAAGGTCAAAACTATACGGAGCCTCCTCTACAGCTTCTCTCATCAAACAAAAACGAAAGACCTGATAGGTTTAAGACAATACATGCATTTCACTGGGATCGTGGCACTGAAAAAAGGAAGCGCTCAGTTGTACGCGAAAACTACACCACGCACCGCGGAGCGACTGAAGTGAACTTTCCCGCAGCGCAGCCGCAGAGCGCTGCAGGGAAGCGCACTGGCGCTGCGCGGAGCACGGCCACGCTGTGCCGTGTTCGTACAAAGAGTGGACTACCCTGTACATGTGTGCGTGTCTGTGATAGAATAATTTGATTTTAACGTTTTAACGCATGACCGTTGACATCAATGAGTAAACTCTGACGTGAAATGCTGCAGGCTTCTGACTGTACGCGTGAAAGGATAATGCGCAGCAAATATTTTATAGATAGCTTGCACTGACGTCACTGTAGGTGCGATGTTGGTCTACTGCGTGCACGGTGGAAGGCTCTGAACGCATCTGCGGCTCTCATCTCGAACAGTGCTGAGGAAGCTGAGATCAATGCACCAGAAAGGGTGGAGTTGACGTCTTGCGCAGGCCATGTTTAGGTATGTATATGGGTCGTCCGATTTGGGCACTGTCCAACGGCTGTCCAGGTGGCCTAACGAGCCCTCCACTCGCCACTTTAAAGGTTCATGAGGACAAGACCAAAGCTTTTTGGTAATCATAAAATCTTCATCGACCAAATCACAATAACATCAATTATCTCCCAAACTTAAATGACCTCAATATATAGCAAAACAGATGAAGCAACGGCGACTCCCCACTACTTTCTGGCGCAGTCTCTATAACGTTACAGGTTGAAGTTCTAGCGATTGGCGGCCGCCAACCAAAGGCATCGCCAAGAAACCTGGCTATGCGATTGTGGCGGGGTCCCTAGTTCCGTATCAATTCAATGCCTACATTCAGTTAACGCACAGTTCTTAGTGTTCGCCTGTTGCGTCTCTGTTGACGTCGGGTTACACGAAATTTGGAGGTTTTTAATAGTTCTGTTTTTTTTTTTCAGTCGTCTTTCAGTGAGTCAATTACTACAGGCTAGATCTTTTAACCTGAACGCAGTTGCATTTTGAATTGATGGCTCCTTCTAGAGCACATCCTCGGTTCTGTACTCGCAACCGAGTACAAGCCGATTCCAATCCCCGTAAATTCCTATAGGTTAAGAGCCCAAGAATGCTACGCATCGCAATTTCATTACCGCTCACCAGCCTCTTACGACAGTCACTTAGAACAACATAGGCAGCCCGATGTATTGTGTATCGGTCTGTTCCACAGGGCGATGAGGAGCCGCCACCGGACATATCGGCCGTTGCAGCAGCGTTGGACACAGAAAAGCTCCTGGGCGATGCCGACACGTTCTATAAGAGCATGAAGCGCCGAAGCTCACGTGCGGCGGGCATGGGTATCGATTCGCCCGATCTGTCGTCCATGGACTTGTCCAAAAGTGATGAACGCAGCGTGCTATAAAGTTACGTCTTCACCTTATTATGCAAATTTCTATTCGTCGTTGTTCGTTGTTCACTTACATAATTTGCGTCATCTGATCTTTTCACCTATTTGTTAATGCTGCACCATATCCATTCCTTAACAACTGCCTTATATGTTTAAGCCGAGCTTATATGGCCAGTGTTTAGAGTATTTTTCATATCTGCGAACATGAATTGGCGAGGCCCCGCCTGTCTACGAAGCGCGAGGCGTTAAAAGCCAACTTTCCCGGTCTGTGTGCTTTTATACCCGGTCACTACCGAAGCCGCACACCGTTCGAAAGGACCTCAAGCTTATATGTCTCATTACTTAGATAGGTGCATCTTAAGTAGACTAATAGAATTGTAGGGGCCATTTGCCCGACCAAAACATGACTTAGATTTCAAGATTCTCATAGCTTGGATGGGCATTTTGAGTACGTTAGCTATCAACTGGCACCATTGTTTTTTAAGATCAGTAGAGCCAAAATAATGGTGTTTGCGTGTGTGTACGTATGCATCGTACTTAGGAATTATCGCCGTCTACGCTCGCGGGTAATAAAACTTGTCGTTACCTTTCACCTAAACTCGGTGTCACCCTAGGCCATGTGGTAAAAAGTTATTTTCGCAGGTGATCCGCCTTCATATAGCGCGATGGCTAGGGATATTTTATTCGAGCGAAAGGTCTAATCGCATGCATGGCTACTTACGTCGTAACTTTCCCTTAGCTCCTCTTTCCTTGAAATTACTGCTTTATAAAACACTATAGTTAGGACTAAACTCGAATACGTTTCCGCTATCTGGGATCCACACTTATTATCGCTCTCCTCATCGCTTGAATCAATCCAGAACCGTGCCTCTCGTTTCATTGTTTCCAACTACTCTCGGGCAGCTAGCGTTTCATCAATGAAAGCAAACCTTAACCTTCCCCTTTTAACAACTCGCAGGAAAATTGCACGTTTAAGCTTTTTTCACAAAATATTCTACACTAACCCAGATATTAAAACTGACATTGTTTCATCTCCATCTTACATTTCCCCACGCTTTGACCACAGATTAAAAGTTGCAGTCCCCAATTGCCGGACGAATTTACGTTTCAATTCGTTCTTACCGAAGACAGCATCGGACTGGAACAGCCTCCCCGCCTCCATTGCCAGCAACCCTGATCCTGTTTCCTAAAAGACGGCCACAACTTGCATTGTATAAACCTTCCCACTCCTCTCTGTAACGCCTTTCCGGGCTTTGAGAGTATTGAAATAAATAAATAAATAAATAAATAAATAAATAAATAAATAAATAAATAAATAAATAAATACTATGCTGGCTAACCCGCTGCACTGCCTAAACTGCGGTCTAGCGGCGGAACGAAGACGAAAGGGATACCGGGGCTATGGCTGCACGTTACGGGATCATGGATTTAACCGCACGGAAACTCTCTACACCTCGACGCGGACGGTGATGATGACTGCCGGATACCCAGCGGGAGACTTAGCATCCTTCTGCGTCCGGACGCTTGTGTCTATCCTAATTATAGGCACAAGCATTGCATACCCCGCCGAACGGGCTGACTCTTCGACAGCTTCCCTAGCTGGGGCCGCATCCCTATGACGTTGTAGCATGGCCGTCTAGCACGTTCTCTTTCGGGACAGTGCACGAGTTGTACATATCTTTCGAAAGTTTGAACGGGAGCTTGGGTCTGTAAAAGCATGCGTTCATGCGTCTCGGCCACGCCTTCCTGGCGGCACAGCTTGTCCGCGCGGACCCTGTGCACGTCATTTCTGTTCTTAGGTGCCTCACAACGCTGCCACTGGTGAACCACGTCGCGACGCACCTGCTGCAGCGTCTTCCGAATCGAACAAGACGGTGGGAAAACGCAGCTTGTTGCCCCCTACTTGCAGTCGCTGGACCCGTCACCGTGGTACAGTGAAACTTCACTTGAACGACCTTCAAGGGACCCCAGGGAAAAGTTTGTAAAAGGAAAGTTCACTCAATTGAAACAAGCACGTTGCAGCTTCTTGCCACACGCCAAAGGAAAAATCGGATGTTCAAATGATATTTCAGCCCATTTGTTTGCCATTGGGCTCATTTGCAAGCCGATATTCAAAATTTAGCACCTTTTGTAGAATACAGCAACCTTTTGCTACACCTGTAATTTTAGGACTGCGGTAATCATTACTTGAATCACTGTGTCAGAGCCCTCATGAACCTTCTACGGCCCAACAGTCTGCTGGGCAGCACATGACTTCAATTTCTCCTAGCACATCAGTGCTTCTTCGCTGAAATTTTTGGTACTTGCTCTTCAAGTGTTGATTTTTCCTCTTCTTCTTTCTGATGTACGCTCGCCACAACCTTTTCTGTAGTCAACGTGGTGCATGTACCAACCTGAGAACCACAGGTGGCATAGCCCTTAAAAAGCAAAAGGCTGTCTGTGCCTATACTTTCCGAAAATTCCTTCCAGCCATCGGGTTCAGTGCTGTCATCAGTGGAGACATAGGATGGTGCCAAGGAATATGCTTGTAGAATTGAAATGCGCCCATGCGCTGAATTTTGTTAAACTGAAGGGAGTTTGCATTGGGTTCAATGGCGGTTCAGTGGGGGATTCAAGAAAGTTCGTAAACTCAATAGTTCGTTTAAATGACGTTCGTTCTAGTGGAATTTTAGTGTATTCACATTTGCCGACGTCATGGTCGTACAGACCCAGTGACGTCTCAGTGATCGTGTATTGCTCAGTAAGTGAAGGTACCCTGTCACTGCCCGTTTGCGCTCTAGAAATCTTTTTGCATCATTTGCACTGCTCGACAACGAGCGCATTCCGCAGCAGATAATGATCATTGCTGTAGAAACATGTTCCCTTCTGTGGTGGCTAGGCAGCTGGGAGCAACGAATGCTTCTCGTGTCGAGGCGCAGACACCCGTGGATGTGACTATCACTCCTTGTTATTCCAAAGGTCGCTGAATCCTGCCACATCGAACCGACTTGTCTCGTCCTTTACGCCCACCCGCAAGCAATTCGTACGATAAACCATTAGTCCACAATCCTAACATTTTGTTTTTCAGCCCGTAACGGCAATCCTTGTAATGCTGTCATCAAAAGCTGTCGCGTCTTCCGTTTCGAGGAGTGCTTCTACCATCGTGCGGGCTTCACGACAGCCAAACGAGGTGAAGTGGACGGCAACCAAACTCTGTGCCCAGTCTCCTGATACATTTGCAGTCATTCAGTCAAGCAGCGCTTGCCCTTAATGTGACGTCTGACAACTCTAGATGTCTCGAGGCTGAGACAGCTCTGGTGCATCGAGTCGAGTGCTGCACCCAGATTAGTCTTGTGGTTGCCTTGTACTTGCTTTTGTATAGTTCCCGCTTCTGGCAATGATGAGCAAGCGCTTTTTAGCTTTTCCAACTTCGTGAAACAGAACAAATGATATTTGGTAATGGGTGCAACCTCCCGCACTTCTACGACGGTTGGAACTGATTGGGTCTCAAGAACTGCCTATAATGATTGACCCTTCATGATGTCTGGAACCAAGATGTACTAGAACTGACACGGTAGAGGCTTGATGTTTTCTTTCGCGTTCTTGCCTTCTCCCCGTTTTTTGTCGTCAACTTGAAGTGACACTGAATGTTCTGCTCGCATTCATCGACGCGCAGCGAGGCACCCAAACTCTGAACTACGAGCCAGCCAGTGTCCCTCGGAGGGTGAAACAAGTGTGTTTTGTGTTTGTGCTTGTGCTTGTGCGTGCGCGCTTCTCCTTCCCTCCCTGAGTCGGGGACGGCGGGAAGAGGAATTCGGCCCGTTTCTCCCGCTGTCCTGCAACCCCGGCGAGGTGTTGAGTTACGTTACGCAGAACCGTGCCGCGTCTGGGTCCAGAGACGCCACGACCACCAGTCTGCCATTGCCAGCCTTCGAGACAGCACCACTTTTTTTTACGGAGCTAACCAGAGGAAGGAACCTTTGTATTTTCAACTTGTAGCTTTTTCCTGTGTTTGCAGGAGATCCTGCCACAGTCTGCAGGAGATAGTGGAGGAACAGACAGCTTCGCCAAGTCGAGCTGGTTCGGAACGCGACCGTTTGCAGGTGAGCCCACGTAAACGCTAGAATATTGTATTGACGTGTACAGTGCTTCCATGTGCGATCTTATAATGCTAGTAGGTGACATATTCTAAACGCCATTGTTCTGGGCTGGTTTCTGGCTTGATCGTGTATCACTGTTTTCACTAGTGAACAATTAAATAGCCGCAGGTGAGTCTGATGCCCAGAGATAATAGTCTGCGACCTAAATGAACTCCCGGTTACACGGCACAAGCTGAACGTCATTTTGGGAAAATACGTTTTGTTCGGATCCCAAGAGTTAAGTTGGTGTGTGTCATTGATGTATGTTACCTTGTTGTGGTGTAAGTTTTGCGAGTAGGGGTCAGCGTACGACCTTCCTGTGTTCCGAGCCGCTTTGCAACGCGACGGCAGTGTGCATTGTTCGCCTCCCACCGCTTTCACTCGGACGGGGGCTGCTTGAGAGGAAAATTGCCCGGGAGTTGTGCCCGGCGCCTAAAGCCGGCGGCGGCGGCGGCGGCGGCGGCGGCGCAATGCTTTGCTGTTTCCCTCACTGTTGTTGTTGTCGGCTGAGGACGGTACCGGGGGCGCGGGGCGGCGAGACACACCGAGTGCTTCCGTCGTTAGCGGGACGAGACGTCGCCGTGTTGATCTATGCTCGACACCGTTTGACAGCGGACGCGGCGCGCGTTTGTGGCGGATATGTGGCGGATATATTTGTACAAATATACCTGCTGACTTCCCCTGACACTGGCAAGTCTTCTTGTCAAGACGTTAGCACAGGACTGAGCCCGCTACCTTGTCCAAAGTTTGCTGCTGGCGTAGTGATATTTATACATGCTACTGATACTGATACATCCACTATACATACCGCGTTTACTAGTAATTCACGCATTCCCGAGTGCTCATTTCTAAGTGAGCGGGTATTCGTCGACGTTTCGGCAAATAATTTCGGGGTACAGGCTTTGATCGATGCGTCTTGAAGTTTCTTAAAAGTGATGAAACTGCAACAAGTGGTCTACAAATAGTGCCGAATACTTTGTAGACAACACCCCTCCTCCCCCCCCCCCAGAGAAACCCCCCTTTTCCTCCATCCTCTTTCTGAGAGGTTTTACTTTAAAGAGAAAGCTTGCGGTACGCGAGCGACAAAGGACTGTTGACGGCACCCCAAATACATTGTTGGGTGCGCGTCCTGGTGGAGGTGAGCACTGTTGAAGGAATTCGTGGAGGGTGTTGCACAGACCTTTGCAGGTTATAATTAACCGTTAGGCTGTGCCATGCGCAACAGCCATGGAGCAATGCGGGGCAATATGGTAGACTGCACGTCCTTTGCAAGTGGCAGTTAAGGAAAACACCGGGGCCAGAATTCTCAGGAGAAACATTACCCAGAGGGAATGGCAACGGGGGAAAGGCGATCAACATGGGAAACAAGGAAATGCGTGGATATCCGTAAAACTGCTTTCTGAGCTTTAAATTCTAACGAGGCGTGTTTTTGTGGAGCCGTGACCCACCAAGCGTTGGGATTGATGAACAAACCCGATTGTGTTCCTTGAACTCGTGTTCCTTGAAAAAGCAGGCAACAGTGGGCCCCTTATTTGTGCACACAGAACTCCTCAACCACGGCTGTTGTGGGTGATTCTTTTAATCTTTCTTGAATAAGTAACCCGCTTTGCCAAGAAGGAATACAGCAGGGCGGTTACAAACTGGAATAAAACCATTCTTCATTCATACATCCGGTAAGCCGATTCGCGCCTATTAAAATTGCGAGTGCTTTCCAGCCAGGTCCCACCTTGTGACCAGAGGATTCGCTAAAAGGCATGGGTATCTAGCGGCAGCGACGAACTATGTTTCGTTCATACACGCAGGAGGCTCCACCGGGTTTCATCTGCGACTCCGCCGCCCCGACAGTGGCCACCGCAGCTTCGGGTCAACCACCCTACGTCACTGGTGGTCGTCCTGCCGCGCGTTTCGGCGGCCGAACCCTGCTGGACGCCTACGAAGAGATCCGGCCGCCAGGAAGTCCACACCGCTGGTCGCAGGCACTGTTCCCGCCACCCGTTGCTTCCGCAGCCACCACTGTCGGTGCTGCTACCCCGGCAAGCACTACGAGGCGCAAGTCTCTTCCTCAGCAGGGCAGGGCCACATCCGAGTCGGCGGTGCCGCGGGGAGAGGTGCTGTACTGGGAGGCCGATGCCCCTCCCCCAATGCGGTGGGTGTCTGGGGGAGCTTCATTAGGTCGCATAACACGAGGAAACAAGCAATGTAACCAAGAGGCCGGAGAATGCCTTCGCGCTTGGTAAAAAATGCATTTTGAACTTGCGCTGCCGAGACCCCATTTCACATTTCATGTCATTGCCTTCATGGTCACCAAAAGATGGGCAGTATGGTTATGGTCATCAAAGTATCTCCGCATATCGGATCTATCATGCAAATTTTATTATTCATCTGACTCCTTCGCCCGAGCGCCCGGATGAAGCTGTGGCCGCAACCATGACATAAAACGCCGTTTCTTACCCCTGTTGCTTACGACGCTGTATAGGTACTCTAAAGGTGGCATATAACACTGCTCTGTCAGCAGGGTCTACGCTCCTTCCGTGCCAGCGATCGCAACCGAACGCAAACCTCGTGGGAAAGAAATACCGTCCCTGCACGTGGCGTCCACTGGCCGGGAAGGTCCTTCCGAACCTCGAATGACTTGGTGAGCCCAGATCTTCGGGGTAGGGGGAATTGAGGCTTAGAGGCCATAAAAGTGCCGTCATGTCATCAGCGGTAGAAATTAAGCAAGCTGTATTATATTGCCAGTTACTATGTTCGGTCATCCCCGCGATGAATGCTGGGTGGGTTGCTAGCTACGACCATATGACTCCATTTCCAACAGCGGCAAATTTCAGGCTTTTCTTCATGTCACTTTTTTAATCAATTGAACCCCGAGAAAATAGGCATTTATTGGGGCCACCTGCGCCAGAAGGGGAAGAGAGAGAGAAACAACGTATTGTTGCCCGGTTAAGGGTTGGGTGTAGGAGAGGTGGGATTCCCCGCCCGTTACCCCTCAGCCACGAGGAGTCCTTGACCCCTGGCGGCGGCTTCGGCCATCCGAACTAGTTGTAGCTGGATGACCTGTATTCCACTGCTCATGTGTGTTCATGTAGAGTTTTCTGTGATGGAAGAGCGGATTTAGAACACTTAATCTGGTCCTGCGCTAGAAGGGAGTTCGGTAGGCAACACAGCTGGCATTAAAGCGGTAACTATAAATAAAAATAGGGTGCATTCATGTTTTTAAGCGCAGGCAGACGATACACAAGAACAGGACAACACGAGCACTTTATATCAACTGTTTATTCAATAAAAACGCACACACACATTTATACTCGATCGTTCATTCACAACACATACGCAAAGAACATGAAGATAACTTTTGATTTTATGCGTTACCATCCCGTATGACCCTCGATTGTTGCATCCAAACATTTAACTTCATTCTCCTGTAGTGTCACACTACAGGAGAATGAAGTTAAATGTTTCGCATGTGTCTCCTGATGTCATGGGTGCGACAATCGAGGGTCATGCGGGATGGTAACGCATAAAAACAACAGTTATCTTCATGTTCTTTGCGCATGTGTTGTGACTGAACGATCGAGTATAAATGCGTGGGTGCGTTTTTATTGAATAAACAGTTGATAAAAAGCGCTCGTATTGTCCTCTCCTTGTGTATCGTCTGTCTGCGCTTAAAACATGAATCAGATCCAACTGGCTCAACTTTCCGTTCTACGGCGAAAAAAGGGTGCTATACAGATTTAGAGTCTTGGCATAGCGGTTGTCCTAGCCCCAATTATGCTTCAGGGGCACATGTCGCTCTTCGGAGGAAGGCAAAAAGGAAACTACCATACACATTATGTTAATTACTGCGAAAACACTTCACTGGAGGAAAATCAATTATTGTCGGGACTAAAATCCTTGTGATATCATTGCATTACGGACGATGGAAGTAACGTTTCAAGGGCATAAAAATCGTTGCTATTGCCGCGAGCATGTTCTTCTATTTTATTACTAGCGCCTTGCCGCGCCTGGTATCCTACCTCCTCGTGTTAGGCGCGCATTTGCTATTTTTGTCATGTGGGGCGTCGGGAAACCTTGGTTGATAGGGAGAGGCCTTCACCCTGTCGCCACTAGCCTAGACCGTTCTTTGCTCGGGACTATTCTCGATCTTCTTCGATGGATGGTTCCCGAAGAATAGTGCTGAGGGGTAAATATTCGGAGGGCAAACGCAGTGACATTTAATTCACCGATGATCATCTGTGCACGTCATTTTTTACTGCGAAGCAGTATACCTCTAACCAGCCAAGAAAATTTTTTTGTCTGCGTCAGCAGAAAACTGCCAAGTTACTACTTTGCTACACAAACAAATATCTAAGGCTACTGCTGGCTAATGGCTATACCCGGGCTACACAAACTACTGGCACCGCCAGGGATCGAGCCTGGCCCTGAAGGGAAGGGGAGCGAGAGGCCGTTGTCTTGCCGACTAAGCGACGCCCACACCTGGAAACGGGGAGAGCGAAGGTACCGTGGTTTTGATGAAGCGCCTGGGGAGGGGGAGGGCGCTTTTTGGAGGCGACAGATGAAATACGAGTAAGGGGGAGGCAGTGAGCGAGAAGACGTCATAGCCGCGCGTACCGCCATTCTCCTCACCCTTCGAAAGACGGTCCTCTCAGTTTTGTTTTTGCGGACGCTGTTGCGTTCGGGACTCCGCCTCCGCGAATCTCAATGGCTGGCAGAGTCTCTGGTTTCACTCTTTGTAGAGCCACTTGTGTGAATTCAAGTGACACCACATGGATAATTGTTGTGGGTGTCGTTTACAGCTTGGCAATCCAACCACCTCCAACCAATCCAAAGCCATCGGATAAGCCATCACTGAAACACCATCAAAATCCGAACCAAGGAGAGTCTCCACTGCCTACCAAACAAAGAGATCCTCCTTGCACGAAGAAGCTGCGGAAACCAAACGTTTTTCCAAAGCCCGGCCAGCCGACGGAGTAGAAGGCCGAGCTTTCCAGAGGACTACGGTCTCCGGAAAGCTGAACAGGTATCTGATAAGGCAGAAGCATCTGCAATAGATGAGAAGGGCTTCGCAGAGGCACCGGTAGTACCAGCGACTGACGAAAAGAAGCCCAGTTCGATGAACGCGTCAGAAAAAGAACGTCGCCAGTCGGGAGCCAGCGGCTTCCAACCCTCATTTTTCAACTTATTCAAGCCTACAAAGGACAGACGCGACTAAGGTAAAAGTCAGCAGTCTACTGCTGCCCAGGGAGCCAGTGAAATAGACCAGCGGACCGAGGTGAACAAAGAGGAGTCGAAGGAGAAGGTGGTAGCAGAAGCAGTTTTCCTTGGGACTGCGACAATAGAAGGAGATGAAGCCATAGATCGCAGGGAGCCCACTTGGGATAGGGAGGTTGATACTTCGCCAACCAAGTCCAATTCGCCGTCCGTACCATCTGAAATGGACATCTTGCCTTCAAAGAGCTCATTCCCCGCAGAAGAGGCAAAACTGTTTATGCCATCGCAAGCTTCCAGGGGTATGCGTCAAGCCATTGCAAACGTGGAGCCTGGAGACGGCGAGGGTGAAGAAAAAGCGACTGGTGAGAACGGTTTTAGCATGAACGGTTTGAAGAAGCTGTACCGAACTTTCAACCAGAGTCGCCATTCTCACTCGTATTGTCACAGCCAGACGACATAATCCCCGAACCCCACTACGAGACCAGGGATATGGAAGAAATCTTGAAGGTGCTTGAACAGAATACAACGTTCATGTTCCCCGAGAGAAACCTTGTCATCGTCCTAACAATGATGTTCGCAATATGGATTTGCGTTATTGTGCTGCTCTCGTACCAAAGACACGGGCCTTACAAACCCACGTGGGCGGATACAAACACCTTCCAGACCTGGCCTACCAACCCCAACATCACCGTTACTCGCACTCCCACATCTACAGTCGCAGTCAATGTCATTTTGTGCCCTCAATTTTGTAATCACCCATGTACTTTTCCCCCTCAGATCAATCACAACACTACAAGCACGCTATCCATGGTCGCTAATCGTCACATTTGTGGTCTTAGTTCTTGTGTGTGACACTTAAACATTAAGCCGAATGAAGACTTTGAATAGCCATACATACATTTGCTCCTCCTAAACAAGTGCAGTATATTTTTCCCCATTGTTTTAACTTCTGTTTGTGGTCTCTCTACCTCACAATATGCATAACCCTAGCATTGCACAAGGCAGGCATTCATGCACACTGCGAGGAACCACCGTGGGTTCGAGCTAGTTGAGCACGCTCACGATACTGCAACGCCGTCGCGCCAAATCAACACCGCCTCTGTTGGGCAGGTGGAGAAAGGGGCGACAAAGGAATATGCCCAGGGTACGGAGGGAAGACGTTTATTTTATACTAACGTTCTAGTCACATATTTTACAGTCCCAATTACACAATTTACAGTACAGGTACGTACTTCCCGTTAGGTGAAAGGGGCGATGGGGCGCCACGCGCAAGTGCGCACGTTTCGTCGGCGCAGAGCCAGTGGGCTCTTCTGTCAGGGCAAATTCCGGGGTGCTCGCACGTTGTGCGCGCGCGCATCGCCGTGCTGGCCGGATCGGCTCGCAGCAGCGAGGTAGACGGGGCCCATTCGCTCACAGGCGCGTACCGCACGGCGTGTTCGTCGAGTGGTAGGTACGGCCTTACTATATGCAAGCGTAGGGACAACAGGAGCAGCCTTGGGCACGGGCCGCAGCCGGAAGGGCTGGTGGGCTTTCGCCGGCGCAACAGAGTTGCCGCCGGCTGGTAAAGAAAGCGTCACATACCTTCGGCCAACGCCTTCGGCGTCCAGGAAGCGTCTCCCCGAACGGACCCCCGCGCAGGGCGCGCGTTCGCGTCTCGGCGAGAGTCGGGTTCGGGCCTCGTTCAAACGGACCAATGAGGTGAGGTTAGCTCCGCTACCAGGGCGGAGCGCCCGCTGCGTGACAGTGTTTTATCGCCGCAACGGTCTCTGCAGGCTTCACCTCACGCAAGAGTTTGAGAGACGGCTCGGCTCTACACAGAGGCACCAAGAGGAGCCGGAATTTCGGAGGAGAGAGGGGAAACGCGCCGCGTGATGGCACAAACCCAGTGATCGCGCAATGGCCTGGGCGTCAGGATCCCCACATGTTTTAGATCTGTGGTAAAGGATGTAACAAGTTATCTGCTGTTCCACTGCGTACTTTTTTAGCTTGCCTAAATCAGTGCTGAGAATTGATTACATCTTGTGAGGAAAATAAGGCATACAAAGAATGTAGCACTAGCAGAAAAACATCTCATGTTAGCCTGCAGTGTATACTGCATATCCCATACCGGCTTTCTTGTGGGCAAAACATCATGTACAAAAAGCTTCTACTGTTGACAGCACTGTGCGACAGATATAAACACGAAGCTGCCTCCCCATACTGAATTCAGATGTCATTCAAATAGCTTCAACTTCCACAACTGAGCTAATTATCAAGGGTTTTCATCATAATAGATTCTGTCAGAGAAGCGCCTATTTGAAAAGAGCTACAGTTATGTCCAGTGATAAACTAAAACAGCTTCTGCATTGAAATTATTTGTCATAAAAGTGATGAAACATAGGCCATCAGTTTGAATAGTTTGATTGTCAGCCGTACACCACAACATATAGGCCTGCGATTTTCCCCAAAAATAGTACCCCGGGGTAAACTTGTTTGCGCACATAACACTGTTACTAGTAGTGATGTCACAGGTTACCTACACTTTGCCCTGTAAGTGTATGTCAATGAACAAAAATTTTGTTTCGCTTAAATGTGTTAAAGTGTGCACACCTATATGTTGTGTAAGTGACAGGAGAAAAAGTTTGAGGATACCGAAGCATTTCTTACGGGTTTAGAATGCAAAAGCACTAGTGTCCAATTGAACGCATGGTCCTCTCCACAAGCAGCTGTTGGAATTTCTTGCCTAGACTGGCCTATACACTATTTTGTAGTGCATGAAGCCGCTTGCATCCCGTCACTTTTCTTTTTTTATCCCTCTGTTGCTTTAATGCCCTGTGGCAAAGTTGTGCAATAAATAAATAAAAAGAATGCCACCCAGTGTTCCTTCAAGTGGGTACGTTCACATCACAGCCAATAGGAACTGATGAATTCACTGTGTACTTTGACAGCACCTTTCATTGTCAGTCGCCAGTCCCACTCTGTCGGTATGTGAGAATTTGGTTTGTTATGAGAGTAAGGGAATTGGCCATGAGCTTCTAACAGCGGTCATCGTCATTGTCACCCTTTGAGAGAGAGAGAGAGAGAGAGAGAGAGAATGTTTATTGAAAGGGAGAAGAGGCCGGCCTGAGAAGCTGTACATGGGCCTGCTATTTCCCACTGGGGGGAGGGAACTGGGGACAAGAAGAGAAAAAGATGGAAGGTATGAGGAATGACAATGAAATAGACAAATGAACTATGTACAAGCAGTACAACCAATAAACGCCTCACATACAATGGGGCACTGAATCAGATTATTACAGTCCACGTTTCCCCATATAATTATCCTCCATAAAAAAATTAAGACATTATTCCGCAGTCATATTTTGTAGCAACCTAGAGCCGAGAATCCACAGAGGAGTCACTAAGAAATATAAGCAGGGCTTTAACGGCTAGGCTTTGTTTCCTGTTGCCAGCCAACGTGCCGAAAATATTTTGTTCGGACAAAGGGCGAGTGTCCAAGCGTAGTATTAATGCTGCCTCAAAGATCTTTCGCTCACTAGAGTACTTTGGACAAGCGCTAAGCAAATGTTCGATAGTTTCAGGACAACCACACAGAACCAGTCCAACCAGTCCTCGCGTCCGATTGTGTGGAGATACTTCAAGGTCAATGCTACTCCAAGACGCAGCCGGTGTAGCAACGTCTCTTGACTTCGGCGAGGTCGAGGAGCATGAGCGAGCTAGAACTTTTGCTCTGTATCGAGCCTGTGAAGCCGTCCATGTCGATTCTGCGGGCCAGACGAATGCAAAGGTGCAGCTTGTTTACGTGCTCGGTAGAGTATCGTGTTAGCATCTTGCCGTGTGATGGGTACAGCCAAGAGAGTTCCATTGTGGTGTGTCTGCTGTGCTTCTGCATCTGCCAATGAGTTCGTGAGAAATGTGGGTGGGTATGTGAAGTTGCAGCCAAATGCGATTTGGTGAAACAGCCAATTGCTTCTGATGGTAGCTGTATTCGTTGCTGGCTAATCCACCTGAGTTGGTATGTCGTCATCCCAATATTCATTTTACCCTGTCGTTGCTACCATAATGTCGACCCTCTTTACGTGCCAAGCAATGTCGAAATCACTGTACATTAAGCTGCATGTACCAGTTGTCCACGTTTTCTAAGTAAAAAGCCACAATCTATTCACAAGGCCCACCTTCACCTGGAACCATAAAACACACTGGCGACGGGGATGCGTACTGAGATCACATTCTAGACACTTGTGTATTATTCCCATCCAATCCCGAATTTTATTTTTAAAAATCTGAGAGCTGACGCTATAGCTGATTAGCTATCGCCATGACATAGTTTGTCTCGGGTGATAGATAGAAGTCAATCTGACATAAAACATGTACAGACCTACAGATGCGCATTTAATGTTGAGTTTAAGTGCAAGGAAAATCAACATTTGTCAGCCTGCTACCTTCAGTTGTTAAAATTGTGGGAAATATCAAAGCCTAAAATTGTTACGTTGAATGAAAAGCAGTAGAACTTACACTGATTGTTGTCTTGAAGAGTGTTTTTGCTCCTCCTGCTAGTTTCTACCTTTAATTTTATGCGTGGTGAACAAAACTTCATGTAAAGTTTATTTCAATAGCCAACACGCCCCTTCACCATGTGTGTAATCGTTTCCTCAGTCGGTGCAGTATTGCATTCTGGGTCAATTTTCCTGCCTGGAACTTGTGAATATGCTAGGTGGCATGTTGAAGATGAACTTGAGTGAGTTTATGTTGTGGGTGCCCAAGAGTTTTTGTGAGGGTGTAAAGGTGGGCAGGTGAAGAGCCGTTTTGTGTGCTTTTAGGAAGCTTACTGGTCCTAGAAACTTTTTTTGGCTTTCCAACCAATTCTGATGAAACTTCATAGGCTCGTTCAGTGTTTTAAACTGATTTTAAATATCTAATTAGTTTTGATGTGAGGTAACTAGTTTCTGTGTTAATTAAAAAAGTTCCTTGATTGTTTTTGAGAACAGTAGAAAAAAAAAAACTGCTCAACAAAAGACTACCAACAAGACATGAATAGATACCAGAATCAGAGCTCTTCGATGTAGGCAGTTGCGAAACTCCGCATCAAAAAGCAGCCCGCGCCTGGACCCCCCCCCCCCCCCCCTACTTTGGATCGGGCGTACCGTGGCGCCACTGCGGCCGCCGCATGCACTATCCAAAAAACAAAATAATTATTCAAACTGACAATTTAAGGTTAAATTTTGTTTTAAAGTGCATAATTCTTTATTTTTGTGCTTTCTTAAGTTATTCATTGCTATCTTAACTCCGGTTTTTAGGTGGTGATTGTTTCTGCGTCCGCGCATCTGCCTCGACCAATTAGCGCTTGTTCGGGCACTCCGGCACAACATAGGTCCGAACTGAAGTACCGAATTCGGAGTTATCCTTTGGCCTACAGCTCATTGTATGCCAAAAATAATCCAGTAGCCGATCCAGCGGCTCTAAATAATCAGTTTCAGGTGGCATAAAGCCGTCGAAGAGACTTATTCATTTTTTTGTGGCCAGAAGACCGAAGAGGACGCGCAGCAGACGACAGTGCGCAAGCGACGGTTGACCCCATGGTCGCATTTCTGTTTACTACTATTTTTGCTCCGTATGTATTTAAACACTTGCATAGTTCAACACATTGGGCTCCTTTGGCAAAACAAATTTACGTAAGCACTCAAATACCATTTTTCGCCCAGGTTGTCGAGCGGCGAAGCAAGTTGTATAGTTTATTTTGTCACCAAAAGATGGCGCCACTGTAAAACAAGATCCAAAGCAGTGGACCAATCTCAGGGCCACTTTTTGATACATGGGGCCTATGGGGAGTTTCGCCACTCCTATATCCAGTAACTCTGACCAGAAGTTGTGGAGAATGAAACATGGGAAGAAGTTTTTTGTTTTGCAATCACATACAAGTTTACATCAACTCTAACTTCTAGGTTTTAACTATTCCTGCTAACCAATTAAAAATAATGTTGATTAAACAACTACTGAAGCACAAAATGCAAAATCTGCTTTCCATATTGCATGGTTTACACATTCAGCTTCACAGTGCAAAAGAAACGATGTTCTTAGCTGCACTACACGCCTGGATGTACCTCTCGAGAATTTTGTATCAGTGCGATACCACTCGAGGCGAAAAAGTGGGGAATTATGGGAAAATAATTATTTATTTATTAAAATCGGGACTCTATGGCTTTTATAAGTACGTGGCACTGTTTCACATATGGAATTATTTGGAGGAAAAACTGTGCAAATCAAGAGAGAAGTGATAGCTAAAAAATGCTTTTTTTGGGCAATTTTTTGGTCCCAAGAACCAATGTGCCCCCTTAACTTATCAAATTTTCTTAATTCAGAGGGTTCGACTAGGGTATAAGTTGACCCGTAGGGGATGCGACTAAGCAGCAGGGCCTGTTTGAGCTTGCAAGATTGATTCTCTCTGAGTACTGCGTGTTCACGTCTTAGACGTTGAGTGAGACAAGTAAGTTGCGAACATGCTTTAGTGAGTCGGAGGCTAAGAGCAGCACTCGGGCCATGATGATGCAAAGAACACCAAGATTACACAGAGCAGAAATTTGGGGTATATGAGTGTCTTGAATTGCCAGAGTAGAATTTGATGGGGGTTCGGCACGTCTATCTCGCGTGCGTAGGCGAGGCATCAGTAGTGCAGACTTCTCGGCTTGACAGCGTAGCCCTTTTGGTATGAGATATGTGTTAATAGTATCTATAGCTTGCTGCAGGGTGTCGTGTTGGCTACAACCAACCTTGAATTATCCACAGTATGATGTTGTCGGCATAGAAAGTGTAATGAAAGTCTCAGATTTGGTGAAGTCTTATGGGTGAGTGGAGTAATTAGCATTGCAAAGGAGAGGTGATATAACGGAGCCTCCAGAATTTTTTCTTCGCCTTTTTTGGCTGTAACAGTGCGTCTCCGGTACAAAAGACAAACATGGCATAGGGATACTCCGTGTTGTACGGAACGGCGTTCCAAGGTACGGCGTTCCTGGAACTAGTTCCTTTTTGGAGGAACGGAGGAACGCCACCATTCCATTAAGGGTCGGTGGAACTGTAACGGTAACTCCTTAGGTTTATGAAGGAACGGCAGGAATGGCGTTCTTTCTGCAAACGTTGCATTGCTAGGATTTGGCCGTTTTTGATGCCAAGGCTCGAGTATAAAAATGCACAAGTCGCTGTTTCTCTTCCTACAAGCTGGCCAATGTGCCCCGCCCTTCAGCGGTACGTGCTTCCGCGAAAGCCAAAGGCAGAAGAATAACCCCGCATTGTGCCGCAGCTTGTGCTTGCTTTCATGCCGTGAGCATAGGCGGCGTTCGACGGGTAAATAACGTAGCCACGAGAATGCTTTTCAGCTTTCTTCGTTTGTCTGGGGAAGCCAGGATGCGTGTATGGGCGATAGAATTGTTCCCTGCAGGGGAAAGGTTGTCTAAGTCCGAGCGGCGCTGCAGGTCGCTTGTGAAACCACGGTATTTGTATATTGTCACGGGTACTTAATGCATTAGTGCGCGCGAGGTGGGGGTGCCTTGTTGCCGGGGGAGTTGCGCTTGCTGTGAGGTAATCCGAAGGGTCACCGTATCTCTGGATGCTGTAATGCTCGAAGTTACAGAGTACGCACGCAGTTCGTCACGGCGCGGTCTGTCGCCGATTTGGCAGGAATGGGACGACGGGAGTGCCAGGTCCTTTTGTATTGAGCGCGTCGTTTTGACAGGAGTTTCGTCATTGTTGGGCATAATTTCGTCTTGTGTCGTATGGACACTACCATAGAGAAGCCGCCCAAACGTGGACGGCCAGCGTTCAGCGTTGTTTTAGTTGATCGGTTTCAACCAGTGCTTTGATTTTTATGGTGTAAATGTTTTTTTACGCAAGTTATTAGGCTCCGCGCTAATTCCTGTGCTTTCCCCTTATGCGTATTTTTAACCACGACAACTGATTTGTGCGTCGCGTCCACATGATATTTGGCTATCTTTGCTTGTTTCCTTTATCTATACCCTGATTGTGTTCGGTGTATTTGTAATTCTTGCGTGTAGATTTCATGAGTGACTACGCTGTTGACTTTTAATTTATTTTATTGTTATCGTGTTCCGACTGTGGTCTCTCTACCTCACAATATGCATAACGCTAGCTTTGCACAAGGCAGGCATTCATGCACACTGCGAGGAACCACCGCGGGTTCGAGCTATTTGAGCACGCTCACGATACTGAAACGCCGTCGCGCCAACTTAACACCGCCTCTGTTGGGCAGATGGAGAAGGGGGCGACAAAGGAATATGCCCAGGGTACGGAGGGAAGACGTTTATTTTATACTAACATTCTAGTCACATATTTTACAGTACCAATTACACAATTTACAGTACAGGTACGTACTTCCCGTTAGGTGAAAGGGGCGATGGGGCGCCACGCGCAAGTGCGCACGTTTCGTCGGCGCAGAGCCAGTGGGCTCTTCTGTCAGGGCAAATTCCGGGGTGCGCGCACGTTGTGCGCGCGCGCATCACCGTGCTGGCCGGATAGGCTCGCAGCAGCGAGGGAGACGGGGCCCATTCGCTCACAGGCGCGTACCGCACGGCGTGTTCGTCGAGTGGTAGGTACGGCCTTACTATAGGCAAGCGTAGGGACAACAGGAGCAGCCTTGGGCACTGGCCGCAGCCGGAAGGGCTGGTGGGCTTTCGCCGGCGCAACAGAGTTGCCGCCGGCTGGTAAAGAAAGCGTCACATACCTTCGGCCAACGCCTTCGGCGTCCTGGAAGCGTCTCTCCGAACGGGCCCCCGCGCAGGGCGCGCGTTCGCGTCCCCGGCGAGAGTCGGGTTCGGGCATCGTTCAAACGGACCAATGAGGTGAGGTTAGCTCGCTACCAGGGCGGAGCGCCCGCTGCGTGACAGTGTTTTATCGCCGCAGCGGTCTCTGCAGGCTTCACCTCACGCAAGAGTTTGAGAGACGGCTCGGCTCTACACAGAGGCGCCAAGACGAGCCGGAATTTCGGAGGAGAGAGGGGAAAAGCGCCGCGTGATGGCACAAACCCAGTGATCGCGCAATGGCCTGGGCGTCAGGATCCCCACACTCCCCTCTCCTTAAATGCCCTCGCCGGTCTGAGAAGAGTTGACCGGCCATCGCCCAGGCATGCAAAAGACGGCGAAGAGTAGAAAAGAATGCATGCACACGGAGGTCTCAGTCCCCAGCCCATTCAAAATGTTTACAAACTCTACCAACACTACCCCCCTCCAGCACGAATGATACATACAGCAAAACTACACGCGACGCTGAGCTAGATAATACATAGTAATCGGTTTCACACGCATACACAAAAAGAAGCTATTGAAACATACAATGATTACAATGAACGCGACACTATAATAATAACAACAATGGTATACAATATATACATGCAGGACGATACTATGCTACATAGGATTGCAAAAAAAAAAAAGAAACACACACTACGACGATAAAGAATCAGGGCAAAAGAGAAGACACAGGTATGCTAGAAACTACGCTGAGCTACGAAAATAATATTTCTACAAATTCAGGAGACGCGGTTCCTAGGGGCCTGTGCAAAGTTCGGCGGTTGGGAGCACGAAAGTTTTTCGGGGAAACGTCCGTAATGGTCAATCAAGAAAGGAAGATGATGGGCACCAGTGCCGGAACGACCTCACCGTAGCGTCGAGACAGCAGCTCCGTAAAGGGGGGGGGGGGTACCAGCCAGGAGGAAATGCGGCTTGAGCAGCCAGCCGGCAGGTATGATGACCGCGATGGCGCCGCTCAGGTGTAGACCTCGCGTGGCACCCGATGGGTGCCCCGCCAAAGAGCGATGACCCGTCGCTGGTGGTGGCTGCCGCCCAGCGCGAGCGAGGCAGCTGCCGGACGACAGCCGTGGTGCCGATGACGCATGGTGCGGTTCCGATATGGCACCACATTGTCCACATCTGGAGAGGGCACCTCTCCCGCAGCTCGCAACCGGCCGCCAGTCCCGCTCTCGTCGGTGCCGGGCAGCCCGGCTGCATTCACCAGCCTTACATGCCGTTGAACCCCCATAGTCAGCGTAACTGTTCCGGGCTCGGTCAAGTTCCAGAAACGGGCACCTGCGGACCCTCCACCACACCGACGAGACACCACGTGACGGCGGCCCGCACCGGACGAAGCCGAAGCCCCTCGCGGAATGCACCGTTGGGTTCGCTGAAGCCGGCAGAGGCACACACCACACACACTCACGAATACCCGCACAACATGCGTGTCACAGTGTTCGTGCCACCGGGGCCAAGTTCCTTCGCCACAACGCGGTGAGCCCCACTCGTAGCATACGCCCGGCCCGTGTTTTGCAGGAAAACACAACCTCCCGTTGGCATTGAGTATATGGTCCCCCAAAGTCTGGCTCGCTCTCCCAACTTCGCACAGTTCACGCAACGGCCTCCAAAACACGCTGCTCGCCTGCTCGCCTCAACACTGGGGCCGTGGACGGCCGAAATCCGACACTTTCAAAAACAAGCCCATTACTTCTCGAACCCCGCGCGCGAGGAGCAGGGGGCTATATCCTCGAAGACCGACCGAGCTTCCACCCTCTCACCCCCACTCTCCAGCCAACACCGTACGCCCCGAAAGAAGCAGCTCCAAAAGAATGCTAGCCTTTCTCGCTACGTAGAAGTAAATAAAAAGAACCATAGTACATACTTCGTCCTACATGTACAGACTAAGGAGGGTTCCTGTACTCAAACAAATAACTAAAAAAAACGCATAAAAGAGACACTACTTTACATCGTGAAAAAAAAAGGTAACACTTAACGCCTTCAGCAAGGCCAAACACTCGGACCATACAGAACCATGTAAAAAAAAGCAAAAAAAAAAGAGAGAGAGAGAGAGAGAGAGAGAGAGAGACTCTTTATTACAGAGAAAACAGAGAGGTTTGCCAGCATGAATTCGCTGACATGCTACTCTGCGGGGAAGGGGGGAGAAGGAAAAAAAGGAAGAAGGGGGAAGAAGAAGAGTAGGATGCAAAAATAAAAAAAGAAGAATAAGAATAAAAAAAAGAATAAAAATTAAAAATGATAAAAAAAAAGAAAATGCCTTCACGCTACACGCTATATACAAATGGTCAACACAACTCTATCCTGCAGTACGCTAAAGCGAGAACACAAAATAATCACCCAAACAAATGGGTACTAAATACACCATTCGCCCTCAGCAGGCATAAAATGGAACACGGTAATACAAACAACGCCCCGCAACATGCACACTTTTACAAACCGAACAAAAAGAAAAACATTTGCTTACAACTTGCTGGAGGGTAGCGGAAACTGACCACACACAATGGGCTGGGGCGGCCAGGGCGGCCGCGCTGACTGAGACTGAGAGAAGTGGTCAGCACGGGCGGCTAAAGTACCTGCCCTTTAGTGTGCTATGATTACTGACCTCTTCGTGACGTCATATTGATGAGCTGGCCGAGAGAAGCCTGGATAAGCGTGGGTGCCTTGTCATCACCGCGCAGAGCCACTGTGCTCTAGCGCCGAATAGTCAGACCGTGACACCATATAAGTAAAGCTCTGCTTGCTTCTCGGCAAAGGTCCCTTCAAGTCGCAAGCAACTACCTGCCATGGACGCACACTGTCAAATGGCTTCACAATTCCAGGCGGCTTCCCACCGTGCGCCCTCGCCGTTTGACAGACATGGCAGGACCGGCAACAGCGAAATTATCTCGCTTCGTGCCGGGCCAGGTCACGGAGCGACTCAGTTCATCGAAAACTTTGGAGCGGCTTAAATAGTCGGCCAAATGGTTGGTCATGAGCGTAGCGCAGCAGTGCGCACCTCAAACTTTGGGGGTTACCATACTGAAGGGGCCAATTGCCTCATTATCGGCGGCTACGTAGTTAAGCACGAGTCCTTCACCGTCCAGCAGAAATGAGTCCCCCGGGGCGTTGGCGACACACGCTGACTTCAGCCCCCTCCCGCGCCTGCTACAAGACAAGTAGCATCTCGGCGCACGCCCGAGGCAGGACAAGCTACGTCTCGGCGTCTAAAAAAAATCAAATTAAAAAAAAAAGTGTCTCCCACAGACCGTCGCAAATCCGGCGACAAAACGGGTCATTCTGCTAGCCGGCTACTAGCTCTTTTCGGCTCAATACAACCGCCTTGCAACGGGCATCGCTTCCCCCTGATTTTACAGCCGAGGCCCGTCCGCTTTCCCGCGGCATGGAGTTCGCGAAAAGCGCCTGCCCCTCTCTGCGGGGTGTCCGCGCGTCCTTTCTCAACTCTGGGTCCTCTTCCTCCCCTCAACGGCTGTCAATTTCGCCTCCTTTACGGGCACACGCTTTTGCGCCGCCGGCTAAAGTCACACTTGGACAATAAATCTCGATGGATTACGAAGCACGAGATAGCGCGTCAACTACCATGTTCGTGCTCTACTCTCAGGGGACGGCAACAAGCATATATCTCGCGTGCACTACTCCGAGTGGCGGCTGTGGCCTTTCTCCCGGAATACGTATACCGCCGCTCCAGTGGGGCGCGGTTGCACCGTCGCACTGCCCCGTGGGGCTGCGTGAACGAGGGGTGCACGCACACTCGCGTACGGAGGGGCAGTCGCCTCGCCCCCGTAGCAGCTACCGCTAGCGGATAAGCATTAAGACTGATTCCGGTTGCGTACTCAGCTTAATTAGCGGCCAAAGGCTAATGAGCCAATGGCCCCACGTTGGGCGCCAGTTTGTGGTCTCTCTACCTCACAATATGCATAACGCTAGCTTTGCACAAGGCAGGCATTCATGCACACTGCGAGGAACCACCGCGGGTTCGAACTATTTGAGCACGCTCACGATACTGAAACGCCGTCGCGCCAACTTAACACCGCCTCTGTTGGGCAGGTGGAGAAGGGGGCGACAAAGGAATATGCCCAGGGTACGGAGGGAAGACGTTTATTTTATACTAACATTCTAGTCACATATTTTACAGTACCAATTACACAATTTACAGTACAGGTACGTACTTCCCGTTAGGTGAAAGGGGCGATGGGGCGCCACGCGCAAGTGCGCACGTTTCGTCGGCGCAGAGCCAGTGGGCTCTTCTGTCAGGGCAAATTCCGGGGTGCGCGCACGTTGTGCGCGCGCGCATCGCCGTGCTGGCCGGATAGGCTCGCAGCAGCGAGGGAGACGGGGCCCATTCGCTCACAGGCGCGTACCGCACGGCGTGTTCGTCGAGTGGTAGGTACGGCCTTACTATATGCAAGCGTAGGGACAACAGGAGCAGCCTTGGGCACTGGCCGCAGCCGGAAGGGCTGGTGGGCTTTCGCCGGCGCAACAGAGTTGCCGCCGGCTGGTAAAGAAAGCGTCACATACCTTCGGCCAACGCCTTCGGCGTCCTGGAAGCGTCTCTCTGAACGGGCCCCCGCGCAGGGCGCGCGTTCGCGTCCCCGGCGAGAGTCGGGTTCGGGCATCGTTCAAACGGACCAATGAGGTGAGGTTAGCTCCGCTACCAGGGCGGAGCGCCCGCTGCGTGACAGTGTTTTATCGCCGCAACGGTCTCTGCAGGCTTCACCTCACGCAAGAGTTTGAGAGACGGCTCGGCTCTACACAGAGGCGCCAAGACGAGCCGGAATTTCGGAGGAGAGAGGGGAAAAGCGCCGCGTGATGGCACAAACCCAGTGATCGCGCAATGGCCTGGGCGTCAGGGTCCCCACACGACTTAAACTTGTATTGCGAACTTCGTAGCCATTACTTGTTCTGCTGCTGTGTGTTACTCGCAAATTTGGGCTGTATATGATCCGCAAAGCTTCACTTTTGTAACCCACTTACTCAATTCCCTACAAAGGGCCTGTAAGGCATTTTAAATAAACTGCAATATTGAATAACCATTCATTAAACGCCTATGTATTGTTCCTTTCTACACAGTCTTTTTATGCAAGAAATTTAATTATTTTTCTGCAAGTGAGGAACTTTAATTTGCACATCTGAAGTGCGGTAACCTTACTCCGCATTCGTAAGACGGAAGTGGAAAGTGCCATAGGTGTTGCACCCATAATAGACGAGCACCAAAATCGCAGTTAGACATGTCTGGAGTTTGTCCGGTGCTCCCTAAAAAAATTCGTGTAGAAGCGTTTCTTTGGATTCTTTTTATCTCCAGATAATCTGCTTTCGGCGTTATTCCTATTCGTATAATATACGTAGTTCGATGTGAGTTTTAAATTTCACTTTATTTTGCCTGAGGATTATGCGACACCCTTTTATAATTGAAAAAAAAAAATGAAATGTAACGTTAATGCAACGACACGTTCCAATGTTCGAAATGGAACTGGAACGCGTTCCTTTTGTAGTAAAGGAACTTGTAACGGGAACTCGTTTCAAAATTGGGAAGGAACGAGGAACGAGTTTTCGTTCCTGTTTTACAGGAACGTGTACAACACTGGGATACTGTCAGCTTGTACAAGGTGCGTGGGGATATTTGTGTATGTGCCAAGTGTTCAAATATTTTGCCAACAGAAGAGGTACAGGCGTAGTCCTTAGAGGTTTGTGGATCTTCGGTATGAGGGTAATATCTGCTCGTCCACTGTGCAGGCGATTCAAACAGTGCTTGTGCGGGCTGTTGAGTTAGATAACAAAGGTGTTTTTCATTGTAATGAATTCCTTGCTCTAGCTTGTATTTTTTTTGCACTTTCATCCTTTCATGCTCTTGCATTACCTTTTTTCGCCCCAATCCTCCCCCGAAATGAAATCCCTGATACGTAACTGGTGGGCGGATGATGCCGCACCAAGAGATGTTTTTTTGCACCCCCACGCTCATGTGTCTTTCCCTTTGTGCTCCCATACCACTATAAACTTGTGGCCCCTGTTCGCAAACAATGCTGGGCGCATTTGTAGAATTCCAATCTTCAAAGGCCGTTATCAGTGGTACAACTGACAGCTGGGCATTTGGGTACATGTGGACATTAAATTTGGGTTTTGTAAATTGTTTCTTGGTGAATTTATTTCGAGTGTTCTATTATCCTTCTCTGCCACTGATGTTTTCAGAAATATGCCCAATTAGCAACTAGTTCATGATATTTTGCAGCAAATTCACTTCAAGTAAATTCTATGGCTATTTTAGAAAGTTTAGAACTCCAATCGGTCTGGAGGAAGAGAAAATAACTATACGGTCGAAAGGGGAGGCCTATTCAGGTCTGTCGCGTTCTAGACGACATCCAAGATGCCTTGGCTCCTGGCGATGTCTTCCTTTGGATGGCCCACTGTTGGATTTCAGGCTTTTCGCTGTGCGGCACGGTTTCCCATTGCTCCTTACTAGTGATAATAAATGTTCCTTTAGAATTTTCGAACCCATGTCTCTGTATACTGGGGCGTTCCCATAGCATGGGAGCCAAGGTCGCAAGCTTAGGGCAGTGTTTGCATCCAGCGTTGTATGTTTCCAAATGGAAAGGCCAGTAGAGCCTTGGGTTGGGATAAGTGATCATCTGGAGCCGTCTAAACACCACTCCTTGCTTCTTGGTGAGCGAGGGGTCAGCAGCCGGGTGGCTTCGTCTTTCCCCTTTGTAGTGAACAAGCACATCTCGGCAAGTACAGACGCGATCTTTGGAGTTGTCTGTGGAATGTGCGCTGGGGCCCTCGGTGGGTGATATCTCGAGCAGCCTCATTGGCCCGTTCGTTGCCTTGTAGTGACATGTGTGAGGGTCCACATCATGGTGGTTCTGGTGTTTTGATTCGTCTAATGGCGGGTAAAGACCCTGCGCCTTGCGCTGGAAATTTTTCCTTTTAAATGCAGAGCATTTCAGTAACTCACGATGTCACCCGCGTTGACGTCCGTAGTCGTAGTCCGCACCCCTCCCCCTACACTATATAAAAAAATACTATCCGGCGCCTGGTTTCGATCCCTCGACCCTGCGGGCGGAACGCAATGTACATGGTGCTCTACCCACTGCGCCACAAAGCCGACACAGAATGGGAGGCTACGAACGCGCCTTATATCCTTGACTCATTCAAACTACGTCAAGAAGCTGCTGATATAACGCATTCACTACCACCAAATCCCCAAACACTAAACGTTAACGCAATACACCCACCCCCTATGCGACGCATTTACTCGAGTCCCCCTCGCGGGGAGATGGGCCCAATTTTACGATAGTAAGCGAAATAAGTGACCGCCAAAAACAACGCGTTGTGGACTGCGCAGTAAGGTGCCGGCACGTGCGAGAACCGCTCGCGCTGTTCGTTCCAGGCAGGGGGCGTGCGAGCACTGCGAAGGCGGGAAATTTGAACTGCTTTGGACAAACCTCCGTTCAATTCATCAAGAAAGAAGTGAGACAGGGAGGCGAAGAGCGTGATGGGTAGTAGCAGTAAGCGGATAACGGTGCCACAGGCCGTTATGACGAATCACTGCTCTGCATTTACGACAGCTTTCACGTTGAGTGGAACGGCTTTAATTTTTTGCAGATCGCTCGATGGGAATCGCTAATCATTTTCCGCACTTGGGTAGCTGCTATATAGAGCTAGGGCAAAGGCCAGTTCTTCGTCCTCCTTCGGATGTTTGGCTTGGGTGGACAGGGGTCAAGAACTTTGCTCGAGCAGTCGGTGGCGGCTGAAACCATAGCTCCACGTGGCTGTGTCAGTACAAACAACGTGTGGATTTCCTCAAGTTCCTGGACTCACAGCTCTCTTCGCAGGGGTGGAGATCTTGTCGCCGACGGTCTTCTCATATAAAATTCGCAGGCTGTTTAATAGGTGTTTGCCGGCGGCCATCTTGGTGAGGCGCTCTAGGTGCGCAGTGTGTTACGCGGCTTGCGCCTTGATTAGTTCTTCGAAAGTGTTGCGCGCACCCAACGCGTCGTATTTTTCGTTTGGAGCGTACAGGGGTATTCCTAGGGCTTGGTCATGCTCATTTCTTGATGAGGCTGCTTGGTTTGGAGTCATTTAAAAATATTAACAGAATTGTGGAGTTGTTAGGGGTTTGTGTGGGGGAGAGTCTGGAAGATGGGTACTTGTTGTTAGTAAGGAGGTGGGGGGGATATGACGATCCACCCGCCCGGGCCCAGTTGACTCAATGCTTCACTACAGTTTGCAAACTGGGGTCACTTGAAATCTAAGCTGAATAAACTCCCGCAAGCGCTGTTAGGCAGTTAAATTGCAGGTTTAATTATGACCCTTGATCGAAATTCCTGCGGAGGCTAAATAAATGATGGGAAGTGGCAACGTCCCGCGGTGTCCTACAACTGCAGGTCGATTATGACAGGCGGGAGGTCGGCGGAGGAGCGGGGCGATGCTACGTTATGAACTAGACGCTTCTAGCTTCACTATACTATCAGATCCGTTCGCCCCTAACGAGATCCGCGGCTTGTTTGGTTTCAATAATCAGTATCCTGGAGTAGCTACCTAGCGATGATAAATAAGGGTATCTCAACGAAGGGCATAAACATGCACAAGCAAACCGCGGTCTGCACGTGCATTGCTTAAAATCAGCTGCCGACAATTTTTACCTACGATTGCCTTTGTGCAGTCGCGCCAGCGCCGGCTGGCAGCTTGTTATGTAGCTTTGTGATTTCCACAAATATTGACGCCCAAGTGCAACCAACACACGACACGGGGCGCTGCGTGTTTCTCGCGCAAGCACGACAGTAAAGATGGTTGTGGTTCGTTTCCCCGAAGTCCGGTGTCCATCAGTAACCCAATCGCCCGGGCTCCGGCTGATTTGGCAGGAGGCTGGCAGGGCGGTGGTGTTGAAGTTCCTGGAGATGGCGGTCGAATTGACGAACTCGAGGCGTTGGGGTTGATTAAGTGAAACGAAGAGTTTATATACAGCTATTTACAGTAGGAAAACTGGGTACATGAGTAATAAAGAGCAAAACCTCAAACTGCAGTTAGACGCTAGCTCTAAGTGCGTACAAATCACTGGAGCTTCTCAAACTTCGTCTAACTCTCCTATCCTAAGAGCGTACACAAACCGCTCGAGAAACGACGGCCGAGACCCTGTCTCGCCGCAGGATCCGTCTAGTTGCCCGGTACGGCGCTGTACCCTAAACTTCCGACGCGATCCTAACCTCTAGCCTAGGGGGCTCACAAATCCCAACCTAGCTTTGACGGTCAAGACTCCTTGTCCCGCCGGGAACTGCCCAGCTCAGCGATCAGACAAGAACGATTTCTAACGGCCAAGTTCGGCCTTATAACCCCTCGAGATCATGCTCTCTCGGGAACGCCCCTGTAGCATTCGTACACGCATAAGGGAGTGCCCAAATTCACATAGACAGCTGTCACTCAGCGCGGTACAAAATATTCAATGAGTCGCCGCCATCTTTGGGTCAACGGCACGCACGCGGGCGAGCAAGCTCGCGCGACCACGAGGGGTGAGGGTGAAAGGTGGCGACTGTGCACCGTGCCGACCGGACCGCGTTAACATGGTGTTGTAGCGCCACCAGCATCATCAGCAGATTGGTCAGCTGGCACGGAACACACTCGGAACCCGGCACACCTCGGGAACGGCACTCTCGTTCTACGCGCCTCGTCGTGTCCATGGCGCAGCCAACGCAACCGTAATAAACGTGGGCTCGGCCGCTCCGCCTCATCAGCCGCCTACAGTGTCTCGCGCGGCGCACGCTCCGACGTCGGCAATTACCCCTCCCTGGCAATTACCCCTCCCTGGCGCACAACTCCGACGATTCTCGGAACCCGGCGGCGCCGTCTGCTTTTCAATGGGGGATTATCCCCGTGGTATTCGGTCGGCCAGACAATCCGTCTCCCGTGCGGGCCGTGACAAATTGGCGTCGACTGTACTGCAGTGTTGGCAGTGCTACGTCGCCAGACAGAGTGGCGAGTTCTCACGCTCCGCCCGGGGGCCTGGTGGCTGACCTCACGAGTGGGTCTTACAACTCCGTCGACACCGACTGCGTCCTGAATGGGGGATCATCCCAGCGGAATTCCGTTGGCCGGACTATCCGGCGCCCATACGTGCCGTGACGAATTGGCGACGGCTGCCGCGTAGAGTCCACAGTGTTGAGCCACCAGACAGAGTGGTGGGTTCTCACGCGCAGCCGGCGGGCCTGGCCACTGACCTAAGTGGACCTTACACACGACCATTGCCCTGGTCAGGTTAGTTTTTCCAGACTGCTCTCACACTACTAAAGTCCGTGCAAATCCATATCGCGGCCTCTCAACGCCGAAAGCACACAACAAACGTCTTCAAATCGAGCACGCATTAATAATAAAAAAGTAAAAGCATTGCACGCACGTCATTGGACTCGCCGGCCAACAAGATGGCTGTAGCGGCACCGGAGTGCGCGGTGTGCCGGAGAGACCGTATAAACCCTTCCGCCATCCGCCGTGCGTTCCGCCCGCCGGAATGATTTTGGCCGGAACGGAACGACCTTGCCGGAGGTACCATTTATAGGCTTTAAAGGGACCCAGAAAAGCCGCCCGTAAAAGTTACAAAAGGCCTGTATTGTAACGTAGCACCTATATAGCGATGCAATGCCGTTGGAAATATTGATCTACATTCAGTATTCGTTGCGCCAGAAGCAGTTAAATGCACCTCTCCCCACTTGCCGATCGACTCCTCCTACCTCTCTGCTTCCTTCAAAGTAGCTGGAAACACTGGGAATAGCCATGTGACATCGCGACGCTCGGCTTCCGTTCTGCGCTATCTACATTCCTGCGCCTAGGCACGCGTCAATCGCTGAGGACCCGCCTTTCCCACCTTTGCCTCGGGATCGCGCAGGAAGGAGGAAGAGCATCCGGAAGCCAATGGCAGTGACGCCAGTGGCGGATTGGGCGAATCAGAGAGCGCCTTCACCGTTGCGTCAGCCACGGTCGGCTCGCTGCGGCGTCGCGCTCATCGGCTGAAAAAGGCGATCTTCAAAAACTGTTTACAAATTATCCGTACAACGTAATGGGCTCACACTTGGTTTAAAAATCCCCCGTTATGTGTTCTACCACCTGAATGCATTTGATTGCCACCTTCACAAAGCTTTTCGGGGTCCCTTTAAGTCGCGCTTGCAGAGTGACGTACGAAAACGTCGACCAAAACGACGAGCTCACTCTGGCCTTTCTCAACATAAGGTCATTGAAATGCAATGCCGTCGACATCAACCCCCACACCACAACGGTGCTAAAACACAAAAAACACAATTTTGTGTCCATCAACAGCTTTGCCATTCAAGGTTTGCGCGTGAGTGCAAGCTTCCCTGAATTTTTTGGGGGAAGTAAAAACAAATCTTCCGGCAACATGTCACCATCCTCGTGGTGTGGCCTCTTTTGTTCGGCAGGATGGTCAGAGACGACTCTATGCATCGCATGTCCTGGTGACCCCGAAATTCTTTCTGAAAGACGCTCCACCGAAAGCATTAACATAAACCACTTCGGTTCCAAACGTCCGGAACACGATACACCTTCCGATATGCACACACGCCACCGAGGATGGAGTAAGCTCCCGTGAGAACTGTTCATGTCACTGCTCCACGAGTACGGCATGCCGTCCTGCTGCTCGTTGAGGGCACGCTGTCGGTCACCGCAACACGTCCGCTGAAAAATGGTGCGGTCGTTGGCTTCGCTTGCACTCCCAGTGCATGCATAGCGTGACGTGGCTCTGCAATCGTCGTTTCATCGTGCTGTGTCGACTAGGGAAGACCGCACCCACGTTGTGGGTTCTCAGTGAACTGTTCGTTGGTTTCGCCGTGACTGCAGAGGGGCGGCCCTGCGTTTTACGTTGGGGTAGCCCCTTCCTCCTGGATGCCCTCAACCTACTGACCATCACCTCGGCCCTAAGGACACGTCATCATGGCGTCTTGGGAGGCTGTTCAGCCCCCGCCCAAGGCCCATGTCTTCTACTTCGCGGCCCCGAAGGACGTCACCGTGGATGACCTGGTGAATGCCCTAGAGGGAATCGTAGGCCGTTATGGTCTGGACACCCTGATGCATCAGAGTGGTTTCAAGTTCTGCGCGGTGGCGGCTACGGCTGCTGCTGCTCGCAAGCTTGCCGAGAAAGGAGCCGTTGTCGTGAACGGCGTTTCGTGTCCTGTGGCCTGCATGGGCCCGCAGGTCGTCTACATGACAGTGTACCGCCTGAACCCCGTTGTAAGTAACGCGGAGCTTGCGGCAGCATTGAGACCGTATGGGAAGGTCCTCAACGTCAGCCAGCCGGCGTGGAGGAGCCTTCAGCATATCAAGACCGGCATGCGACTCGTGAAGATGGAGATGGCGAAGGCCGTCCCTAACTTCATGAAGATTCGAGGGTTCAAGGCCCAGTTTGATTACAAAGGTGTGCGAAGGGTATGTGCCCGCTGCGGCCAGACCGATCACCAAGTTAGCGCCTGCAAGACCCCCTGGTGCGGCCGCTGCTCGGAGTACGGCCACGACGACGTCGACTGCAATGCCCAGTGTCGCCGCAGCAAGGGCAACCATGCCACCACCGACTGCCTGCGGCCCCGCTCCTATGCGGATGCTGCGAGCAATTCCTCTGCGACGCCTCGCGCGCCCCCCAGTCAGCAGGCTCTTGAGAGTACAAGTGACTTTCCCGAGCTGGCCCGGGCCTCCTTGGGCCAGCCTGCCGAGGAGTCAAGCGAAGGGGCTGATCTGGGCGTCATCCCTACCGACAGCCAAGAGATGGAATTGGAGAGCTGCCTGTCGCCTTCGGAGGTAGAGCTTGCACCTGCGGCAGAAGCCACGTCATCGTCATCGGACGATACCTCCATCTTCACGAGCCTCAGCTCTTCCGAGAGCAGTGACCCCGCGGAGCATGCTCAGCACGAGCCAGGGCGTGCACTGGAGAAAAGCATCGCTCTCCCCGGTTCCTCGAACGGCTCGCGCAGCCGCCGGAAGGAACAAAGCAAAACCGGCACGAGCGGCAAGGCAGCGGTTGGCCGTTCTAGTCTCGCCTCTAAGTCGCCTGTAGCCGGTCACAGTACGGCCAGTACCAGTGCTGCCCCGACGCCCAAGGTTACGGACTCCCATCTCGTCAATCCTGTCAGCCAGGTCTCCGATCTGCAGAGTTCCCCATCTCTCCTGGAGCGGCTCGAAGCGTGCACCAAGCAAAGTCAGCCTTCTTCGGCAGACTCAGGTGATGTGGGAGGCACTGACGAGCCTGTTGGTCCCTCCCTCGTTGTTACCGACCCTCGCCTCGCCAACCCGATCAACCAGGTGCACGACTTGCTTCCTCCCCGACCCTCTCCTCCGGATCGATTAGATGCGTCCAAGCGGGCGTTGCCGTCGTCGGCAGCAGACACCGATGATGCCGACGACAACAAGAAACTGTGCGTCGAAGTCGACGTGCCGTCTGACGATAGTGAGTTTTGAGGATGGGAGGGTTAACGTGGTTTGTGCACTTATCACCTTATGCTGGTGCGTTTTCTTACTTTGAATGTCCAGGGCTTTCGGGACTTGGACAAGCAGAGGGAGGTGATGCACTATGCTCGGGCGCAACACGTTGACCTCTTTTTGCAGGAGTGCAATTTTCGTACTCCACGCGACGTTCTTTCTTTTCGCGAGCGCTTTTGTGTGCAAGCTTTTTTCACCTTGTCGGACAGGATGGCTTCGGGCGTAGGCGTTGTATTTCTCCGCGAGAGCTTGCGCCGCAAGGCTCATTGTACCTATGGGATCGGAGGGCGCGTGCTTGCAGTTGATTTTTTCTTGCTTGCTCGTCGCATCCGAGCTGTTTTAGTGTACGCACCCGCGCAGCACTCTGACTCTTCCTCTTTTTTCGCATCCCTCGACGCATTCCTGCTCGAACCTTACCCAACATTTTTGGTGGGTGACTTTAATTGTGTAACCGACCCTCAGCGTGATGTACGGGGACGTGGGCAAGGTCGACCCTATAGCGGTGCCCGGGAGTTAAAGGACCTGATCGGTCAATTCCATCTGTCTGATGCGTGGGTGCAGCTCCACGGCGACAGGTTTGTAGCTACTTGGGAAAGGGGACAATCTGGCAGTCGGCTGGATAAGTTCTATTTCCCACCCGAGTTGAGCTGCTACTTGGAATGCTGTGCCGTCCTCTCCTTCCCAACTGGGGCTCGTCGATTGTCCGATCACCGGCCCGTGTTAGCGACGCTTAACCTTGGCAACTGTGCGCCACGCCACCAGATGTGGCGAATGGACGAGCGTCTGCTGACCGACAGGGACAGTTCAGCAGCACTTAATGCTTCGCTGACCGCTCTGTGCGAGTTCGGTTCTCTGCCTTGGGATGAGTTGAAGGACCACTGGCGCGTGCTTTTAGTAAAGGAGGGTCGTGCGCGCAAGACGCGCATCACAGCCGCGCTTAACGACACGTTGTGGAGGCTGCGCATCGTACAGAGAGGGGGCACCTTAACCTTCGCGATGCGGGACTACGTTAACCTGCTCAAGGTACGCTACGAGTCCCTCTTACGGCAATCATCGCAAGCGGCGAGCCGGGCGCAGACCTTGGGCAGGCCCGACTCGGACCCCTCTGTACTCCGGCATATTAGAGAGGGCTCTCTTGACGAGGGTGGGCTAGCTACAGTTCCAGAGGTTACACTCGCTGACGGGTCGGTTAGCACGAGGGCTGAAGATATAGCCGAGGTCTTCGTGAGACATTTTGCCACCCTTTTCTCGACCGAGAACGCGTCGTGGGATGCAGAGGATTTTGAGGACAAGCTTAGTGCGTTTTGTGGGGTGCTGCCGTGTGTGCAGACCACCTTGTTAATTCGCTGTGTGCTCCCGTGGATGCTGACGAGCTCGGCGAGTGTGTTAAAAAATTGAATGGTGCGTCGGCGCCTGGGCCTGACGGGATTCCTGCTGGGTTTTACAAGAGGTTTTTCCCGGTCATTCAGGGTGCGCTCCTCGACATCGTGAACGGCTTTTTTCTCCATGGAGTAAGGCCAGAATCGTTCCGTGAGGGTCGCGTTATCTTGATCGCGAAGCCAGGCGGGGATCCCACGCAGCCCCAGGCGTATCGACCGATCACACTCCTCAACACGGACTACAAGATTGTAGCATCCATTTTGGCTAGGCGCACCAGTGCCGTTTTACCCGACATTATCAGCCAAGCGCAAACGTGCAGCGTGCCAGGTCACACGATTTTCTTGTCCCTGGCATTGACGCGTGATTTATTCAGCTATGCGACGAAGATTAGCACCTCTGGCTGCTTCATCTCCCTAGATCAAGCGAAAGCCTTCGACAGAGTGGAACATCGATACCTGTCAGGCGTTTTGCGTCAATACGGCTTTCCCGCCGACTTTGTAACGTTTCTTGAGCTGCTGTACTCGAACGTGAGGGTTAGACTCCTTGTCAACGGACTATTAAGTAGTCCGTTCTCCGTCACCCGTGGGATAAGGCAGGGATGCCCCTTGTCGCCTCTGCTCTTTGTCATGTGTCTAGACCCGCTGCTCCGCCGTATCGATGCAAACACTGCCATCCGCGGCTTCCCGTTGCCTGGCATAGGCCAAGTCAAAGTGTCTGCGTATGCGGACGATGTGTCCCTGTTTATTCGGGACGAGGACAGCTACCAAGCGTTTATGCGGCTATTTTATGAGTACGGTGAGCTGTCTGGAGCTCGACTGAACAGGGGCAAAAGTATGGCGGTGCGCTTCGGCACATTTGCATCTAGACTAGCGGGCGATGTAGAATGGGTTACGGGTGTTCGAGTACTTGGTGTGGTTTTTCATTCCTCGGGTGAAGTGGCGCGTAGTACGTGGAAGCGCCTCCTCGAGACAGCGGAGCAGCGTCTTGAGGTTGCGTCAAAGTTCAGACTTTCCCTCGCAGAGCGCAGCTACATAATTAAGTCGTCCGTCTCGGCGGCGCTTTTTTATGTAGCACACGTAGCGAAACCGCCGCGCCATTTCACCCGTCAGCTCGCCACGAAGTTCGGGTCGTTCTTTTGGGCGGGCAAGACAGAAACAGTGTCGCGTGCGCTGTTGAGACTGCCCAAGTCAATGGGTGGTTTCAGTCTGCCTTGCTTGCAAACCATGTGTAGCGCGCTGGCCGTACGCGCAGTGTTCGACCTTGTGGACTCAACTGAGTACCCAGGGAGGGCGCTGCTGCAGTACTTTCTGGGAACTTACCGATCAATGTTTTATGACGAACGCATTGCCGGTCCCTCTGCTGAGCAGTCACCGCCATTTTATGCCTATGTAGTCAAAACACTGAGGAACGTCCAGTCTACCCTGCCAAGCCTAAATTTCAGAGAAAGTACAGCAAGCGAATTGTGCGAAAAATTGGCAATAAACCAATTAGATAATCAGCAGACAGCAAGATCACGCGGTGTCCGTTGGCATCAGCTTACTTCGACGGAGCTTCCTTCTGATGTTAGGGATTTCGGATGGTTGCGTGGATGGCAAGTTCTTCCAACGTGTGACCGTCTGGCGAGATTCGGCATCGTGCGTTCCTCACGGTGCCCGCACTGCGGGCACACTGAAACATTGGAACATGCCTTGTTTCAGTGTCGTGTAGCGGTAACGTTTTGGACTTTGCTAAGCAGGTTGTTTGGTGTTACACTTAGAATGAGCACACGTTCAAATGACACGTTGGTGAACTTCCTGATGTGTGCTGGGGCTTTTGTATTGTGGCGAAATCGTGGTGCCGCGTGTCTTCGCGCCCGACCGCAACGGGCGATGTTTCCATTGTTGTGGCGTGTCCGGTCAGTCCTTATGAGTCACTTGGAAAATGAGTTGGCAGTTCTAGGCGAAGAAGCCTTCCTGTTACGCTGGTCCACGCGTTTCATAGTGACCAGGAACAACACCCTGAGCATCACTATTGTCCCGTATTGACTTTCAACGAGTTTATGAACTCTTTCTGTGAACGCATGTGAACTTTTTATGGATTGATTTCGGAGTATCTTGTTTTACCACCACAGACATTTGTCGTGCAAAGTGTTGACTGCCCGGAGTATTTGGAAACTGATTGGATTTTGTTTTTTCTGTTTTTCGGGCAGCGCTGTTACCACTAGTCGCTGCGTGCTGATATGTGGCTTTATAATAAATTCTCTTCTCACACCTTCGGGGTATTGTTGCAGATTGGCACGCAGTTGGTCTGTCCAAAGTGGGTCGCGCTCAGGGTATCCAACTTCTGTGGCCGGACAAGATTCATGACCAGCAGGCAGTGGCCGGACGGCAGCAGGGCCACTTCTTGGGTGCAAGACACCTGCGTGGGCCATCTGGAAAGAAAATGTGTTGTTAGAGGCGATGTGCCTTGCAAAACAAAATTGTTCAATCTCCCGCTGACCTGCGCATCCGTCTTCGCATGCGACGCCACCAAATCGCCTGAAAAGTACAGTGCGAGACATTTTAAATGGACGGTTAAACGGGTACTGAAGAGAATCGGGAGCATTGTCCAATTGCCTCTGTAGATTAAAGCCTATGTTGCGCACGGCACCTTGCGGCCAACTTACGCGCGTTTTTTTTTTAAACTAAGGAGATCCTCACACCGACCCCCTAGCCAAGCACGTTCGTGCAAAAAATGGTATGGAAACCAAAAATGATGCATTAAATTTGCCTAGGGAAGCAGGGCCTCTGTTGTCATTAAAGAAAAGCCGGGAGGTCTATGAAAGTCTTAATCTTTTAGCTAGAACAACGCCTTAAACAACCTATCCCTTTGAACTCAGATATTCAAGAAAAGTTATGGCTGCTCTATGGGAGGTGTGAAATTTACCGCACACGTTGGTGGCGTAAGCATGGCCCTCCGGGAATTTAGGATAAAGGTTCAATTCTCATCTGCCTTGACCGTTTTTGTGATAGAGGCGAAAACAAAACAAAAAAAGCGCCTGCATGTCGATTTTGACAAACGTTGCAGAACCTCAGCTGGCCTGAATTCTGAGTCCTCACACGTGTAGTTTCAATGCATGCGACTAGAAAAAGCAGCGGTGGTGGTGGCGTCGATCCGTCGCTGCTCGAGAACCTCGAAAACCGACGCTGTGGAAGGCTCGGACATTGAATATTACCTTGTTCACACGATTAGTTCCGTGAAGCATCAACCTTTTAAAGCCGTTAAGTCACTAGGTGATCACAACCGTTTGACTAGTGGCTGATCGTTCAGCGGCCACAGCTGAAGCAAGTTGGCTGCGGCGTCGTTGTGCGGAAAGGTAAGCAGTTTTCGCTACGTTTTAAAAAGACCTTGCTCGTATCACTTCGGGTTAGCGGCAGTGGCTGTGTTTATAATTTCGTACGACAGAAACACCGGTGCTGGAAGCTAGCGATCGCACTTGCAGCAACTCTTGCGAGAATGCGGAAGGACGGGGCGAGGCAAAAAAATTGGGCCCATCTCCCCGCGAGGGGGACTCGAGTAAATGCGTCGCATAGGGGGTGGGTGTATTGCGTTAACGTTTAGTGTTTGGGGAGTTGGTGGTAGTGAATGCGTTGTATCAGCAGAATCTTGACGTAGTTTGAATGAGTCAAGGATATAAGGCGCGTTCGTAGCCTCCCATTCTGTGTCGGCTTTGTGGCGCAGTGGGTAGAGCACCATGAACATTGCGTTCCGCCCGCAGGATCGAGGGATCGAAACCAGGCGCCGGATAGTATTTTTTTTATATAGCGTAGGGGGAGGGGTGCGGACTACGACTACGGATGCCAACGTGGGTGACATCGTGAGTTACTGAAATGCTCTGCATTTAAAAATTACGTTTGTCTCGGCTGCACTCACGCAACAACAACCTGGTACTTGGCAAATGGTGCGAAGCAAGTAGTGGGTGGCAACGCACTTGCGACAGGCGAGACCAGTGTGGTCATGGCTCACGCTCCCCTTTGCCACGTCCCACAGCTTGACGCGGCCGTCGTTGCCCGTGGAGAGAAGCTGCAGGACATCCGGGAGGAAAGCGACTGACACAAAGCTGCCCGTGTGGGCTAGGAAGGTCGCGAGGGAACTGCGGGAATACCTGATGTCTCAAGCCTCACCTACACGCATAGGTGGCGAAAGGTCTGGATCAACAACACATCAAGCTTCAGCCCAATGACAATGGTGCTATTGGAAAAGAAAAAAATCAGTGCCCTTCTACTATGTGAAGAAAGATGAGCAGCGAAGCTGGCTGTTGTCCATGGAGTGCGCCAAACAAAACACGTTTGTTTGTATTTTGCGATTGAGCATATTTCCCAACCGAAACCTGGAAGGCTTCAAGCTTTATTCTAGCGGACACACACGGGTCTGTCCATTTCCCTAGCTGTCTCGCCGCAGACACCTTACAGGCCATGTAACACACCAACCAAACCACTCGTCCATGGAGGACAGCCAACGAACCCTTGGGGCCGTGAGACTTCCTCATTTAAATCTGCCACGCTCACAACGGGCATGTCATTGGGGAGGGCATGAAGCCTAGCTTCACTTGCACGCCCCCCCCCTCCCTCCACTCCCACCCGTACACGCATAAAACGGCAACTGATGATGTGCGTGTGCTTAGACGCGAAAGGCACCGGTGAAAATGTCGCCCCGAAAGCCCTTCAAGCTGAACTGGAATTATTGGCTCACGCCGGTGTTACAAGAGGTGAAATTGCACTTCACACGGGAAGGATTCCCAGCTACTTGACGAAGTTGAACTTGAGGCGCCAACATCGGTGGCTGCACGTTCTGCGGCAACGGCTTTCCGTTGGTGGTGGTGGTGATGATGTTTATTGACGAAGGGACCTAGCCTTGCATGATATGCCGGCTATTGCTCCCCCGATCAACATCTTCTTGCCGCTATGCGCGGGAAATCACCAGGAGCACCTTTCCGTTGTTTTTACGCCCATTTGCGCTCCTTTGCACATCAGCGCTCCTTTAATTCGCGTTCTTATTCCTCCGAGTGAACGATACGCATACGTCTCATCGTTCGCTAAAATTTTGAAAGACTTGAGGTCCATTCTAGCGGACAAACATGGAGCTGTCGATTTCCCTCCATCATCGTAGGCATCTAACTCTTTGTGTAACACACCAACCCAAACCGCTCGACCATGGGGGACAGCCGGCAGGTTTTATTAGACCTTGATACGCCCAGGTTTAAATCTCCCACCAGCACAACGGGGATGTCATACGTGAGGGCATGAAGCTAGCTGCGTGGGCACCTCTCACCTCTCCCCCCTCCCCCACCCCGTAAACGCATAAACCGGTAACCGGTGAAGTACACGTGATAAGTCATGAAAGAGACCGTCGAAAATATTGCTCCGAAAGCCCTTGAAGCTGAACAAAAAAATGCGCGCAAATCCACCTTGTGAAGGTGGTTGAAAAGCGAAGCTGTAAACGACACCCACAACGATTACCCATGCGACGTCACGTGGTTCTTCAAAAAGACTTCAGATAAGTGAAATTCACTTAATCACAGCCTTTATTACTTCAAAGAGATATTTTTGCTCAGGTTTATATCAATGCGTAATCCATGAGCGGTGGTTGGTTGAGATGTATTGGCGAAGCACATGTTTGGAAACTCTTTTTGTTTTGTAAAATTAAAGGAATCTCAAACCCAGTATTTGACCCACTTCTCCTCCATCACTGCCGCCTCCGACGGAGGCGACAAGATTAATGGCAGAAATGGATGAGAAGAGAGGTGCCATGCGTTGGCATGAGCTTCCTTTAATTTTTATAATCCCTAGTGCATGCGCATGGCGCCCACACGGCCGCTACATGTGCCGTGGGTGAAGCGCAGAGCGGAGTGAGAGGTCGCGTGGCGCTATCACATGGAATTCAGCGAGAACGCAGGGGGTAAACCCGCAAATGTGCTCGATGAGTGCACCGCCTGTCTCCGCCGTCTCCGCGTGGGCTTGCAGCTCAATCAGTAAGACAAGTGGCTCTTAGTCCGTTTCTCTATTAGTTCCAGGTTCGATTCCTGGCTGCCAGTAACTTCTTTTATTTGTTCGCGGGAGTTTTCTGTTGACACCAATGGTCGCGACAGAACCCTTGGGGGGTAGAGGTAAAAAGCTTCGCTTTAAAAGATAATCGAACAAACTCTGGCGCAGCCTTACTACCCGTGTGCGGGGCAATGTAATACAGGGGATGCTTCTCTCACTCTCCTATCTTTATCTCTTACTCTTTCTTCGCTCTTCGTCTGCCTCTATGAACCCAACCCACGCAGGTATGGAGTGCTACCTGCTCCGGAAGTACCAATCGTCCCGGACACCTGAGAGGCTAAGCCAGTTAGGTTCAACCATGCTGTGAAGGCTCTTTGGTACACAAGCAGCACTCCTTCACCAGAAAAGGATCTGGCCACCCTAGTGTAGTATTTGGTCGACACCTCCCATGACTTACCTCAGGAAATTTCGGCCCTCAGTCCCCATTGCAGCTGTAGAGCACCCGACCACGGCGGCAGTCAGGCTAGCGATACAGCAGAGGGTGCTAAGAATCTGAGTTTAGACAGACAACCTTTGGAACTTGACCCTGGCAACGTTCAATGCATGGACCCTGTCTACCGAAGGAAGCTTAGCTCTTCTGCTAGAGGAGCTGTCGGACATTAGGTGGGATATCATAGGGTTAAGCGAAGTGAGAAGAACAGGAGAGAGCTTCATGGAGCTGACTAGCGGACATATTTTGTGCTACAGAGGACTTCAAGAGAAGAAAGAACACGGAGGGGGGGGGGAGGCATTAATTCACAGAGAAATATCAGGAAACGGAAACGTGGAGGAGTTTTTCAGCATTAGGGCGAGAGTCACGGCTGTTGTGATCAAGCTAAATAAGCGATACAGGTTAAAAATATAGTGCAGGCTTATGCGCCAACAACCAGCTGTGATGATGAAGGCGTAAACAGCTTCTACGAGGACTTCGATCAGCAATGACGAAGGCAAGAACCCAGTTCCGAATTGGGATCTCAGAATGCAAGAAGAATAGCGCTCCCGGACCAGACCAAGTAACTTACAGGCTTCTGGCAAAACTGGACGGCAACTCCCTTGATCATCTACTTCACCACATTAACACCCACTGGTCATCCGGTCGCCTGCCTCCCCAATGGAAAACCGCGGAGATACGCTTCATATCTAAGCCCAACAAGTCACCTCATCTGGACAACTTGCGCCCGATATCCCTCACATCCTGTGTGGGTAAGCTGGTAGAACGGCTTATACTGAGGCGTCTTCAACCATTTTTGGAGGACAGAGGCCTATTCCCCAATACCATGTATGGGTTCCGCAAACACTTGAGTACCCACGAAATCCTCCTCCGTTTGAAGGAAGAAGTCTTGGCGCCGGCTACCCGTCATTCTCCGAGGGCCATCCTAGCACTTGATCTTAAAGGCGCCTTCGATTACGTTTTACATTCAGCTATTCTCTCTCGGCTCAATCAGACTGGATGTGGTCATCGCGTCTACTCCTACATTTCAGGTTTTTTAACCCAACGCCAGGCTATCCTGAAAGTTGGCGACCTCACGTCGGATCCTATATTGCTTGGTGATCGAGGCACGCCGCAAGGTTCCGTATTGTCCCCACTTCTGTTCAATCTGGCCTTAATCGACTTGCCAAACAACTAGATGCCATCCCCAAGATACATCATGCTCTATATGCAGATGATATCACCATACGGACAGATACAGACTCTACATACAAGATGCTCTTCAAGAAGCCACGGACATTGTGCAGTCTTACGCATTGTGAGTGGGTCTTCAGTGCACACCTCATAAGTCTGAATTAATAATTGTGCGCAAGCACCCACCTGCTCGAACTATTGAGCCCATCTCCTTACATTTGGACGGCCAGGACATCAAATCCAGCTCTTCAATCAAAATTCTCGGTCTCACCATACAAGCAAATGCACGGAACGATCTGACCTTATCCAAATTATCCAAGACATTCACTCAAGTTACGCACATGCTCCGACGCATCTCCAACCGCCATCGGGGCCTGAAATAACAAGATATGATTAGACTGGTTCGAGCACTTCTGATATCTAGGGTTATCTACGTTGCTCCATAGCTCTGCCTCACGAAAGGAGACTTGGACGCCCTTGACAAGTTCATACGCAAGGCATTCAAACAGGCATTGGGCCTGCCTATGAACACCTCTACTCAGCGGCTTCTACAACTGGGTCTTCATAATACGGTTTCAGAATTAATTGAAGGCCACCTTGCCAGCCAACGTGTACGGCTCACTCAAACACCTGCGGGCCTTTGGCTAATCAAACGCCTACGACTCGCGCACCCAGCATCTCCTCCTGCTCTTCTTGTCCTCCCCGAGGCTTGGAGATCTGCTGTACGGGTTCGTCCAATACCGAAGAACATGCACCCTGATCTCCACCCGGGCAGAAGACAAGCACGGAGTCAAAGCCCACGAGAACATCTATGGGAACCGTCTGGACGTCGCGTATACAGACGCTAGCTCGTATCCAGGCGGGCAGCACAAGGTTGCAGCCGTCACCACCAAATCGGCCCTTACAACCTGTGCTTCAATTACCACGACATCCACGCATATTGCTGAGGAACTGGCGATCGCATTCGCACTTATTCACACCAAGAGCCGACTCCCAAGCTGCCTGTCGGAGATTCTTGGTGGGGAGGGTGGCCCCACCAACTTTCCGCCTCCTCTCGCAACATGAGCCACAACGAAACGTCGCCCTCGTCTGGACACCCGCCCACAGTACATTGACAGGCAATAATTTTGCCCATCATCAAGCCTGCGCACTCTCCTCCCAGGCCCCAGAAGAACAGGCGGAGTCCACACCACTGGTTACGTTTCAAGACATTACATGTGCGCTAAGCCTAACGTGACCCCGGGGCGCCCATATAGCGGCGGCCAGGGCGCGAGCCCTTTCTCCTTCTTCGAGCACCTGTCCTAACGCCGGCTTTCTCCTCACGAAGATGGGCGACGATTGGGTCACAGTCTCCTACAGACGAGAGAAAGATGCCACCAGCTCTACAATTATCGCAAAGTTAACCGACGGAACCGACTTAGAATCTGTCCCACGCGGACTTCTCGCCAATGCTGTCATGAATGCTGCGGGACTGAACTCAGCGGAACGACGTGACACCTACTTCAAACCTCGCCCCAGACAAAACCTGACGGTGATCGACACCTACCGCAAGTCCGCCAAGGATAAAATTCTAGCCATCAAGCAAGTGTCTCTGGAGGACGGTTCACATCCGTTTTCGGCTTACACAGCCACGCCCGAGAATTCTTGCAAGGGTGTCGTACATGGAATCTCCGCTGAAACAACCGAACAAGAGCTTCGGCAACACCTGGAATCAGAACAAACACGCATTCTGTTCGCCCGTCCCATGGGTCGGTCCAACACCATCCTTGTGACATTTGAAGGCCTAAGGGTGCCCCACTACGTGCTATTTCACCGTACCGCCATGCGCTGCTATCCTCATCGCCCAAGAAGCATACTATGCCTGAATTGCATGGTTATCGGACACAAATCCGAAGTATGTCCCAAAAAAGGCATTACTGTCACCTGTCCCAACTGCGGAGGCATCTTTGCAGCCAACCCGGGGCTGGAGGTGGCCCACTCTTGCGAGACACGCTGCTACAACTGCAACGGTGAGCATCCTGCTACAGACCCCGACTGCAAAGCGAGAACTGCCGCGGACGAGAATGCAAGAAGACTGGCAAACACACGTCGAAAACGCATTATCGCCTCTAATAATGCCCGCGAAATAGAAGATAAACCAGCCCGGACTCATGAATTTTTGGGAAAATGGCTCAAGCATCCCCCAGACTCACGGCGAAGAAGCCCTAGCCTTTCGCGCAGGAACGCAAAGCCCGACGCACAAGAACCTCGCCTGCCACGACGTGTCCAACTGCAGCAGCCACCAGGAGGTGAAGTCAGCGGTAACTTCCAAAGAACTGCAGTTGATCAACCGGTGAGACCCCCCCGAGGTGCCTCATCTGGAACAAGCCGAAAGACGAACACTTGTGGAGCATCCAAAGAAAATACGGGTACCCCCCACCAGACCATCACTGTGACAACGGCGCCGCAGAGGTTGCGAGAGTAGGGTGCCGGATCTGAGGTGAGCGAGCCACTCCGTCCTTACTCCCCTCCCCTACAGGGCAACAACCAAAACAAGCGGACCACACACATCACACCAATAACAGCCACCAAAACATACAAGCAAGCATTAGGACTAGACACAAACTCGCACCCCCTATTAACGAATGAGCCAGTCCAAGAAACCGACGAATGTGTGCCGCCACCCATTCAAATGGAAACTGATGCATCGAGCGGATCGCCCGTCCCCCCCATAAGCGATGTTTTCACCATGCTCCAAGAACTACGCTCGGAAATGAACGCTGTAAAAGAGGAGCAGTTGCGCACAGTCGAGGCAATTATAGAGGCAACCCATCGTCGCCTAATCGAGACTACAATAGACACCATTGCACTGCGCGTAATAGATACTGTAGTCGCCAGGCTCTCCGAACGTTTCGAAGAACGCATAAGTGACATTGAGGCCCGTATAGGTATCATGCCTAAGAGACGAGCCGTTGAATCGTCTGCGCCAGAAGCCAGTCACTCACCCAATGATGAGTGACCAGGACTGTGTCACCGATACACAGCAAAGCGCGCAAGGAACTACGCCCACGACAACAGCAAGTCCGGTCATAATCCCAGGTTCCCGCCCGAATGATCTCGCAGTACCACGACAGCCCCTGCCTAGACCAACCCTGACCATACTGCAATGGAACTGTCGCGGCCTCAAACGTAAAAGGAATCTGCTGGCAAAATATTTGGATACATTAAAGAAAAAACCACAGATTATACTCCTGCAAGAAACAAGGGGGGAATTTGGACTCTCAGGTTACGAAACCTTCTCCCAGAAGAGTATCGTACAAAAGACGAGGAAAGGCAATCGGGAAGAAAAAATCGCCCCCACAATGTGTGTCACACTGGTCCACAAATCACTGGCAGCCATTCAGCACGACTCAACGCACTGCAACAACGACAGACAAGAACATGCCACCGTAGAAGTACACCCGGGATTTTCAGATCGCCATGTAATCCTAGTTAACGCTTATTGGCTCCCAGGAGGATCGCATCACAGCCCCAAGAATTGGCTTCAAGGGTTGCTACAGAAGCATAGAGACAAAGACGTAGTCATTGCAGGAGATTTTAACAGCCCGCACGTAGCATGGGGCTACACCTCAACATCAAAATCCGGGCGACTCTTGGAACATGCCATGGAACAGCACCAAATGACCCTTGCGAATGACCTAATGCTGCCCACCAGGTACGGGAACAGTGTACAGAGAGACTCTAATCCCGATCTTACCTGGCACAAGGGACAAGGAGAAATCTCATGGAGCAACACCTTAGAAACTTTAGGCAGCGATCACTGCGTACTTCTTGCGGATTTAGACCTGGGAACGTCAGCAAAGAGGAATACGGCCAAAATAAAACACACTGACTGGGATAAATTCCGAGAGGCCATAGGAAACGCACAGACAGTGAACATTCCCTTGTGCGACTGGACCCAACTGGTCCTAGAGTCTCAAGAAAAGCACACTACGACTTGCCCTGCTGAATTCAAGGAGGCCGTTCCAGACCGGCACTTGTTAAACCTTCTCGCAAAGCAAAGGAAACTAAAGAAGAAGTGGAGCAGGAATAAAAGAGACAAACAACTCAAAAAGATCGTGCAAAACATTACAGAGGATATGGTGAGCTACGCAAATGAACTGGCCTCGAAACAGTGGATGGATATCTGCCACACTAAAATCAACAGATCACTAGACACGAAACAAGCGTGGCATATCCTGCGTAGCTTGCTGGGACAAGCCAGGCCTAGGCACACAACGAAGAAGATCCAGATGGCCATGGGGCTTTCAGACGAAGACTTCGCTAAGGAGTTCCACCGAACGATACACCCTGACAACCACAAGCCAGAAACTCTAGCCGATTACATTTCTGGTCCTGGGGAATCATTGGATGAAGGTATCAACGCACCGTTCTCCAGGCAAGAATTGGAAAACTGTTTAAGTAAGATAAAGAAAAACACGGCACCGGGAAAGGACCGAATCACATACAAACTTATCAAAAATTTGCCAGAAAACGCTATAAATGAACTACTTCGGTACATAAACGAAGCGTGGATATCCGGCGTTCTTCCCAAAGAATGGAAAGAGACAATAATGACACCCATACCGAAACCGGGGAAAACACCCAATCGCCTTGAGCATCTCCGCCCAATATCACTAACGTCATGCTGTGGCAAACTCGCGGAGATGATGATTCTAGAGCGCCTTACGTGGATGATAAACATCAAGGCAGTGCTGCACCAAGACATGACAGGATTTAGGCGGCACGTGTCGACTCAAGACTGCATGCTCCGCCTCAAGCACGATATTTACGACTCCCCCAGCAGCGCACAACTAAGGACAATTGTAGCGCTCGATATCTACAAGGCATTCGACAACGCAAGTCATAAAGCCATCTTAGAAAAGCTCCAAAGTATACAATGCGGTGAGCGATTATATAATTACATACGGAACTTTTTAAGCGACCGAACAACGGAGGTCCTTGTAGACGGCCGCTTGGTAGGCCCTTTCAAACCATGTAAAGGAGTGCCGCAAGGCTCTATTCTTTCCCCAACTCTTTTTAACATAGTCCTCAAAGACCTGCCCTCCCAACTAGACCCCATCACCGACGTTCACTTCAACATATATGCTGATGATCTGACTTTGTGGTGCTGTCAGGGTTCCCCCGGGCACCAGGAGCACCAACTACAGGAGGCGATTGATGTCGTCACGGCATACATGAAAGACGTTGGTCTCAGCTGCTCCCCCTCTAAGACCGAATACATCGTCGTGGAGGATGGTCCAGCCGGCCGCTCTGACCACAACCGCAATTTAATCAAATTAACACTAGACGGCACAACCATAGCAAGGAAAGAAGAAATTCGAGTACTCGGCTTTTGGCTTCACCAACAAGGCAAAGCGGACACTTGGGTTAAAAAAATCACGACACAGATCAATCAGATCACGCACATGATGAAACGGATTTCAAGGAAGCGACGTGGGGTAAAAGAACATGAACTACTACGAATTTTCGAGGCGTTCATCATTCCGCGCATCATGTACGCAGCCCCTTACATGCGGCTAACACGCACTCAGATAGACAAATTAGAAACGCAACTGCGCAAACCTATTCGTGTTGCCTTGGGACTCCCAAATTACACCCCACTCCATGAGATTCGACGAATGGGAGTTCACACTCCAATATCACTCCGCATAGACATCCACAAAGAAGCGCAAGAGTCTCGGCTGCGCGCCTCTAGACAGGGACGAGCTATACTCCGTTCCCTAGGGGCACAAATTGAGGAACCAGAAGGCTACATTACAGAACGCCCTCCTTGGGAACACCTGCCGAGGCTGACTGTACACCCTATCCCCCGCCACATGAGTGTGGAAAACGACCACGAGCGCAGAGCCCACAGAGCGCGTGCCACCCGCCATTTCGTGGCGCAGAAGATAGACCAGGGTTACACTCCGGTCTACACCGACGCCGCCGTATCAGACGACGGTATAGTTGCTACCGCCGCGTACTACGGGAACGGACAAAGTACTCGTCGCTTCCTAGGAATTTGTGATCCCGGCCATGCCGAAGCGTTGGCCATAGCAGATGCCATCACGAACTTCACCGGCCGACGGAAACTGCTTATACTGACTGACAGCCAGGATGCGATCCGCCTCTTCTGTCACAATAAAATAGTCACGCACATTCGCAACATTCTCGAAGTGCATCTAACCTCCCAACCAGAGCTTTCGGTTGAACTCCGCTGGATCCCAGGTCATCAAGGGATACCAGGAAATGTGGCGGCTCACCAACTCGCGCGCGAAACTCTCTTCCGCGAGTCTGAGCCTCCCATTGCGCTGCCGGAGGAATACGACCGCCACACCAGCCGCGTCGAAGAAAGACAAGCCAGGCACCAAAAGTTGGTAGACCTTCGCACCGATCAAGACACACACTGCGTTCCTCCCATCTCTTGGCCGCGATCGAAGACAAGTTGCATCCGCCGAGCTCAAGCAGGCGTCCTACGCACCCCACATATCATGCACTACATAGAAAATAAGCCTGGCCACCCTAGCTGCCCACGCTGCGGTCACGGGTACCCTAACAACCAGCACTACATGTGGGACTGCTTAGAGATTATAGAGACAAGAAACATATACACAGACTCCCTTTCCCCTACTCCTGGCACTTGGGCGGAGTGGCTTGACCCCCCAGAGGATCCCCAAAAACAACTCAAACTCGCTCTCCGCAAGCGGACGAAAAGCGCCGGCCGGTACGCACTCTCAGTCCGACAATTGACCGCCTCCTCATTACGACTGACAGAAGAGGAGCACTGGGAGGCCCTCCTCCAACACATTGAGGCAGTTCTTGGGGGCGACTGGTAACAGCAGCTCCTTCCCCCAGCAATGCAGAAGCCTTTATAGAAGGGCAAATAAAGATGTTTTTCTCTCTCTCTCTCAAGACATTACACAGTACTATCGACTCGACAGGCAACAATTCCCTCAACCTCACTCCAAGCTGTCCAAATCAGAAGAAACGACTCTTCGTCGCATCCAAACGAATACCTTCGTCCATCCAATTCGCTTACACCACATGTTTCCCACTCAATTTTCCGCCCAATGCACTTTTTGCTCTAAGCCTGGCACACTCGTCCACATTTTATTAGAGTGTACGCATAACCCTGACCTCCCACCCTTTCCTTCCCCCCTCCCCCTCCATGAGCTGTGGGAGAACCTGATCACCAGCGACCACCTGGACGTCCAGCAACTACTGGCATCTAGGACGTCGATCGCCAGGTCGTCACTTGGATTCCCGGACTAGGGAACCACTCCTACTTTATAAGGCTCATTAAAGTTTTGTACTACTACTACTACTGGGAGACTTTAACGCAAAAGTCGGTAAGAACAAATGGGAGAAAGGTCAGTGGGAAACTTCGTTATAGACAATCGTAACAGTCGAGGAGATACACTGGTGGGATTTGTAGAGAGGAATATTCTGAGGTTGATGAATGCCTCCTTTTACCATTCCAAACGAAAGAATAAGAAATGGACATGGAAAAGCCCCGATGGTACAACAATAAACGAAATTGACTTCATTTTAAATGACAATCCACGTATTGTGCAGGACGTAGAGGTGCCCGGTAAGATTCGCAGCAGCGATCATAGGATGGTTAGATTCAAGGTAAGGCTGAATCTCGAAAGAGAAAGAGGGAAACTCGTGAAAGGAAGGAAACCTAGCATGCATTTACCGCCACGTGGGAGGCTGATCTATGTATATTACCAAGGTTTTCTTCAAAATAAACCAGTTGTGAGTGCAGCGCTGTCCTGTCTACTTGTCGTTCCTTTTTTGTGCCGTGTTTTTTCCGCGCTGGTTTGTCAATCATGAACGTTCACCAACTCGCCCAAATCACAGTCCTCTTAAACCTAGCATGGAGTCAGTCAGAGCCAGGACGAAGGAGTTTCAAATAATTCTTCAAAACAAATTTGCGCTTCTAAACGACGAGAGCGAAGATAGTGCAGACAGGCTAAATGACAACTTAACAACGGCAATCAGTGAATCAGCAGCAGCTTTGGTAGAATCAGCATGTAGGATACTAACTAAAAAACTAACTAAGAAAGCGAAGCAACGAATTGCGAAACGTAAGAGCATAAAAGTGACAGGTACGGTGGATCAAGTTGAGTTAGCAGAGCTGTCTAAATTATTTACATGACCTAAACAAACGACATCCATGCATTTAACAAGGCAGCGATCGAGGAAACACTTCAAATAGGAGGAAGCTTGAAAGCAACTAAGTGGAAGGTAGCCATCGGCAAAGACAAAATGTTAGCACTCAGAGACGAGCAGGGTAACATTACGCACAACATGGACGATCTAGAAAGGTAGCAGAACGATTCTACACCAGACTGTATGCCAGCGACGTTAGACCAAGGGCGTACAAGCTTTACTTGCGATGTCCCACTAGTAACTAAAGAGGAAGTGAGAAAGGCTCTCAAGGGCATGAAAAAAGGAAAAACTGCAGGTGACGACGATCTTTTGAAGGAGGGAGAAGATATTTTACGAAAAAAAGCTTGCTGCAATATTTTCGGGATGCTTAAGGACTGTAAAAGTGCCGAGAGCCTAGAAAAACGCCATCATAATTCCGATTCATAAAAAAGGAGATACCAAATACCTTAAGAATTACAGACCCATCAGCACCATCAGCCTACTCTCAGTTGTTTACAAGCTATTCGTCGAAGTTATAGTTAACCGCATTATAGACAGCCTCGTTTCCCAACAACTTAGATAGCACGCTGTGTTTAGGAAAGGTTACTCATGTTTTCATGTTTTCAATCATGTTTTCAATCAAGTGATTGGAAAATCCGCAGAATTCAATAAACCTACAATAAACCCCTTTTCATGGCAAATATAGTCTATAACAAAGCTTTTGACTCAGTGCCCGCCGCAGCCGCGCTGAAAGCATTAAAAGACCAGTGAATAGAGGAGACCTGCAGGCATAAGTCTCCTAGACGACATATATAAGGGATGTACGGGCAGGATAACCCTTCACAAGCAAAGCCATAAATTCCCGATCCGAAAGGGAGTAAGACAGAAAGATACCATCTCACCAAAACTGTTCGCAGCATGTCTGGAGGGGGTCTTCAGAAATCTTGACTGGGAAAACACAGGATTAAGGATAAACAGAGAATACTTGAGTCATTTGAGGTTTGCGGACGACGTAGTCTTGCTGAGTGAGAGTGCAGAGCACCTGCAAAACAAAATGCTTGAGGAACTACAATCAGAAAGCACGGCCGTGGGACTTAAAATAAGTATGAATAAATCTAAAGTAATGAGGAATACGCGCGCCAAAAACGCCCTCTTCTGTCTAGGAAACCAGACGCTAGTAGAAGTAAAAGAGTACAACTACCTCGGACAGATGGTTAGTGCTGACCCCAACCCCGAGAGACAAATCCGGAGCAGAATAGATATGGGCTGAGGAGCAGCCGGCAAGCCCTCACAAATATTGAAAAGTAAGCTATCTCTATCACTCAAAAGAAAAATATGCAACCATTGCATACTGCCGGTGATGACGTACGGAGCTGAAACTTGGCGCCTTACTAAACAACTAGAGGAGGAGGAGGAGGAATAAACTTTATTTATGCGAGCCTTAGGTGCTGCTGTCTGGGCACCCGCCTGGTGGGGGGTTTCCTCTAGTCCGGGATACCCTGGCCTGCACTGGCCACCCGGGCCATCTCTACCAGGCTACGCTGGGAGGAGAGGTCGTAGCTGGTCAGTTGTGCCACCCACTGCTCGTAAGTAGGTTGGGGATTGGGAGTAAGGGACGGGGTTTGTTGACACCCCCATACCAGATGGTATAGGGTGCCAGGATGGGGGCAGTATTTGCAAGATGCGGGGTAGAGGGTGGGGTACATTGCATGGAGTAGGGTATTGTGGGGGTAAGAGTTTGTTTGTAGTCGCCGGAGTATTGTACCTTCGGTTCTAGATAGGTGTGGGTGGGGTGCTGGGTATTGTTGGCGCCCGCGCCGGTAGTGGGCGAGTATATCGGCATATTTTCTCAGGGGCGTGGGCTTGAGGATGTCGCCATCTTGAAGTTTGTCACCCTCTCGGGAAACGGCCCGGTGTGTATGCGCGCGGGCGGCGGCGTGTGCCGACTCATTTCCTTTGAGGGTTTCGTGGCCAGGTGACCAGACAATCTGTAGTTCAGGAAGTCGCTTAATTTGTTTTAGTATAGCCAATGCTGGTAGGGATATTCGTCCGATCAAGAAATTGCGGCATGCAGCTTGGGAGTCTGTCAGTATTACTGTGTAGTTTTCGCAAGTGGTGGCAGCTAGGGCGATAGCAACTTCTTCGGCTGTTTCTATAGATTTTGTAATGGTCGTGACTGCGGTTAACTCTTTTCCGTTGGCGTCGGTCACACTGGCAGCGTGCGCAGATTTGTGGGGGTATGGAGAGGCGTAGCGACTGAAGGGGAGGTGGTCATACTGCACATAGATTGCTCGTGCTCTTGCTGCTCGTCGTGAAGCAAACTTAGGTCGGCTCAATGGCCCATTGAACGAATAGTGTTATGAGTAACACTCAGGGACAGGAAAGGAGCTACCTGGATCAGAGAAAAACTAGAGTAGAAGGTACCACAGTTCAAATTAAGAAAAAGAAATAGTCTTGGGCTGGCCATGTAGGGAGGCTAACCGACAACCGGCGGACAATTAGGGTAACAGATTTCACGGGGAAGTTCAGTAATGGAGGGACAAAATTGGGAAATTAGGGGGGCAGCAGTGGACTGAAGTAGCGCAGTACAGAAGTGGTTGGAACTAGAACATGCCAAATTGAAAAACAGTCTTCGTGGAGGTCCAATAATGGGGCGCTATTGGTGTATTTGGAAAGCCACATTTACCAACTCTGTTACTGTTATTAAGCCACCACCAATTTGACTCGCATGGAAAGAAATCGCGGTACTTGTGTGTTTTGCTTCATATTTTCATGATCGTGTTTCATTTGTCAATGACTTTGCAGTTATTATAGCGTGCTTGTTCGTATTGTTGCATTTATATTATTTTTATGCCACGCGTTTATATGCGTCAATTTACCAACAGAGCTACGGACGTACAACATCAAAGAACAGTGGAGATAGCAGCAACCTTTTGGTTCCACCTAAGCCCCTATAGTAATTACACTACTGTCTGAAAAGGCTGTCGCTTATGTGCATTATTTGCAAATATATGCATTTATTATACCATGGTTGTTTCAAACAACCACGCTAAAATAAATGCAACTTGTTTGCACTGGGGCATTGCAAATGTTGTCTTGATGTTACGCTTTTTTCTGTGCGAATGAACAAATGTACAAAACATTTTGTTCCTTAAATAATATGTCAAATTCTAATGAACATGTGCTCACTAAGAATCACGCTCTATTTTCTGGTTAATATTACGCGGCTTACAGGACGATGATGCCCACGTACTGCCCATTCTGTTTATTCCCCTTTCCCCCATCCCCTTTATTACATGAGACGTTTTTCATCAGTGATTGTATAAAATACACCACTAACAGACAAGGAGAAGCAGTGTGCAACAAAAACATTGACATGGTTAAAAGAAAAAAATCGAGTTTTTTTTTTCTCGCGCACAAAACTCGGGCTTTAATGGCTTAAAAATTTTGAAGTACATAAACAAATTTTAAAAATCTCTTCAGCCCCCCAACCCCCTTCCCCCACTGAAAATATAGTTCCGGCGTCACTGTAGATGTTGCCGCTTTTTGTAAAGTTTTGTTCGAACTTAAACAAAGGCCAGTTTCTTTGATTTTTCACTGCCGTTTAACTGAGTATAAAACAAGTGGAACAGTTGGAGCTGGCGTTTAATGTTTCTCAAGACCTGGGTTGTTAGAGAAAACCATCAACATAGGAATCTGGAGCCCAAAATTTTCACCAAAAGCTGCATTTTTTGTGAGCACCCGCGTTTGTTCATCTCCGTTGAAAACACTGATGTCTTAATCTCCCAACAGTAAAAACTGTCCATGCAAAGCGATCATTTTGCAGTCTTCCGTTTTTGGTATAGGGAAGCGCGCAATGGCCAGAAAGTCTGCCGTGGCCTCTCGTTACATGCTCTGGCGTTTGTTATGCCCAAAACAAATACCACCCCTTGGCGGTTTCCGTCCAAGTTTAGCTACTTTGTTTATTTAAAAAAGTGGCCAATTTTTACACAATCTTGGTTGCAATGTTGCCTTGCAACCAAGAATGGGAGATTTCGTTTCTTCCCGAGAGAAACAAGGTTGCTGTAATTAGGCTTGCCTAGAAGAGGCAGGGGAGCATTTAGGAGGGCAAAGGGGCTCGCGCAGACGACCCGCGCATGGTTACTCCATGCGGAATGCGAGCGGAAATTAGGTGCGCTTACACGCGTTTTCCTCTATCCCCCGGCAGCGGGCGAAATGCCAGCGCTCGCTCGTGCTGTGCCAACGTGGCGGGAGCCCTCGCGGCCATTGTCGCCGCGCGTTCCATTCCGAAGAAGGACCTACGGAGAAACAGCCGGTTGCCTTCGTCGCGCCCTGCCAACAGCTCGGTTTGATTGTCGATACCCGCCCTTCCAACGGCCTTTCGCTATTTTTGAGCCTTGCGGTCGTCCTTGTACAACGCGCGCATGTTGATTCATTTCACCCGTCCTACATCCCCGTCATTTCGCAATACAGCATGAGGACGGTAAAAAAAGGACGCTGAATTCTATACTTCAAACATTTGATGCTTTAACTGCATACACGTGGTGTGCGCGAGCTAGTTTATGTGCTTAGGCGATAGTGCGTGATGGAAAGATAATTCTAACCAAAAATGTATTCGCTTTTTTTTTTCTTTCATAAACTGCGTGATGTCGTGAACAACGGCAGTCATGGCGTCCTGCTAGGGGGTCCAGGATAACTCGTCACAAGTGAACTCGTCACAATCAACTCGTCATAGGTGAACTCCTAAAATAGGACAAGTCATGGTAGGCGATCTCGTACTAGGAAAGCTTGTAATTTATGGCAACTCGACACTTGCCCACCTCGTCACAATTTACGTATTTCTTCAAGCATGCTCAAATAAAAAAATACAGGAATTTTTATGATTATCTACTTATACGTAAACACTCTTATACCCCTCCTTCGATACACCAAGCTTAGGTTTTCTTGGCGACCTTGGAGGAACACGCCAGACCAGAGAGCGTGTTTTGTTGGTTTCTGTGCTTTGTTTAGCTAATGGCCGGAGGTCACTATTTTAGATTTTGTTTGCTGATTCTAAGTTTCTTTTTTTTTTTAATTTGACATTTTTATTTGTAGGTAATCGGGTGACGGCGCTGTATTGGGTTGACCGTAGCAATTTGGTTTTGCCTTTTCTGTTTTTTAATATTTTGATTTTTTTGTTTTTCATGTGTTTTGACCAACGATGATTGTCCGGTTTTGCCGTCAGTAGCTCAACTGGGTAGCTTTCCTACCGTTATTTTCGTTGCTGCAAGGATCTATAAGTACGCTATTGTAGTAATTACGTTTACTAGATCCGCTAATTAGCATTTTTCTGATTACACTTCCTTTTATACAGTACATGGTGCTATTGTTGGCCAGCTGTTCGAGCACTTATAAACCTCTGCTGTGGCCGGGAATCAAACCCGCGTCCTTGGGCTCAGCAGCACAACGCCTTAGACACGGTGTAAGATACAGTTGTAGGTGTGGACACAGCGGCCCAAAAATCAGTCCAATGAAGTTGGTGGCGCCGCGCGCAGACCTTTGATTGAAAGGACATGCCATCTCCTCACGGCAATTGTGCAATGACAATCGGGCCGCAAGACTGCCGCACTGCGCATTGGCGAAGGCGAACACCCGAAATGTGCATATACCTGTTACAGTTCATACTTTTCTTTTCTTTAAAAAGGTAGCACACTTGGAGAGTGTAAATACTTGATTGATTGATTGATTGATTGATTGATTGATTGATTGATTGATTGATTGATTGATTGATTGATTGATTGATTGATTGATTGATTGTAGGGTTTAACGTGACGACGCAACGCAGACGATGAGGCCCGCCGTAATAGTGGAGGGCTCCGGATTAATTTTGCCCACCCGAGGATCTCTAACGTGCACCGAAATCTCGAACACACCGGAGTTTTTGCTTTTCGCCTCCATCAGAAAACCGGCCGCCGCGGCCGGGAAACGAAACCGCGACCTCGGTAAACACGGTACGAACGGAACGGACGGAACCCACGGAATGCTAAAACTCTCCATTATCCGGCGGGTGCCGGATCCCGACTGGGCAGGTGCGAATTCGTTCTGCGGGGACTGTCGCCTATGGCTCGTCGAGCCCGCGAATTCGTTCCGCTGAGGGGCAACCTCCTCGCCCTCCCAGCACGCGCATGCGCATGCGGGTACCAGTAACCCGCCGCTGTAGCGTTAGCGTACGATAGCCTCTATACCAAAACTCTCTAATAACTTGTTTCTTAACGGATGAGGAGGAGCTGCTTACCAGAATTTGACATGAGACGTTGTTGAATCGCAGCATCTCAAAGGCTTTGGATTTTTTTTCAAAACCTAAGTAAATCTACTTGTTTAATTGTATGTTCATAATGGCACATATATATTAATAGATGCAATGGTCGCTTTAATGCTGTTTTTAGGCGAGCCCCTTAAAGGCACTGGATGCGCTGCATGACCAAAAGCAATTGAGGCAGATTTCTGTATGTGTGGTATTGACATCATAAACGACCTACGTCAACTTCTCATGATCAGGCCAATTCCTTGAAACATGCACCCAACCTTCCATTCGGCCAGACAAGCTATCTAGCAAGACACCACAACACACACTACCCAACTACCCATTCTCGGAGCACACGCTGTACGTGGACGCAGCACAGTATCACTCCAAGGAAGCCTTCGCTGCAGTAGTGCTTACCTCACTCGCGAATGCACCAACCAACTGCTTAACAACGGCCGCTCGGTGGGAACCTAGTTCCCATCGAGCGGCCGTGGCTTAACCATCTCCACAAACTCCCCCGTGACAGCGGAGGAATCGGCAGCGGCCCTCGCCCTCACACAAACCCCCACCCCCATGAAAATTCTCACCGATTCCAAACAAGCACCTCGCAACTTTTCCAGGGGCACCATCTCTAAAGTAGCACTGCAAATCTTGCGGAAGAAGCCCCCCACCCAACCTGTGTCGCTGCTGTGGACCCCGGCCCACGCCGGCATAGGCGGTAATGAGGCGGCCCACCATCATACTCGAGCGCTGACCACCCGAGCAGGCCTCTCTTTTCCGCCTAACAACGGTGTCCCAACGGCTTCTCGGTATGCACTTCTAACATATCGAGAAGTCGCCCAGCACTACGGACTCCTCCGCAGGCACTATCCCCCACCGAACACGTCGCTAAGACACGCTGCCGCCAACATGTGGGGCATCCTACAAACTCACTGCTTCCCCCACAGAACCCCTCTCACACACACGCACCCACACAAGTTTCCAATACCACACTGCCCTCATTGCCACCAACGTGACACCCACTTTCATTCGCTCTGTGAGTGTCCACATGACCCATTTCCCTCCCACCCCACGCCCCACCACTGGGAACAGGCCTTGGGGAGCTCGGACCTGGCGGTTCAGGAAACTCTAACCGCACAGGCCCTTGCGGTCACTGAAGCCTAATGGGCTTCGGCCAGCCCTCTCCCGTAAATCCCCTTTGTAAAATAAAGTGGTTCTCTCTCTCTGGTATTGACTGGGAATTTCTTGGGCGTGATGTGTGACACATTTTTGTTCTCCCTTTCGGGATCATCTTAAATTCCAGTTGCTTTGCTTGCAAAAGCTTCAAAACCGACAGTTGGCTATACTTTCGCGGTTACATATCCCGTTTAGTGTGATGGCGCTTTTCCGGGATTTCGCACGTGATATTTCGGTTTGTCTGGTGACCACCGAAATGCTTTCCTGATAATCCGGTAAAAATACACGAAAGACATCAGCATTAGCCTGGTAGTTTAAAAAGTTGAAGTTGGGCGCGGGTTCAAATGTATGCGACTGGTGACATTGATCCCCGCCGATAAGTGCGTGTCTACAAAATAACAAAATACTGTTCGGATGTTGCCGCAGGGCGAGCGAAAAACCCGGCTTAGCGATTTCTAAATTACCACTGGCTGCGGTGCATTCAAGTATGCGTCTCCAGAAATAAAACAAAAATAAAAGGAGCCCTCCCATTGGCTGCGATGCTTTCCGTTACACGTGTTTCGGAAATAAATCCCAATGAAAAGGAGCTTTCCCGCATGCGCAGAGCCACGTGAAGCGGCGCACCAATCTTCGCACTTGGTCTGCTTCTTCTCTTCTCGCCCAGCGGCGCAGCAGTCATGTGCGAGCCAGGCTGCTCTCTGCGCGGGGCATAGCACTCTGTGGAGTTCCACTGGGCACTCATGGGTGTTCGACTGCACAACCACATTGTTGCACTGACGACTCATGAGGAGTGCTTAGGTGTCCCCGGATATTTTTCATGGCGATTCCTTCGTGGAAAGCATATGCATGCTTCATTTCCAAGCGCAAGGTACGCGTCCAGAAAAGCTTAAAGTGTCATGTATGTTCATCTACCTGAAAGGAGGAGTCATGATTGAGTCATTCTCTGTCATTCGCAATCTCAGCACACAAGTCATTTGTCCCGCGCTTTCAGAAGCCCACGGCGAGCGAACTCAAGTGCGGAGCCAATCAGTCGCAGGCAGTTTTTCCGCGGCTTTTTTTTGTTAGCTCCTGTTGTATTTTTGTTTTCGTATAAATTGCTGCCCCCCGCCACACCCACCTTGGACCTATTGTCACGCGAGTCCCCACACCCGACCTTACGTTCACCTGACACTCTATGGGCAGCGATCGTCCTCACCTTGGCGCAACTTGCCGTTACCACCGCATCGCGCACGCTACAGCAATCAATTGCCAATCTTTAAGTAACGACCGAATACCTCTGGGCCCAGTCGTCGCCGACCTCGATAAGTGGATGACCGCCCTCGCACAGTTGGGTCAAAAGCACATGGCTACCGTAGCACTCACTCCCACCAACCTAACTGCCAATTAATTACCTGACGAACCTTTGGGTTGCTCGATTCGCCCTCGTAAAGCGATGAGAAGCGCGGAAACATTAAAACCCACAATTGACGAGACCACTGAGCAAGCAGTCCACTACACCCAAACATTGTAAACACAGAACTCGGGCACATTCTGCGACGAAATCCAGGGGGGCATGCCCAGCACTAAACTCACGTAGTGGCACACACTCCACTACCTCCTGGGGTATAAACACTCCACGACCCCAACGCACCAGCAAATCTAATGACTGGTGCATAGCCACGCCCCCTCCCCCCCCCCCCCCCCTGCCCCGCAACGAGCGGCTGGAAAGAGTTCGATAAGCCATTTAGTCTCCAGCAAGATTACACCCATAACGGCCCGTCCGGCCCCACAACTTAACTGCCCCTTTTTGCAGGCTCCCTGCATCAAGAGTTTCTTCGTATTTAGTAAAAAACTCAATGCCCTGCACGACATGCCGTCCCGTCTGGGAATAAACCTACCATCCAACGCCCTTTCCTTCGCCTTCTTCGAAGCAGTGGGAGTTCGAAATGGCCAGGAGTCATCAACACCTGATCTCGCCTGCCCGCGTGCGTGGAGGCACTCACTCACTCACTCACTCACTCACTCACTCACTCACTCACTCACTCACTCACTCACTCACTCACTCACTCACTCACTCACTCACTCACTCACTCACTCACTCACTCACTCACTCACTCACTCACTCACTCACTCGCTCATAGAATTACGAGGAGTTTCTTTCGCCAACGAACTTGCGCCCGCCAGCAGTGTCGGCACTGGTACAGCGCATGCATACACGGGTGTGAAATTTAACTGCGTACGAGAGAGATGATGGTGATGATGACGATGAACAAACTTTATTTAAGTCCAGGTGCTGATGTTAGGGCACCCACCCGGTGGGAGGCTTCCTTAGTCCGGGATGCATTAGACTGTGCTGGCCATCCGTGCCCTCTCCACCAATCGTCGCTGGTGTGAAAGGTCGGCGCTGATCAGCAGCTCCACCCACTGCTCATAGGTAGGGTTGGGGTTAGGGGTGAGGGATGGGATTTTGGTGCCTGGTTGGGGGCAGGACTTGCATGTGGAAGGGTATGGGGTGGGATGCATGGCACGTAGAACGGTGTTATGTGCGTAGGAGCCTGTCTGTAGTCGCCTGAAGTTAGTAGCTTCGTCACGAGAGAGGTTCGGGTGGGGGAATGGGTATTTGCGCCACTCGTTCCTATAGTGGGCGAGTATTTCGGCGTATGTTTGCAGTGGTGTTGGCTTAACTATTGCTTCAAAGGGGGGTTCCCTGGCCCTCTTCGGAAACGGTTTGGTGAGAATGAGCGCGGGCAGCTGCATGCGTGTGCCGCCTCGTTACCTCCAAGGGATTCGTGACCTGAAGTCCAAATTATTTGCAGTTCTGGGAGTGGTTTAGATTGTTGTATAAACGTCAAAACGGGTTGCGATATGCGTCCTTTTAGGTATACTTCCTTCAGCTTGGCAGTCAGAAAGAATGGTTAAAAATTATTCGCCTCTTGTAGCGGCAAGGGCGATGGCAACCTCTTCAGCTGTTTCGGTGGAGTTGGTGAAAACAGTCACTGCAGCCAGCTCAGCTCCTCTGGCACTGACCACGCTGGCGGCTTGTGCAGATTTGTGGGGGTATTGCGATGCGTCTGTATATCGAGTGCGTGGGAGGTGGTGGTATTGGGGGTGTAGAGGGTTGAGAGAGAGGGAAAAAACTTTATTTAGTGGCCAGATAGTTTCAGCAAAAGGCACCCGCCTATGGCTTGATGCTCCAGAGCACCTTACGCTCTTGACCGCGTACGAGAAACCCGCTCGTCGAGAAAACAACCGGTGGCAGCTGTTGTTCGTGCCATCTGAGCATGGAGTTGAGAGCGCGTTTCCCAACCTTCGCGTCGCCATTCAGGTGGTGCTAGCCATAGCAGTTTTCATCACTGGTTCTGAAAGATCCTTTAGCAAGCTGAAATTGATACTTTCCTATCTGCGGGCCCCAATGGACCAGGACAAACTTCGTGACCTTGCTGTGCTTAGTGCGGAAAGAGAATAAAGTAAAAAAAAAACGACCTTTATTGACTTTATACGGAGCTGTTCGCTTCACCGAAAGCACAAGGGCTGCTGTATTTTTTGCGCAGTGCCCTATTGTATGTAGCCTTTTTTTACGTTATAAATAATATAATGGGGTCACTGAAGCGCTCCAAACATAAACACCTCCTTTTTAGTTGGCAGAACGTCCGCGACGAGAGCGCTTGCGCCACGAGATGCGGTGGCGTATGCGCCGAGGAAACATCAGGGCCTTGCCGGAACGAATTTTTGAACGCATTATTAGCATAGGTAACAAAGTTGCGTGCAGAGCATGCAGGTTTCAAATATCTAAAATGATTTTTATCGATTTATATTGCGGCATTGCAGAGAAAATCGATAGCAGTTGTTTACACGCCTACCGTGCCGTCAGATCTTGTGTCGTTAAACGTACTTTATGTGCTTGAACTGAAGACAACAGGTGGCTGGCAAGGATCTTTTCTTGTTTCTCTTTGTTCTCCAACCGCGTTAACTTTTCGAGTATGCGGTAGGATGCATGGATGTTCTAAAAACACAGCGATAGTCCACTATATTGTGAAAAACCAATCAATAAAGTGTTTATCCGCCTGTACCCAAAACAGACCAAATTAAATCTTTGTTAGAGCATAGTGTATTAGTAACAATAATCGAATGTCAATAACAACACAGTAATGATAACAATGTCAATAATAATAAAAATGCTGAGCATACGATTCGACCCGGTCTTCACTGTGACATTACACATTGAAAGCATGGCGTGCTGCCTTGAGCAAATCCAATTTTCGAGTCGGATGGTATGCACGTTGCTGTCCTTCGCCGAATTTGCTTGTTGGCTGTATGCATCGGCCACTCGAGGGCATTGCGGGGAAGCTGAACCACCTGATTGCCTTACATTGTAAACCTGCTAGACATGCCCACAACGCCAAACTGGCCCAAGCTTAATAAAAGAGCTCAAAGTATAAACAACTTCAATCAATCACTCAGAAACAACAAAAATCGATCAGTCAATATAGTTTTGTGAACCAGTAATTGCGATCAATAAACTGACGCCGTGATCACCTGAACGCCCTTTTGGTACGCTTTCAATTATATCCTAAAACCTAATGAACACATTTCGGCTCCCCTTTGTTATACTCTGGTGTTTTATTATTGCCTCAAACCTGGCCAGGGATTCCTTTATGCTTTAAATATTTTCGCATGCACGAAATTTCTCACCAATACTAGAGCGCTTAATGACGGCCTACGTACCTCTCGATCGATCACGGACATTAATTTTTCGCAACTTTGCGGCTCCTTTGGTCGGATATCTGCTATAAGAACGTTATACCGGCCATTCCGACCCTTGCAGCGAAGATTTTTAGCGTACTACATCAATGTGACCCAGAATTTACGTGAATGGGCCGAGGATTTTTTTTTCTCTTGAGCGTTGACGGCGGTAATTCCTCTTTTCTCTTGAGCGTTGACGGCGTTTCGCATGCTGCTGTTTAAAGCCTGTTTCCTACCAAAACAATTTATAGTTTCAACTGCTTTATAGTTTCAACTGCAACAGCGATCATGAAGCATAGAAATAACGTGCACTATTTTGCTTTTATGTTTGGCAATAAAATAAAAATTATTTGTTTGGCGTAACCGCAACGTAAGAGGGTAGTACAAGCCTCTAAATGACAAAGAGAACCCAATGCGTGGCATTTGTCCACACTCGTTCCAGTAAGCTGTTGGGTCACATGATCGAACTCAACAGAAAAATAACAAAGTGACTGTTCGGTTCATTACAGCGCTGATTGAAGTCGAGATTGACGAATGAGTCAATCGGCGACATCGGTGCGCTCCGTGGTTATCAGGCGTAGCGCTTCGCTGCTCTTATGAAGCGATGGTCGCCATAGCAGCAGACGATGGCGTGGCGGCGGTGGCGGCAGGGAAGGTGATAACGCAACAAAGCTTGCATTGAAGCAGAGAGCCCAGCTATGTTACTAAAAACGATTGAAAGATTAATACATACGGTAAAAAAACTGTGTGATGTTCTTCTAGCTCGACATCCGCCTTTCGCTCGCTTTTGGATCAACGTTACTCAATCGCCTTGTGGTGAGAGGCCTGAGAGTGCGGACGCTGCACACTAAAATAATCCAAGCCCACATGCTGGGGCAATCGAAAACAGCCCTGCTGACTTTCGAGGGTGACACGGTTCCCCGGGCGGTGTACTTTCACGGTGGTGAACTTTGTGCTACCACTACAGAAAGACGCGTCAAGCCTGCCAGAACTGCATGACGGCAGGACACCGGTCAGATGTCTGCCCTACGCCACATGTCAGCAAATGCCCCCAATGCGGCACTGAAAACCCAGCCCCGGAACACCCCTGCTCCCCAAAGTGTGCTCTCTGCGGTGAAGAGGGCCACGTAACTGGCACAAAGGATTGCAAGAAGAAGTTTCGAAATTCAAGGATACCCCCTGGAAACACCACCAAAGGGAAGAAAGCAAAAAAACCAAACCAGCCCAGATGGTTTCCGGAGGAGTAGCCAACTCTGGACGAAACCACCGACCCACCAGCGCGGAACAACACCGAACAGGCGACGATCTCCTCAGGGAATGAAGCCCCGACAGGGAACAAGGCCACCAAAGACCGAGTGGCCTCCCAGGAGCGCAAGCAAGAAGGCAACAAGAAGGTGAGTTGGCCAAAAGTAGCTGCCTCCCTACAGAACAAAAACACCAAAATTGACTCTTTACAATCCAAACAGGATAAGGTAATAGAAGAATTATGAGTCCAGCTAGCTAGACAGAACAACGAAATCGAAAACCTCCGAAGACAGCTGTCTGAAAAAGAAAAACGTAGCGAAAGCCCAGCCATAAGCACGTGCACCTTTACCCCAAAGGACATGCCTGCCCCAATACCGCAACCCCCAGTTCCCCCCCCCCCCAGCTGCTAAACGTCTTCCTAGAACAAATGCAACAAGCTCTGAACAATAGGATGGACCAAATACAGCAAGCTCTCCTCAACATGGCGAAACCAGCAGAACAGCAACAGAAACAGCATAACGAGGCAAAGACAAAACTCGAACAACAGCTAAACCCAAGAGGAGGCAAACAACAAGCACTCGATGCACAGATAGAAGACCTTGCGGCAGACACCTCAGACAAAAATGAAGCACCGTAAAAAGGCCCCTAAATCAGAAAAATTAGAGATATGGCAATAGAACTGCAGAAGCATACGCAACAAGAAATACTCCCTAGAACAATATATACAAAGCAAAGAAGAGAAGCCCGAAATCCTATGCCTGCAGGAAGTGGAATATATGACGAATATATTAGGTTACACCCGCATGGATATAACGAAACACCTACGAGCGGCGATATACGCAAGAAAAGACATCACAACCATCAAGCATCTCTTAATGACCCGATCCCCATCGGCCAACTTAATCGAAATAGTTCCCAACGACAGGAAGAAAAGTGCCGTCTTTATTCTCAACGTCTATAGCTCACCCTCCAACGCAAGAGAGGATTTCTCGAAGCTCATGGGTGAAACCATAGGGTGAAACCATGCTCAAGGTGAAAGGAAATGGACTGATAGCACTGGGTGACTTCAATGCACCCCACAGAGAATGGAACTACAATTTTAACTCTAAAAAAGCCGAAAACCTCCTCAACAACATGGACAGATATGGACTAGAATCCATAAACGATCCCAGCAGCCCCACCAGAACAGGAGGTATTAATAACAGAGACAGCTGCCCTGACCTCACCTTTGCTAAAAGCAGTGACCACCGCATAATATGGTATAACACTAATGAAAATCACGAGGTCGCGGGTTCGGTTCCCGGCCGCGGTCGCCGTTTTTCTGATGGAGGCGAAAAGCAAAAACGCCCGTGTGTACGAGATTTCAGCGCACGTTAAAGATCCCCAGGTGGTCAAAATTAATCCGGAGCCCTCCACTACGGCGCGCCTCATCGCCTGCGTTGCGTCGGCGCTATAAACCCTACAATCAATCAATCAACTAATGAAAATCTGGGCAGCGACCATAACATCATCTGCGTCAGAACCACATCAGACAACTACAAACTGCAACAAAAGCCTGCCAGAATAACAGATTGGGAAAAGTTCAGATCAGAACTGCCACTAACAGAAGATAAAATCCCAATCACCGACATCGATATTTGGAGCAAAGATCTAATTTCCAGACAAAGAAAAGTGACCAACACCATATAATGCGACAAGGAAACACCATGCCTGGACAACCACCTCATGAGCATATGGAAAAAGCGAGCCAAACTCATCAAAAGATGGAAGAGGCAAAAACGAAACAAACGACTCCGAAAAAGAATCAAAAACATCACAAAAGAGGCGAAAGATTACGCACACAAGCTTTCCAAGCAAAATTGGGATGATTTCTGCGAAAACCTCAAGAACACTCTCAGCACTTCTAAGACATGGGCAGTCTTAAGAAGTATGCTTGATTCAAACAACACCAAAAGAGAAAGCCAACATAGCGTAGAAAGATTAGCCCACACTTTCAAAGGCTCAAACGGGCAGCTTTTAGAAGCACTCAAGAGCACGTTTGGAGACAAGGACACCCCGGATCACAGCCAAACCCAATACAAGGGTGCAAAGAACGACATCCTCGATCAAGACATAACCAAAGAGGAAGTCTTCGATGCAGTAATCTCAGCAAAAAGAAAAGGCGCTCCAGGCAGAGATGGGATAACGAACAACATCATCAGAAACCTCGGTAATCATCAGCTAGAAGAACTAACCGAATACATAAATGAACAACATTGGAAACGCGGCTCCATCCTACCGGAGTGGAAGCATTCGGAAATCACAACTATTCCCAAACCAGGCAAAGAATTAGCAATCAACAATCTGAGACCCATATCGCTTACCTCATGTGCGGGCAGGCTTTACGAACGCATCATAACCAAACGACTGTACAACTACCTAGAGGACAATGACCTCCTCCCATACAGCCTAATCGGCTTCAGAAAAGGCCTGTCCACACAAGATACCTTCCTGCTATTCAAGGAAGAAATCCTTGCCAAAAAGAATAACAAAGACCAAATGCTTTTGACTCTAGACCTCAAGTGAGCGTTCGACAACGTTTCCCACGAGGCAATCTTAGAAGTCCTGAACAGTATAGGAAGCGGAGAACGGATCTACAACTTCGTCAAAGATTTCCTTTCTAACCGAACTGCAACAGTAGGGTTGGGAAACCTGAGATCCGACAGTTTCCAAATGCCGAACAGAGGCACCCCACAGGGATCTGTCATCTCCCCCATACTGTTCAACATTACAATGATCAAGATAGCGGAAGCCCTAACCCGATTCACAGACATAGGTCACGTCGTCTACGCTGATGACGTTACTCTATGGGTCTCTGAAGGAAACCTCCAACAGAAAATGGAACAACTGCAAGCTGCCGCAAACGTGGTAGTGGAAAAGGCAAGAGAGAACGGCCTCGAATGCTCACCTGAGAAATGCGAGCTCATCCGAATCTACCCAACAAAAGAACAAATACCTTCCCAAATCCAAATCGGAACAAAGACCATCCCCGAAAAAAGCCAAATCAGAATACTAGGCATGAGAATACAGAGCAGCAACCAGATTGACGCAACGATGGAGAAGCTCAAGAAGACAACAACCCAACTTGCTAGGATTATCAGAAGAATTACAAGAATCCGCAGCGGCATGAGCGAAAAAGAGACACTCAGGTTCGTCCAAGCACTCATAATCAGTATAACCACATATAGGCTCCCTTTCCACATCACCACGAAAGCCCAAGAAGAACGGATAGAGGCAAACACAAGAACGGCATACACGCAGCTTTAGGTCCGCCTTTCTATACATCAAGTGACAAACTATCAGCCCTGGGCATCTTTAATACATTTCAAGAGCTAAGAGAAACGGTACTCGCAGCCCAAAGAGACCGTCTCAACAAAACTTCAGCAGGAAGAGCCATCTTACGCAGAATCGGAACACCCCAAGAAAGAATCAGGCAAGACCGGATGACCAACATCACCCTAACTCAACGCAAAAGCCTGATCCTACGCCCCCTACCCAAGAACATGCACCCCACCCTGCACAAAGACCGAAGGATTGCCAGAATTAAATACCTACGGAAATCATTCCAGCACCAGGGCAACACAGTCTACACGGATGCAAGCAGAGGCGCAAACCGGAACTCAACAGCAGTAGCGGTGGACCACCTAGGCGAGCTAATAGACTGCATAACTATTAAAGACCTAGACACGGACGAAGCGGAGACTAGCGCCATCCTACTAGCCATAAGATGGGGCGAACACAACGACCAAGCGCTGAACATCCTCACGGACTCGAAAAGAGCCATTCTAAACCTAGCGGCAGGCAGAATCCCCGAGTCCACGCAGAGGATTCTTCCTACAACCATGAAGCATAAGCACACCATCATTTGGTGCCCCGGTCACGAGGGGCTAGACGGAAACGAGATGGCCGATGAGCGAGTCTTCCCCCTCCTGAAACCCACCAAGAACTCCTCGCCAGGCTTCGTCTCAGCAGGCAAAAGTTTCCCCCTCCACACAAAGGCCTTAACACCTATGAAAGCCAAACACTAAGGAAAATTCAAACAAACACCTTCATACACAAGTCTAGACTTGCTCTAATGTTCCCGAACTCCACAAACGAACACTGCAAAAAATGTGGAGAGGTGGCAAATCTTTTCCACGCATCCTGGGGATGCCCCGTTATATGGCCCCCGGAGAACGCCCACAAACCCAACACACTAGAGACATGGGAGGCATCCCGGGCCAACTCCGCCCTCGGGACTCAACGAGAGCTGATCCGGAGAGCGAAGATCGGGACAGCTGAAACTGGGGCCCTGGAAAGAGGGCTCCACTCACTTCTCTAGCCCCACCTTCCCCTTCCCTCCTCCCCTTTCCCACCAATAAAGTTTACTGACTGACTGACTGACTGACTGACTGACGCGAATTTTGACCACCAGAAATGTGTTTTTCTTGTCAGCCTCAGCTACCGTCTTAATTTTTATAGTACATGCTAAGTGTTTTTACATCTTTCTTGCACAATATTTGATACCTTGGTTGCGATCTTTATGAGTGAATCGTCAAATTACACTGCATGTCGTCATAGCTATAGGTGTAGCCAACGACGCCTGTATAAACATTGCCTAACGCGTGAGCGAAAAATGGCCAAACAGCCACTCTCCTGTTGCTCTCTCCTACCCTTCCCCGCTCCGTAGCCTTCCAGCGTGCTTTCGTGTCCGCCAGCCAGCGCCGCTTTTCGGAAACTATGCAAAATAGTGGAAAGTTTGTTTAGCGTTCCCGAGGCGGCGCTCCTACGCCTTCTTGTTTTTTACTATGCCTGTCTGTCGTGGTCTGTCACTGGTAAAACTTCCTTTGTCACGAAGCAAAATCCCTTTCGCTGCCGCAGGCTGATGTCGGCTTTGCGCGCTTATCTACTCGGATCACAGGCCCTGAAATTTTCTGAGTGGGGCATCCCACCTCTATCCCCTCCGCATTTAGGTATTATTTTGACCCCGCTGTTCGCACTCCGCATCGGTACGCACTTCTAAAATTGAGGACTGTACTGTAGAAGCGCCCGGACAGCGTGGCGGGATCCCAGCTGCTTATCCTTTTGTTTCCTATAATTTTCTAAAGTTTACAAGCTCGTGATATTATTGGAAAGTAATCGTAGAAGTGAGCGCCTGGACAAAAAACGTGCACGCAAGTTTTTCTTCTCTAAATACTCCAGAAAGATAAATATCAGTAAAATAATGGCTGCCCCATCCGAAAATATCGTTTTTCTGTTAGCTATATGTCTACCCGACAATCAGTATGTTCGTACACTATTTCAGTCCGCCTCCGTCTTTATCTTTGGAAAAATGCAGCAAGTATGAAGCGAGCGACACGTTGAACGAGATTCCCAGTGCGCCACAGAACTAGCGCCCCGTCGCGGCTAAGATGTAAGCGAAACGGCCCTTGAAGCCCAACAGGCAAGCTGACAGACACACGTCGTAGAAGTTGGTGCAGCGTTCGCAACTCGCGAGCAGTGACGTAAGGCGAGATGTCCGCCGGCACGCGTCACATAGCGGATCAGTGCCTGAACTAAGCGTCCCTACCCTTCCCATTGAAAAGCGCGCGACGCGACAGACAATGTTAATAGAGGCGGCGTTGGTGCAGCACATCACTGATTGCTTACGTCGTGCTTACACAAAAAAAAAACATGGCGAATTGCCGGCAATTTGTGCAGTCGAGAATAGGGCCCTTGCTTTCTTCACTATGGAATAACACGTTTACGAGCTACAAGGAAGCCGAAATCCTGCCTGTTCTGTGGAAGCCGTGTTCGGTGAAACAGCAGGCAGTACGTGATCGCACCTGACGTTGATCATGCCGCAGTCGAAGGACGTATGACTGAGCGGGTAATATGCCGCCGTGAAATTTGTAGCCGACGAAAGGAAGAAACAAAACGGACTTCTACGAATACAAGATACGACAGATACGGGCCCTTGTATGCGTCCTATCTTGCAATCGTCCACGACTGTTTAACGCCACGTTTTCTTTTTTCTTCAAGTATAAACCAACTCGCTCAGCAGCAAGTTTTGTTATACTGTAACGGACGGTGTCGGTGCACCGGTTCACCACGAAGGCAAAGTTTTCATAGGCACGCTCAAAAAACTTTCCAAACTCTTCAAACAACTTATTATTTGAAATAGTGGTAAAATTAATAAAATAAGAGTCTCTAATGAGTCCCCCCCCCCAAATATCAACATTGTTCGTAACTACAACCTTGGCCTGCGGAATAGCAGGCACAACCGTTCCGGCAAAAATAAGCTTTACTTCATTTTTCCTTAGTTTTAAACAGCCTGTTTTTATTCTCCACATACATACTTTCACACTATTCTTCGCGTTTTTGTGGCACTTTGTTTAAATTTGAGGTCACTAAAACGTTTCAATCTAAGCCAATGATGAAACTAAGGCGAGCACAATGTATAATGGCGGCCCATGACGACACAGACGGCCTTGACGTGAGCCGCATCGACGCTAGCGCCAGATTCCTCTCTAGTGTATATTGTAAGAAACCTTAGGACCGCACAATGTCCGTCCGAGTGCGTGCGCTTAAGAGTTACAAACGCAAAGAAATCACAAAGGCACCGGCAGGATTCGAGCCTGCGTCCCAGTCATCTTACCCATTGGGCTACGACCGTTTTTTTTTTCATTATTAAATTGGGCTACGACCGTGAGTTAGCAATACTGCAAGTTGGGCTAGTTGAGCATGATATCGAAAAACTTCAAAGCTCACAAAAAAAAACGGGGTCAAAGAGGAGCGACACACACACGCGCTTTGTGCGTGTGTGTGTCGCTCCTCTTTGTACCCATTTTTTTTTTGTGCGCTTTGAAGTTTTTCGTTAGTTAGCACCCGACAGTCAAACGTCTTACTCCCTCACCAGTAAAGGTGTGGAGTACCTTAGGGCCTCCCAGTGTCCATGCGCGTCCATCCGTGTGCACACCACCATCAAGCGAAAATCAAGCGAAATTCGATTTGAGCCTTCAGTTGCAGTTTCATTTAGGGAATAATCAAGATGCAACTCACGGCTCAAATGGAATGACGGTCGAGGCGCAAATCGGATGCCACTTTGGATGTCATTTCGAGTCCCCGTACTCCGCACCCTCGTCATCGTCCACGGAGTGGAGATGCTGCCATTTTTTCCGCCCGTGCTAGGGGATCCCACCACAGAAGCTTCGCTTAAAATATTAAACCCGAAAGGAATTCCCAACTAACCATGGTGATAGGATATGGCGGCATCTATGAGGACGGCGAAGAAAAATACACCGCGCGTCATGTCACCGTGCACCTCAGAGATATGTAACAGCGAATGCCGATGGCGCCCCCTTCCCTCCTCTGCAATCAAGTGATGCCGCCTGTCTGAGCTGGAGACGCTGCCCTCTGCCTCCCGGTCTCATGTCAAACAATCCGCATTGACACTGCGGACAGCCTCACGTTCTTATTGTGTGCAGTTTCGCAAACGGCGGCACTTAGCTACGCGAACAGCTTCCAAGGGAGTGGCGGGGCGACAAGGTGTTTCGGCAGCACGACGACCCCACGGTGTTTCGGGCTGGCGACTGAGGAGGGTCCACCCTTCCACGCGTGCGGAGCACTGGGGAGGGGCGCGATGGGGATTTTCCTCCTTTACCGTTCACGTGCACTGTGCGTTGCTCCCGTCAACAATCAGGCGGGCGAAGACCCCAGAAACAGCGGACTCGAGAGCCGCGTTTAGATCCACACCATAGCTCTCGCCATTAAAAAAATGGTTCGTTCGCGCTTCTTGACGCCGTCGGTCCCACGGTACCAAGGCGGACTCGTTGTCGTTCGACACCCAAGACTACGGGGCGCGTACGCTGCCGGGGCAGCCCTCATACCTTCCCAAACGCCACCCCAACCAGTGCAAGCAAGATCAGCACCTTTGGGCTTTTGTTGGCCAAAAACACAAGCGAGAACCATATTGGCACATACGTAGGCGTTCTCCGAACCTGTATTAGTAGCAGATGGTCCCGTGAGGTTGGCGCGGAGATGCACCGCGGACCGCGGTACAGAGATGCTGTATATGCTCCATATGCAATATGTACTCCCGCGAAAGCCCTAGCGACGATAGTGGCACCGCTGCGAAATCTCCGCAGATATCTCCTACCCACCGTCGCGGTGCCATTGAAACTCCAGCTTTCCTAACGCAGGCGCTGAGAGTTAATTAAACGATTTAATCCAAATGCACGCTCCTTCCTTTCACTCCGTTCCCACTCTCCCCCCCCCCTTACCCCCCTGTGCTCCCGAAGTGAAAAGAGGACGGATTTTTTGGCGTCTTCATAGAAAGGGTGTCATTGAGGCAAGTAGCAAGACTATATAGGAGGGACCAGGAGGGACTAGCGACCAGATAATTTCACAATGAAAAGCAAGGCGAACTGCAAAGCTTCGTAGCTGCGACGGCGAAGGAGAGGTTAGCGGCACCTGATGGACGAAGTGATAGCGACTGCCCTTATTCCGCGGCTGAGCAGTGAAATGCCGATTGCGGCGGCCGTGCGCAGTTTCTTTACCCGCGGATTATATGCGGATGACATCACCATATGGGCCACTCATGGGTCACTGGGGGAAATGGAGACCAACCTACAACAGGCAGCCGACATTGTCTGTGAATACGCACGACAGTGTGGCCTAGCGTGTGCGCCGGAAAAATCTGAGCTGCTTATCGTGTCACCACGTAAAAAACTCCCTCCCGGGTCGCCAACCATCTCCCTAGAAGTGGATGGCCACCCTATTGTTCCAACTCAGCAGGTGAGAATCTTAGGCATGCTTCTACAAGCGGATCGCTCCAATACCAAACTGCTGGACCGACTTAAGCACACCACGGAGCAAGTCTCCCACATGATCCGCAGGGTCAGCACAAAAACGAGAGGTATGCGAGAGGCGGATGTGCTAAGGCTAGTCGAAGCCTTTGTCATCTCTAGGATTACTTACGCCATCCCCTACGCTGTGCTCTCGAAGGCTGAAAAGGACAAGGTAGAGACTATCATACGCAAGGCATACAAGTTGGCGTTGGGACTACCTGTCAGCACCTCGACACAGATACTACTTCACTTGGGAGTTTGTAATACCTTGGATGAACTTCTCGAAGCTCATCACATGAACCAATTATTACGTCTGAGTTCCACCTCCACCGGCAGGACAATTCTTAACCAGCTATGCCTGCGCTCACCGATTCAACACCCACAGGCCGATGCGACTCAGCTTCCGCATGAGATTCGCCAATTTATTGATGTGGCCCCACTGCCCCGGAACATGCATCCAACACACCACCAGGATCGCAGAGATGCCAGAGCGAAAGCAATCTTCAAACGGTACGGCCAAAACTCCACCACAGTATACACGGACGCAGCATCCTATCCCGAGAGGAGAGCTATGACCGCTGTTGTGACTACAGCTCAAGCCCTCTTCACAAGTGCATCAATTCCTACCACCCATGCACTACAGGCAGAACAAGTGGCCATAGCCCTAGCAATTGCTCAAACCCCTGCAGAGATCATCATTACAGACTGCCAACAAGCATGCAGAACATTCTCGAGCGGCTTCCTCTCACCCTGCGCCACACAAATTCTACTGCAGCATCCGCCACAACACCGGTTAAGGATTATTTGGGCTCCCGCCCATGCCGACGTCCCCGGCAACGAAGCTGCCCACCAGCATGCCCGAGATTTGACACACCGGGCTAGTCAGGAGTTCGGCGAGCAGTGGCGTGTCTGTCCCCTTTTGTCATACACAGAAATCACGCAGCACTACCGCCTGCAGCGAACAATGTACCCTCCTCCACACAAAAACCTCCCAAAAGAGCAAGAACACCACCTTCGATGCATCCAAACCAACACCTTTCCCCACCCAACTAGAGCCCACATTCTGGCCCCCCACCCTCTACTCCTCGGAATGCCGCTTCTGTGAGGCTCCGGGCACGCTTTACCACATTGTGTGGGGCTGCGAGAAGAACCCCAACCTACACCCCCTGTCCTTCCCCTCCCCTGAGCACTGGGAGAGAGCACTGACCAGCTCGGACCCTGATGACCAGCTTTGGCTGGTGAAGAGGGCTCAAGAAGCCGGACGGTCTCAAGGGGTCCTGGAATAAGGACTCTTCCCCAAGGCGAACTGCTTTATAGCAACACCACCTAGACTTTCAAGGCCTGCGGAGTGCCGCCGTGACGTCACAGGGCAGGGGCGGCCGCGCTCCGCCCGCAGAGCACGGAAGCGGAGGCAATGAACAGGTTTAGTACCGTGTCACTGCAAAAATTGTGGGGTCGTAGTATTCTGTTTCTGTTCCCGTGCTTGGACATGACCCCATAGTTTGCCGACCATGTAACGTCAAGCTGTGTTGTTTGAGTAAACATATCGGTGGCCACAAAAATCGTTTGCACTGTTGCTTGCGAATAATTTTTGTCTAACCATTAACCGCACTAACTATAAATCTATAAGACAATAGTAGACTCCTCATTGATTACATTGTGGTGTATACAAGGGATTTAAATGTGCTGCACATGCAACTAACTCTCACGTTTTTCAGCTACAAGCGCAAACGAGGAGAAGTTGGACAGTTTAGAAGTGAAGTTATAAGCACAAAACATTAACACACGAAGCACACGAGCTTGTTTTGGATATTTTTTGGGCAGTAGAATGCAATACATGCTAAACGACTCAACGTAAAGCTAAATTTGAATTTTACCTGTTCTTATTTTAAATATGTTCTTTTTGTCACGTACCAACAGCATCATTACCAATATTTTGTTGTAACATGCACACCATATTCAACTTCACTGACATGGGCCAAAAAGCGCTGTGAGAGCGTAATGCAAAGCAAGACCGACAAATAGGATTATTATACGACTAACTGGCTGATCATTCGTGGACGCAATTATAATACCCCTGCCATGTTCTATTGTGCACGGAGGTGTCTGCAGCCGATGCCTGTAAAAAGAGTGAGTTGGTAAGAAAAAGTTTCACCTCAATAACTACTTTTAATTTTTTTTGAAATCCATTAGAAGCAGTCCTTCACACACTACGCTGAAACTCGAAGGGGTCAGGACTATTTATCGTATTTCGCAGGAAACGATGAGACCATTCGAACTATTGCGCTTATCCTCAATTTGAGGGCATGTTGCTCCACATTCAGATAAAAGTATCACCACAAAATTACTCGAATTGTTTTATGGACCGGTTCACATCTATCCTGAGCCATTTACTTTTTGATACCGCGCGTAAAGTATTTATTGGGAAATTAATACGTCTAGATTAGTGAAACATGTGGTATTAGGACTGTCTTTGTGACTTCTCGGCAAGAAACCATTTTTTTTTTTGCAGCGAAACATCCTAACAATGCCAGCTATCTTTTAAAAGCATGCAGATCGAACACTACAAATGCATTTATGATGACTTTAAACGGATTTATTGCACTAAAAGAATACCAGTGCTGCTGTGAACACAGTGACTCACTTGCTCAGCGTTTGAAGCTTTCTTTCTTTTGTTTTTGCGCTAGCGTCCGCGATCTTGTCATTCAGTCGGCAACAGAAGTTCTTAAGCAGAATGTTTGTACTGCGCCACAGCACATGCTTCAGCAGGAGCTCACCCTGGAGTTCAGTGTAGGTGGAAAGTCTTCTCGCCGTACTGCACGTATCCATTTTCGTCGCTACTCGTCCTCTTGAGGAAACCGAGCACGGGCACTTTACACTCTGGTGTGTAATTTCCGCGACACCACGGAACTGATCAATTGCTCGGCATCACAAATATAGTGCGCACCATCCCGGCAGAATGACAAATGACAGACACGAAAAGAAGCGTGGTCAGGATCATGCGCGCAGCACTATGCACGTGGGTGCAGTGAGAAAAAAAAAGCTGACTGAGAACACAGCAGTTTCAGTTTACATGCGCTGTCGAAAATAGTGCGGGGTAGGTATCATTCAACCTCCGTCGAACTTGCTTGCAAATAAAGGCTGTAACTTATTAACTTTTACGTTATCTTTGTCCACAATTTACCGAACAATCTGTTCTCATTCTACCGCAAAATATACATCGATATTTGTTGTCACTGCGCGAACTGACACAAACACGGGCATGCTGTGTGGCACTACTTGAACCTCTTTGCCCTGAAGGAAACCTGTTGTGAGGGGTGGCTATGAAAATTTTGGTAAGTTGTGGTTAGTGAACCCTGCCGCCCAGCCACTGCAATGGATAAGCCGGGAAGTTATGCTGAGTGGGCACGCCTTTTCTTTTCGTCCCCTTCTCGTTGGGCTTTTGTGGGCCCCATCGGGAGGCAATTAACGTGTCTCGTGACAATGGCCGTCTTTCTGCTCCTGCACGTACCTACCTGCGCCGGGACGGGGGACAGAGGAAGGGGTGGCAGGGCCCACCGAAAAGCTTGCAGGCGACGCCAGCAGAAAAGTATTTGGGCTTTGCAGAGAAGACGACCATGTGCTTTGCCAAGAAGCCGACTTTTTCAATCAGCCCCCGCCCGCCCCAGCCCGATGACGTAGGCCGCGTCGCGCAAAAGAGAATTTCGGCTTTATAGTCTAGGTGGTGTTGTTTATAGGGACGTTTATTCCTCCTCCTCCTCCTCCTCCTCCTCTTTACCCGCGGCAGATGCCGCTAGCTTAACGTATGACGAGCGCTTGCGACATTATCTGGCCGCGCTTGGAAGCCTAGTTTTGCCTCCTATCTTATTCATGCTCCGTGCATTGAGGGCGTTGCGGCACGTGATAGACGGCCCCAGATTGCCTACCACCACACGTTCCTAATGCATATAGACGTTACCTTTTGGGCACGCTCGAGCCAAATATCGACGTAGAATAAGTTCAAAGTCTTCTTGAGTCACCACAATGTGGTATAGTCATCGGCGCTCCTACAAAAAAGCCCTCGTTTGTCGTGCATCCAAATATATGCAGAGAAACATTTCGTTATACTGAAATAGCTTTGTTACAAATCTGGCTATATTCGAAAGGTTTCGTAGTCCCTCGTGCAGTGCACAGAGGACCAATCATGCCCAATTTTGACGAAGTATCGCTTATAACTTGTGGGGAACCTTGTTTCCCTACGCCTCGTCTGCACAGGGAGCCGCCATTTAGGGCGGCCGGCGCGTCAAGTGAGTCGTGACCTTTTCGTGACCCCATGCGACGCGCCGAACCGGCTCGCCGCGAAAGTGTGCGTGAGGTTGCGGGGAAGGAGGACCAGCTTGTCGCCTTCCTTCGCGCCACCCTCTCCCCGACCTGGGGAAGACCTCATCTCCCCCGGAGCCGACCTGCGGGACGCGATTTGGTGGGAATCGGTTGGCTCGGTAGTGCCTACTCCGAAGGCCCCGATGACAGTGAACCCAGTTGGCTTCACGGTACTCTGTGGAGAGATTCGGTCGTAACCAGTCGCAAGGGAAGCCTTCCCCACTCCCGCTACTGCGATAACAGATATCGAAGTCTGATTACCGCGGCTTGAGCGAGCGAACGGAGCCGCTCTCTCCCCGCAACTGATAGTCTTGTTTTCTGGTATATGCCCTGTATCCGCCAGGCGATAAAACCATATCTTTGGATAGCCGGAGCCTGTCTACCGCATGTGAGTACGCGAACCCGTGCGCGAGTCTTCAGATTCCGCTGGGGCCAGTGCACGGCGCGTAGCGCTTTCTCTAGCGAAGCTAGCCGGGGTGCGTATTCCCAAACCATATCCCGTAGGGGCCCAGGCCGACCACACCCCCTTCGAACGGCGACGTCACAGCGTGACGCCACTTTCTCTTCGTGCGCGACTTCGTGCGACGTGGATTTTTTTTTTTTTCTCGTTTTGGGCGGTGGCCGATGGTTTCGCTCCATGCGCGAGGCTGGGGCTGAGGCGCTGGGGAGCTGACGCACATTTAGTAGAAGTTAAGCCCAACCACATGCAGCGTACTTTCGGCGTTTTCTCGCGTGGCGACGCGAGCTGACGCGCGAGCAACGCTGATGTCTACGCTCGCCAGATATCGGCGTCGACGCAGCGCGAGAAAGCAGCGGAAAGCTGGCAGCCGCGGTCGGGTTTCACGTCCTTTTCGTGCTTTGGGGTCATTCCTTCAGCAAAAAAGAATCAATTTCTTTTTAACTTGCAGTTATCGGCTGCCTTGAGACACATTGCAAGCTGTTAGAAAGCGCTCATTCATTTGTGGCTTGTTTGGTTTTCATCGGGGACATCGGGTATTTGCGATAGATTTTTTTGAGTTGAATATGGGAGCTTTGGCTACGTCGCTTGTAGTATTAGCATGGTGGGGCTTGGCTGCAAGATTGGGGCGTGACGACCAAGCCTTATCAACGCCAGAATGCTAGCGGCGCATGCCATTTCATTCGTTGCTACCGTGGCTTGCGTAGGGAAGACCGAGGTTTTGCAATGGCTTATCTTGACTCAAATAAGGGGGCTGTGGTTACATCGCTTGTAGTAATAGCATAACTGCCCTCGGATCCAAGATGGGTGCGTAAGAAACAAGCGTTACCACGGCTCAAATCTCTCAAACATGACCAAAGCAAATCACTCGACAATATTCGTTGGCAGCCTCTGTTAGGGTACCAAATTCTCTGGCCCGGTGTCTTCTCCTGGCGTGGTCGAGTGGTTGCGCACTTGTGTGCTGGCGTTTTCTTTTGAAAGTCCATGGTTCGAATCTTGGCGAAACCGCGTTTTTTTTTGTTGCAATGAGGGTTTCACCGGCTTTTCTTTTCATTTTGAAGCTAAACAAAGGGGGCCAGAGTGCCTTGCCGTTTAACCTACAAGTGACATTTGACGGTACCCTCAGTATCAAGTCAGTCCCGAAATTTGATTTGCTCACACTTTGAATACCTAGCAGTCGGTACATAACATCAAGGTTAAATCAAGTAGCAAGTAAAGTTGTGCTAAGCGCGTATCTTACTTACTTTGTCCTTACTTACTTACTTATCCTATCTTACTTCGTTCAGATTTGACGGTAATGACACAATTATGAAAACGGATCGACACGCTCGCTGATGTTAACAGCAGATGAGCGACCGACGTACGCATGTGCTTTCGACCGATTGGGAGCAAACGTTCTGCGCTTCGGTACGGAATCCAAAAGACCACCCAACATCAACAAAAAAAAAACATTTTCGTCTTCACTGTAATGATTGAGAGTGTTCGCTTTCAGGAACGTAAACAATGACCACATGTACGTGAAAAAGCGTCCGCCTGCGCGCGCACTTAGAGCACCGCGCCCAGCGCTAGCTTAACTAGGAACAGGATGGAAGACGAGCGTCTGCAGGCTCGCAAGAGAGTGCGGAGAGTGAGAAGCGAGAACAGGCATGCAAAGGTATACTTCGTGCTTGAAGCTTCCCAGCGCGTACGTCATGCTCGCGCACGGAGCGAAACCATCGACCGCCGCGAAGCAGCGCGACCACAAAAGACCAAAACAAATTATGTCTTTTGCTTTCCGGAACTTATAGGTACGAAAAGGTTAAAGTCCTAAACACATGGACGCGAAATCACACGTCGCGCGAGCGTCGGCGTCGTTCATTGAAGTGAACGCGTTGAAGTGAATCGCGATCGAGGTTTCGCTGGACGCACTGCCGCTGCTGGCACGTTTCAATCGCGATCGAGAAGTTGCACCGGTTGCATTCGTGTACGCCAGATGGCCCGCTTTCCGCTGCTTTCTCGCGCTGCGTCGACGCCGATATCTGGCGAGCGTAGACTTTCGGCGTTGCTCGCGCGTCAGCTCGCGTCGCCACGCGAGATAACGCCGAAAGTACGCTGCTTGTGGTTGGGCCTTTAACTTCTACTAAATGTGCGTCAGCTCCCCAGCGCCGCAGCGCCCGCTTCGCGCACGGAGCGAAGCCAACGGCCGCCGCCCAAAACGAAAAAAAAAAAAAAAAAAAATCCACGGCGCATGGAGTTCGCGCTCGAAGAGAAAGTGACGTCACGCTGTGACGTCGCTGTTTGAAGGGGGTGTGGTCGGCCTGGGCCCCTACGGGATATGGTTTGGGAATACGCAGCAGGGGTCCTCTGCTATCCCGAACGTTAGTCTACAAACTAATCAATTCTTCTGTCCTTCAAGAGGGAAAGAAATAAACCGCGTGAGTCATTCTTAGCGAAGAGCGGGTCGGCGGTGCTGGGGAAACCAACGTTACTAGATGCGGGGAAACCGTCTGGCTTTCTTCCAAGTCTGGTTTGTGTCCGCGAGTAATTCAATCCCACGAGCTCTGTGACTAACAGATGTGTACAGAAAACAGCGGGGTTTGTCTCCCTAGCTTACGGAGACCGCTGGGTGCTTACATAAATGTAATTCAATCACAACACTATCTAATAAATATTACAGCTCAAAAAATAAAAGCAAGAGGTGAATGGATACACTCGGCAGTTAATCGCCACACGTCTACGTGTCCTACTGTCGAAGTGATTGGTAGCTGTTATTATAAAAGGATAGTCTTTCTTGGGCTACTCAAACGCGAAAATTTCGGCCTGTCTGCCTGTCTGTCTGTGAAAAGAGAATTTACTATGAACCGCATTCGCGTCGCAGTGACCAGTGGTAACAGCGCTGCCCTAAAAAACAGAAAATTACCCAATCAGTTTCCAAGTAATCCGGGCATTCAACACAATACCCGTGAAAAGAGAATTTATTATAAGCCACATATCAGGGCCCAGGGACTAGAGGTAACAACACTGTTCTAAAAAGAACAAAAAATAGATCAGTTTCCAAGTACTCCTGGCATTCAGCACAGTTCAAAAAAGGTGTCTGTGGTGGAGAGACAAGCTACTGCAAAATCAATTCACACAAAGTTCACAGGTGTTCAAATAAAGAGTTCAGAAACTAGTTGAAACTCACAATGCACAACAAATGTTTGGGGTGGGGAACAAGATAAACAATTATGAAACGAGAAGTTTATATCATGCAAAGGCCTTTCAAAAAACCAAATCTGGTACCATGCATACTTCACATTTGGCAAAATAAAAGGTTTGGCATATTTGAGGCAAAACATTGTTCTTTTAATTGAACGCACATGCGCGCTGGATATCTGCAACGGCAAATAAAACAAATATGCGTCGAAAACAATGTTTTTACCCAAAAATACAAAATTGGGCGCCCAAGCCTTCACCCGTGGCGGCATTGTAAGCCCAACAGTAACGGAAGGTTGGAATGGATGGCGAGGCGTGAGGGGAAGACCCTGCGGGGTGGGCAGGGGAGAGAAGAGGAACATTTACGGGCCAGGGGTGCAGAATAACCCATCGTCTTTCGCCAACATTGGCAGAAAAATATGCGTACGCGGCCAATTTTCTGTGCTTCTTTTTTTTTTTTTTCTTTCTTGACCACCTATTTTCTGTGCCTCAAAACGCGCGTGCTTGAAACATAGACATTTAGAACTTTCGCCTTAAAACAACGCAGTGTCTAGAGTGCCGTCCGAGTTCAGCGCTGTAGGCACGGCTAGAGCACGACTGACCTGCTTCTTCGCAGCCGGCGACAATGGGAGCCAGCGTGCCAAAAAATTGCCGTGTAGGGACGGCACGCTCCGTCAGGTGGGGCTAATTTTAATCCCCAAACTCGCACTGAACCTGTGACTGCTCACATAAAAAGTAGCGCTTGTACCAATCGATGCCAATTTTACCGATCACTTATGATATTTTCCAGCAACGAGAATTCGCGGTTAAGTCCAGACCCGTTTGCTAGCTATGCAAACTAGCTATGCAAACGCCAACGCGCACAAATAAACCAGACATAATATTTCCTCCTGCTCGGATACTATTCCTTATTTGCGAGCATTCTCGTTCATTTAAACAAGCGGAAGCTTTGTCGACTTTCACTTTACATGGACGAGCTTTCATTCGACTCGAAGCTCGTCTATGCGCGTCCAAAACTTCACAGGGAAGGCTCAACTATGTATAGAGACCATTACAGGGCCAATCTGCGCGTGGAAGCGCCGTCTTTCTTACGGGAAAACGTAATGTTTTTCAGCGGATGGAGCACTAATCGACAACAACCTTTACAGCGGCTGCGGCATTTGCACCATAACTGGAGTGCCACGCATGTGGGAGCTCAGTCGGGGTGGCTCAGCAGCCCCCGACTGAGTCGGGTGTGGGGTGTGGCAAAGTTGGGGGTGGCAGCCGTCTCTGGTCAATGCTTTCAGTGAAAACCATGGATAGTTATCTTCGGAATGTACAGGGTGATCAAAGTTAAGTCGACAGGTTTTTAAAAATTTAGGCGCTTAAATCTACGTGAGGACCACCTCTACCGTAAGGTTATGCGCCCAGGCGGACACAGTGAGGTGGTAATGATCGATTCCGGTGGCCTCATTAATTAAAATTGAATAATTAACTTTTTGTGGCTGCAGTTAGTGGAAGTTCTTTCATTTGGCAAACTTCTTCTAGCGCATCTGTACTCCGGACCATCAAACTGCAAAGTTTAATTCCTTTTCCAAAGATTACGCATACAAGGCCGCGATTACCGGCGCAAAGCTCCTCCCTTTTGTGACGTGCGGTGTTTAGTTTGACAACTGGGCGGATGCTTAGGTAAAAGTGATAACTGCCCCTCTTTCGCTCTCGGCTGGCGAAACCAAGCAAGGCACTGCAGTGTGCGATTACGCAAGCCAAGACTGAAACGGTGCAAGTTATCACTTTTGTCTATGCCTCCATCCCGTTGTCAAACGAAGCACCCTGCACAGCAGGCACGTCCCAACAGGGAGGAGCTTTGTGCCGCACCTCACTGTCGTGCATGCGTAATCTTGCGAACGGAAATTAAACGTCGCAGTTCGATATCTCGGAGTACAGATGCGCTAAAAGAATTCCGCCAAAAGGAACAGTGTAGAAACACAATTGCGTCTAACGTTTCAATACAAACATGCCTGCTCACAGCAGCCAGTTGAAAGTAAATTATTCAATTTTAACTAACTAGGCCACAGATATACATAATCAAGGCTTCATTCTGTGTCCCCAAGGGCGCATAACCTCACTGTATAAACGCGCTCCACGTAGATAGAAGCTCCTAATAAAAAAAAACCTGTCGACTTAACTGTGATCACTAGAGGCCGGATTTTTAGGCACTAAAAAAGCACGTTTTAGGCGCCAAAAATAGGCGGCAAAAACAACGTTTTAGGCACTAAAAAGAATAAATTAGGCGCAATACATTTTTACATAAATGCTAATAATTTCAAGTGAAGACGTGAGCGAACTGTACGCACGACAGGAAATCCAAAAATGTCATTGCTATGAGGCCACAATGGCAGTAACAGTTCAATTCAATTCAATTCTTTATTTTTCTCTCATAACAAGTTCTATACAATGACCTTAGACGTGGAATTGCCCCGTAATACCTCTGGGCTAATGACGATCAATTGGCTTAATTTCACAAGCGCATTGCTTACATACATGTTCAGATGCGAAAGTCACTCAAGCGTCGCATATTGTGAAACAGGCAGGAGAAACAATACTTGAAATATGGTAATGCTGATTTATAAAAGCGCAAAGTTATGTCGTCTGCCTGACGCAATTAAATTACAATAAAGCAAGAAAATATTAAATGCAAGATTGACAAGGTTTGTTAAGAAATTAACATGTTGTTACGTGAGAACTTACGTACAAACTTTAGCAATTTTCTACAGGTACCTTAATTATACAGGCAAGACCTTTCAACACTGCCAAATACACATACGCTCATTCGAAATATAAATATTAAGAATTGTGTTTGGACAGAACGCGGAACCTAGTTTAAGAATCACTATTAAAATTATAGAAACAATAGGTAACTACCAGCATCTCCAGATTTCCGGGTTCAAAATTGTGCCACCCAGATGCGTTGCATCACACCAGGGTTCCCGCGAGGGGAGGTGGGCGTAATTTTTCCCCATCACGTTCTTTGCCCCTGACGGTATCATAGTTCCCCTGGGGAGTAGAGTTGTGTGTCCACCGCCAAGTCCTGCGGGAAAGCCACCCGTAAAGCGTGCAGAAGCCGCCGCTCCGTTTGCACCGGAGCAAAGGGAAAGGGGTGAAGGGGGGGGGGGGGGGGGGGAGTGTTAAAAAGAGGACCAGGTTCAAACCCATAGAATTAAGAACAGTAAATATTTCCAGGTAGAATGAATAAAGGTATCAAATTGCACTCGAAAGCGAGACTTGACGCCACATAGTGCTGATTTAGGCGCCAATTTGAGAAAAAAGGCATTTATAGGCATTTATCGGAGTTTAGGCACCAACACCCAAAATAGGCATTTATAGGCACTATAAAAACACCATAAAAGCCATCCTTGACCTCCAATTCGTGCTCATATATCGAAATGAGGCGATAGGAACGCAAGGAAAAAAATAGGCATTTGCCTAAAATCCGGTCTGTAGTGATCACCCTGTATTTTTGAGCCACTGCCTCCGCACCGAAGCGGTTGGAAACTGGTGAAAACAAATTCACTTTACCGTGCGCCTGTCGGGCTTGCTCAGCTGAACGCAGCAAATGCCATCACGAACCGTGCTCACTGAAAGTACGATGTAAAAATGCAAGTGGGAATTGACCACGCGCCGAGGGTTTATTTCTTTTTTAAAGACCATAGTTTTTCTTGGGCTACTTAAACCCAGAAATTTTGGTGGTCTGTCTGTCTGTCTGTCTGTCTGTCTGTCTGTCTGTCTGTCTGTCTGTCTGCCTGTCTGTCTGTCTGTCTGTCTGTCTGTCTGTCTGTCTGTCTGTCTGTCTGTCTGTGACTCGATTCAGCCACCAGGCCAAAGTGAAAAAAAGTCTGCGCAATAGTTTAATATACTCACAGCCAAATCTAAACGTCTAAGTACTTTTCAACATTGTTGAACAAGAACAAGACATTGCGGAAATATAATACAGAAAATTAATGCATAAGGTATATTTACAGTATTCCTTTATAAAAAAAATTCATAGATGCTTGATTTTTGCGGAATTAAATACTACATCTACTGCAGAAAAAAAAATTACACTGTCGCCTGCTGTCGCCCGCGCCACTATACCTTCTGGCGTCATTTTAAGAATTCAAGCGGCAACAGTTACGAAAGGTTCCACTAGATAGGTTCCACGTTCTGCTTGGTTCTATAAACGTTGAAGTAGGGCGCCTCGATTCACGCGCGCCTCGATTCACGCGCTGGCATGGAAACACCCGGCTGGGGCAGCGCAACGCGGTAAATTTAAATTTACTTGAGCAAACCTTTAGCGTGTTTACCTTGGGGGTGAGCGCGATGCAAGAGGGACAGCATGAGAGGTGAGTGGGAAAGTGAAGGGAGGCATTTACTTGGCAAATGTCGACATTTGCGACGAAAGGAGCAGATAAGCGGCCAATTTTTAACTTCTTCTTTCGATGCACTATATGAAACAGAGCGTGCAAAGTGCTTCTTCCTGTTGATTTTTTCTGATCCATCCTATAGGGCAATACTTCGCCGCTTTTCTGATGGAGGCGAAAAGCAAAAAATGCCCGTGCAAAAATGCCCGATTTCGACGCAAGTTAAAGATCCCCAGGTGGTCAAAATTAATCCGGAGCCCTCCACTACGGCGCGCCTCATCGCCTGCGTTGCGTCAGCGCGTTAAACCCTACAATCAATCAATCAATCAATCAATCAATCAATCAATCAATCAATCAATCAATCAATCAATCAATCAATCAATCAATCAATCAATCAATCAATCAATCAATCAATCAATCAATCAATCAATTAATCAATCAATCAATCAATCAATCAATCAATCAATCAAATCAGTATTTTTCGGGGTTTTATTATTTCCGCGTGCGTCCAGCAGTGGACCTAAGTAGGCTGATGACGACGACGACGAAGATGATGATGATGATGATATTCTTTCAGATGTACGCTCGCTATGATACGTGTGGAACGCCATGGAGCGCGCAAACAGAGTTAGCCGCTGTGGAAGTTCTTTTGCTGACGATATCTAGGTGGGTGTGCGTTCGGTGGACGCGAGCCGCGTGCGTGCTTTCTCCAGCTAAGCGAGGCAACGATTTCGCGTTAAAAAACTCCTATGTGAGGACACCCTCGAGCACACAGAAGGTGTGCATTTCGCCCAGTGTGAATCAGCAAAGGCTGAGCACAACGGATCGAGAAAACGGTGAAATAACAACGACGACAGGGCGAGAAAACGCGTGTACTGCGGAGAAATGGGGGATCAAATGCAGCGCCTGCAGCCGGTGGAGTGGCGTCGGAAAGAACTATAAAAAGACAAACAAGCAGTAACCAATTCAGCACACGGGATCGTCGAGCATGGGCAGGTCGTCGTGGGCTAGAGCGCCGTTCGACGACAGTTGGGGCCCTATTCTCGACTGCACAAATTGCCAGCAATTCGCCATGTTTATTTTGCGCTTGCACGACGTAAGCAATCAGTGACGTGCTGCTCCTATAGCTATGACGACATGCAGTGTAATTTGACGATTCCCCCATAAAGATCGGAACCAAGGTATCAAATATTGCGCCCAACAGATATAAAAACACTTGGCATATACTATAAAAATTAAGACGGTAGCTGAGGTTGGCAAGAGAAACACATTTATGCAGGTCAAAATTGGCGTCAACACCACAAGGCGATCGACTAACATTGATACAAAAGCGAGCGTAAGGCGGATGTCGAGCTAAAGGACATCACACAATTTTTTTACCCTATATATTTATTTCTTCCAATCGCTTTTAGTAACATAGTTTGGCTCTCTGCTTCAATGCAAGGTTTGTTGCGTTATCACCTTCCCTGCCGCCACCACCGCCACCACCGCCACGCCATCGTCTGCTGCTATGTTACAAGTTTATGGCGTGATCACAGAAAAAGACTGCCGCGACCCGTGGCCGCGACCATCGCTTCTATGACACATAAGAGCAGCGAAGCGCTACGCCTGATAACCGTGGAGTGCACCGATGTGGCCGATTCACTCATTCGTCAACCTCTACTTCAATTAGCGCTGTAATGAACCAAAGAGTCACTTTTCTTTGTTATTTTTATCTTGAGTTCGATCATGTGACCCAACAGCTTACTAGGACGAGTGTGGACAAATGCCATGCATTGGGCTCTCTTTGTCATGGAGAGGCTTGCACTGCTCTCTTATGCTACGGTTACGCCAAACATATAATTTTATTTTATTGCCAAACATAAAAGCAAAATACTGCACGTTATTTGTATTCTCCATGATCGCTGATTCGGAAGCAGTTGAAACTATAATTTGTTTCGGTAGGAAACAGGCTTTAAACAGCGTGCATGCGAAAGTGCGCCTGCTGCAAATTGGCGGACATTTCGGGGCGCCGAAAGCCGGGGCAATTTTTTGCCGTATTTTGCTTGTATTTTGCGACAAAAACAGCCGCCATTTTAAAGCTGTTACGTAGCATTACGTCACTTTTACGGAGGCTGAAGTTGCCAATGCATGACGTGTTCGTTCCCGCCAACTGTTTAAGTTACGTCATGCCTTCTCAGCGAATCACAGAGAGGGTACGTATTACAGGCATTATTGTTGTTGAATAGCAAGGACAGGCCTACGTTGTCATGTGTAGTGCTTTTAGTTTAGTCTGGTTTTTCATTGCCGGCCAAGAATTATGCGCTTTCAGTAAAGAGAAATAAGGCAAACTTTAGAACTGGTGCCCGTAAACGTCATAAAACATCAAATGGACGACAGCACACACAACCGCTTTGTCAACTGGAAGCCCGTGACCAGAATTGAAAGCCAATCAGAAAAGACTTCCGGCAAATTTCCGGCAAACATGGCGAATTGCCGGCAATTTGTGCAGTCGGGAATAGGGCCCTTGAATATTTAGGGCTAGGCTATAGCACTGGCCCTGACGTGTATTTGTGGTGTCGGGGTTCTGTCATAGCTCGTTGATGCCTAGCCGAGGCAAGCCGGCTCTTGCCTCGATATTTTGTTTCGCCTTTAAATTGAATTTTATGTTCATGTCTTTATTTTTTGGCGTTTTACATGGTTGCTTCTCGTTCGTTAGGTCATGTTATGGCAGGTTAGGTTGGGTTAGGTTAGGTTATCAACTTTACGGGAGGTAGAGCCAGGCACGGCATTTTATTTTTCCTCGCGGCGGCCGCTTTTCTGATGGAGGCGAAAAGCAAAAACACCCGTGTGTACGAGATTTTGGCGCACGTTAAAGATCCCCAGGTGGTCAAAATTAATCCGGAGCCCTCCACTACGGCGCGCCTCATCGCCTGCGTTGCGTCGGCGCGTTAAACCCCACAATCATCATCATCATTTTATTTTTCCAAAACGCCGATGGACGTCGATATAGTGGAGTGTTTATCGTACCGTCGGACGGCACTCAAGACACAACTTTAAAACAACTGACAGTGGGTGATTCCAGCATTAAAAGTTCCCGACGAAAACTAGCGGGCGCACGATCGCAGTGCCGTAATATCTGTGCGCGCTGAATTTCAGTCTGAGCACCATATATATGCGCTGTTATTTCGTTCTTTCGAGCACATAGCATCCCCGCCGTCATCGCCGAGCTCCATCCTTGTTTGATTGATTGATTGTAGGGTTTAACGCGCCGACGCAACGGAGGCGATGAGGCGCGCCGTAGTGGAGGGCTCCGGATTAATTTTGACCACCTGGGGATCTTTAACGTGCGCCGAAATCTCGTACACACGGGCGTTTTTGCTTTTCGCCTCCATCAGAAAAGCGGCCGCCACGGCCGGGAATCGAACCCGCGACCTCGTGCTCAGCAGCGCAACGCCTTAGCCACTGCCACCACCGCGGCGGGTTCCATCCTTGTTCGTCGCGGGCACGAGCATCTTCCACGGCTTTCGTGTTTTATTCCCCGTTTGATTTGTGCATGCACTGCGCAAACAAGGCTCCCGTTTCATTGAACGCATAAACAAAAGTATGCACGAACCTTGGTAGCATTTCTTTTCCTTGTTGCCACTGTAGTCGCACCAGGCAGCGGGGCAGCATTTCTGAATGTGTGCACCCTAGTGCAGTGCACGGGCCCGGGCCGGCCCGAAAGCCCGAGCCCTGCCCGGCCCGCAGGCCGGGCTCGCGCCGGGTAGCACTCATTTTCTCGGGCCCGGGCCGAGCTCGGGCTTGAACCACAATTTTGTCGGGCCGTGCCGGTCCGATCCGGCCCAGGCAGTTCCTGAGGCCCGGCTGTCCTGTGCCGCAAATTCTAAATTGTTGGCAAGAGAAAGTTTTCTTGTTGATATTTCAGGTAAATTGAGAAAAAAGGAAGTGTTCACTACCACGCCGTTAAAAGATATGATAAAAAGACGATTGCCCTTAGAAAGCCTTCACATCAATAACAGAAACGCCTGGGTCCCATCAGCTTAGTGGGAGAGAGCGGGCCAGAAAACGAGGGCACTTAGCCACAGACTACAACATGATTGTATTTCCTCGCTCGTTTTCAAACTAAAACAAACAGAACAAACGTCACCTGGACTTCGCAGTGTGTGCAGAGTTTGAAGAACCAATTTTCTAAGCAGAGCCCATTATTTTTTCGCGCAAGAATTTTTTTAGAGCCACGACTAATGGCAAGAAAGAACAGAAGCGCAGATAAAATCATGCTGCCAACGTAATGGACCTCTCCCTATATGTAAACAACGTGACGTCACGAAGCGCACGTGCGCGCCGGGTGGCGCCTGCTCGCGGTGGCGAAGTGCGGTGGCGGTTGGCAGAACGCGCCTGCTCCGACGACCCGGCTTGGCCGCGCGGCGCCCGAAAGGAAGCTTTCCGCATCTACAACCTCCGCAACAGTTCCGTTTACCGTACGGTCAACTGAAAGGCGACGCTTTCGGATAATCTGTGCGCGACAGCCTCAACGAGTCATTCTGAAGGTTGGTGCTGTTGCGACGCATTCCAATAATGTTTTTTTTAAGATTCTTTGTGTTCGGACACATGCCAAGGAAAGCTAATTCATTGTTGATTGCGAGGTCTGCTTAAGGGGAGACGTGGGTCTTGAAATGAACTTTTTATTAATTGGTCTGTGATGATGAAAATCACTGTGCATGTGTTTTTTGCCTTCCTCATTTCAAATTTGTAATTAGTTTTCAAGTGGTATATTTATTTTTTGAGTTATAAAGAAAACACTGGAGCCTAATTAAGAAATTTCTTACAGGCCTTTAAGGAACTTTTTATTCAATTTTTTTTAAAATAAATGGTATGGATGTGTAGCTTAAGACCTGCCATGCATGCTGATGCTATTTATATTCCTGTAAAGCTGGTTGATTGGATAAAATTAGCCCAATTATGCAAGTACAGTTTTCAGAAAAATAAAAAGCTCATATTATTACTCATAACATTTATTTGGGGCAAAATGAGCCAATTAAAATAGCATCAACATGCAGTTCATTTTATCCCGAATTCAACGGTATAACACTTGTAGAAATCCTTTGAAAAAAACTACCTCAAAACCCCTGTAAGGCTAGGCACATATGCAAAAAAAGGGAAGCTGAGAAAATCGCAGTTGAAGTTTTACTACAAGTGACAGTTTTATCTATTGAGCATATGAAAAAAAGAAAGGTTCTAGAATGTAGCTCGCTTTTCGCTCAACACGAGCATACCAAGTTTGCTGAAATCAGTTGGTGGGAAAATTATGAAATCCTCTGTCTACAGATGGCACCTGGCAGAAAAACCGAACAAAAGCAAAGCCAGAACGTTGCTCTTCAATTTTTATGCTGTTGGCAGCACGCAGTCACTCTTTGGCGACTCCACTTTATCCTCCACTTTATCATCCTCCACTTTATCATTTCTTTTCTTTCTATTTGCTGCTGACCGAAAGATAGACGCACCTTAGTGCCCCCCCCCCCCCCCCCCCCCCGCAGGCGTAATCATATGGCTACGCTATCGTCTCGACAGACCGCGTGGGCGCTAAGCCTTCCTCCGTCTCGGCGCCGTTCTCGCGATAAGTCGTCGTCACAGGAGCAGAAAATCTTATTTCAGACGCTATTAATAATGCCTGTTCTTCCTTTCGGTTATCGATAGACATCTTTACTTTATTTGTACGCCATGCGGGGCTTTTGCCGGTCCTCGCATAGACAAATAGATGAGCCGTTGCCCTGGGATGAGAGTGCCGAGCAGACGACCCACGGCGCCCAGCCAATGAGGTCGCGCCCTACGGTCACGTGCAGTCAGTAACCAATGAGGCGGCGCGTTCCGTCTCTTTTAAATGCAGAGCATTTCAGTAACTCACGATGTCACCCGCGTTGGCGTCCGTAGTCCGCGTCCGCATCGCTCCCCCTGCACTATATAAAAAAATAATACTGCCCGGCGCCAGGTTTCGATCCTACGACTCTGCGGGCGGAACGCAAGGTGCACGGTACTCTACCAACTGAGCCACAAAGCCGTCACAGAACGGAAGGTTACGAACGTGCCTTATATCCTTGACTCATGCAACCGTCTGCCAGAGGTGCGCCCTCTCCCCCGCGTCCTCCTCGCCTTCTCTCCGCTCGCAACGCCCTCTCTCGCCGCGTTCGGTTCGGGCGCACAACAGGTGGGGACGTGCGCAACACCCTCTCTCGCCGCGTTAGGTTCGCGCGCAAGAACAGGTGGGGCGCTCGCATCGCGCTCTCTCGCCGCGGTCGGTTCGCGCTTAAACCACATATGTCGTTCGCGCGCGCTGCGGTCGCTAACATCTGTGGCGTGATCGTGACGTCAGCATCACGCGTTCGCGTGGGGGCGATTTCGGCGCTATAACACTCTCTCGCGAGGGCGCGAGGGGCATTGGATTGGATTCGATTGGATTGGCTTGGATTGGCTTGGATTTGGATTAAAGTGGATTGTGTTGGATTGTGTTGCGTCATAGCCGCGCCACGTTGCGTCATAGCCGCTCCACGTTGCGTCATAGCCGCGGCAGGGGGTTCACGGCACGTTTCACCATCGACTTCATCGACAGTGTCTACGCTGGAAGACAACAATTACAACAACAACAACCAATACGTAATCCATACGACTTGCAGGCCCCCCCCCCCCCGCAGAAATGCTCTGCATTTGATCGTGCTCCTCGCGAGGGGGATGTTTAATCATTTTTTCTACCCCGGTTTTACTCGCAACCAACGGACGAAACGGAGTGGTTCTGGCGGGAAATTGAAAAGACGCGCTTTCGAATGAGACCAAGATGGACGCCGTGGCGCATGTAGAACCCCAGGGGCGAGTCGTCGAAAAAATGCTATTTTCGCGTCGAATCTTAGCCGATTTTAGCGGGCGTTTCTGCTATAAATTGATATTATGGCTCAAATACGTACTCCTGGGTCTGGATATTTTGCTAACCGGTAGAAAATAGCTCTACTTTCCGAAAATGGCGATTTCTAAAAATCGATTTTTTGGCCAAATTTCCAAGACCCGCATCTGCTAAGCGCGGTGCCGCAGGCAGCGTACGTATACGCTCCCTGTTCTTGGTCTCTTTGCGTCGCCCAGAGACAGTGGCGTATACACGATTTCATGTCGATGGGAAAAAGGAAAGGTAAAGCATGAAAGAATTAAAAAGTAAAATAAGCAGCAACGAAACAAAAATATGAAGAGCAACAGCCAAAAATTATTCCAATAAAAATATTGCGATGATGTCTTTCTCTGCGTGATTGACCGATTGTTTTGTTACCTTTTTCCCCAGTGAAATCGCGAAACGGTTCATCGTCATTGTGTGAGTAACATAGCAGCCACATATGGTTAGTGCGCATAGCTTGCGACAGTGCACTGAAATAAATAGTCATTATTTCATGATAGTTAAAGTTAGTGTACTTGTACGCCCGCTGAATACGAAAGCGTCGGGAGACCGCAACAAAAGAATAGATTCACTGAGTCTGTTCGCTTAGGGCAAACACATTTTCGGCCCATCTCGCGCCGAAGGCACGATGCTACATGTGAGCACGGTAAGCATCTCTGTTTTGCCGCATCCTCAAGGCAGAATATAATTGGTCAAGGTAAATATTTATTGCACTTACAAGCAATGAATTTCGTTCGTCTTGAACAGATCCCCCCATAAGACCAAACTTGTCGTTGTCGATCTGGCGGCAGGCGGCTATCGCGATCCCTCGTCGAAACATTTATTTCGTGTCGCCTAAGCAGGTTAGGCATTCATTGTGCTTTTAATACGGTGCTCTACCTCCTGAAAACATGACAACATTTCGCAGCAAGAAAATTTCCGTGTGCCCCCTACCCCCGGCACTATTTCACTTGACCAAAAAAAAAAAAAAAAAAGTTCCTGCGTTTTTGCAGCCGCCTCTTTCCATAGGGGCGATTTCCCGTGCAAGCCGGGTGAACTTCCCAAGCGTTGTAGTCCCACACAAGGGCCGAGCGCCAGGCCGGGGAGTCGCTTGTACCTATTTTACCGGTAGGTGCCCGGCGCCACCAAGGAACACGAATTCACATGGTGCCTTCCACAGCCACGATGGACGCTCAACTCGCAACCGCCTGTGGCAGGACATGCCGCTAGACTCTTTCACCCCCGGCAATGGCGCAACGCGGCATGATGGCCGGGGCCCCGCCAGATGGACTAGGGTCAAGGGCCCCTCGATAGGGTAAAGGCAGCTTTCCAGACGCGGATTCCCTTTTCGAGGGTCCGCACTCGACCAGGGACGCCTGTACCCATTAAAGAAACCGGTGGGTGCCCGGCGGTACCAGGATTCGAACCAAAAGTTACGACCCCTTCCACCGGGGCATTTCCCGACAAAGTCGGGTAACTTCCCAAGCACTAGATCCCCTGGGCCGGGGGTGCTTGTACCAATTTTTACTGGTTGGTGCCCAGCGGTACCGTAGTACCTCCCACATTCTCGTACCCCATGGTACAAACCGACGTGGTGGAACGGTTTCCAGTACACTGGATCCCCCGTACGGGGGGCGCCTGTCCCCATTTTTATTCTGGTGGGTGACCAGTGGCTCCAGAGGAGCCTACCACGTCTGCCGCGGTGGTAGTGCGTGTCCAAGCCCTTCATCCCCCGCCGAAACAGGGGGCGCTTGTACCTTTGAACTGGTGGGTGTCCAGAGGTCCAGACCCCGCCCGAAGGGGTTCAAGGGACCTACCACATGGCCTCCCATGGCTGCTTGTGGTCAAGCTGCAAGTGTTTTTTCCACCGTCGAGACGAGCTACGTTACGGGGACGCTTGTACCCTTTAAAGAAACCGGTGGGTATCCGGCGGCCCAGGACCGACGGTGATGGTAGAGTGGTGAAACACTCGTATCGTAAGCGGGAGGTACCAGGTTCGAATCCTGGGCCGCCGGGTACCCACCGGTTTCTTTAAAGGGTACAAGCGTCCCCGTAGCGTAGCTCGTCTGGACGGTGGAAAAAACGCTTGCAGCTTGACCCAAAGCAGCCATGGGAGGCCATGTGGTAGGTCCCTCGATCCACTTCGGGCAGGGATTTTGATTGATTGTAGGGTTTAACGCGCCGACGCAACGCAGGCGATGAGGCGCGCCGTAGTGGAGGGCTCCGGATTAATTTTGACTACCTGGGGTTCTTTAACGTGCGCCGAAATCTCGTACACACGGGCGTTTTTGCTTTTCGCCTCCATCAGAAAAGCGGCCGCCGCGGCCGGGAATCGAACCCGCGACCTCGTGCTCAGCAGCGCAACGCCTTAGCCACTGAGCCACCGCGGCGGGTCAACTTCGGGCGGGGTCTGGGACCTCTGGGCACCCACCCACCAGTTCAAAGGGTACAAGAGCCGCGGCGGCCGCTTTTCTGATGGAGGCGAAAAACGAAAGCGCCCGTGTGTACGAGATTTCGGCGCACGATAAAGATCCCCAGGTGGTCAAAATTAATCCGTAGCCCTCCACTACGGCGCGCCTCATCGCCTGCGTTGCGTCGGCGCGTTAAACAGTACAATCAATCAATCAATCAATCAATCAATCAATCAATCAATCAATCAATCAATCAATCAATCAATCAATCAATCAATCAATCAATCAATCAATCAATCAATCAATAAATCAATCAATCAATCAATCAATCAATCAATCAAAGGGTACAAGCGCCCCCTCTCTCGGCGGGGGATGAAGGGCTTGGGCACGCACTACCACTGCGGCAGACGTGGTAGGTTCTCGGGAGCCGCTGGTCACCCACCAGAATAAAAATGGCCGAAGGCACGAAGGCACGATGCTACATGTGAGCACGGTAAGCATCTCTGTTTTGCCGCATCCTCAAGGCAGAATATAATTGGTCAAGGTAAAAATTTATTGCACTTACAAGCAATGGATTTCGTTCGTCTTGAACAGATCCCCCATAAGACCAAACTTGTCGTTGTCGATCTGGCGGCAGGCGGCTATCGCGATCCCTCGTCGAAACATTTATTTCGTGTCACTAAGCAGGTTAGGAATTCATTGGGTTTTTAATACAGTGCTCTACCTCCTGAAAACATGACAACATTTCGCAGCAAGAAAATTTCCGTCTGCCCCCTACCCCCGGTACTATTTCACTTGACCAAATTTCTGCTGGTGCGCAGATGGTTGATAAACAGCATCATTTCATGGCACGAATCAGCGCGCACTGCCAGTGTAGACGGTATGACTGCGCTTTGGAGAACAGCAGGAGTTCGATTCATTGATTGATTGATTATAGGGTTTTACCGCGCCGACGCAACGCAGGCGATGAGGCGCGCCGTAGTGGAGGGCTCCGGATTAATTTTGACCACCTGGGGATCTTTAACGTGCGCCGAAATCTCGTACACACGGGCAGCAGAAGTTCGAGTATGGGAAATGTTGCTACGTGTAAGAGCAGACGATGTCGCTGCTTTGGCTGCGAGCCTCTTCGGCACATTGCGCGCACCCACAATACACGCCCGAAAAGTCTGATGCCGCTGATTTTGCTCGCAAGATTTGTGTAGCCAAGAGCACAGCAGCCCACCGGCAGCAGAAAAGCCAACGCGTAAACAAAAATTCCACTTTTGCTCGCGTCTAATGCAGCCTCACTGCATACGCCCTGCACGCCGGTCCGAATGTTTTGCCAACCGTTACCCTCCCGGCCACACCCAGCACGTGCGCTTTCCGTGACGTCACGGCCGCTGCGTGACGTACCCCGGGAGGGGTCCATTAGACGGAAATACAAAAATCAAATGGTGAAACAGGACGCATCGTCTGATCAAATTTCAGAGGAATGGAAGAACGAAATGTGCAATATCTGTTGAAGAATTGCAATAATAAAAAAAGTTTATATTTCGCGCGTTCGTTTTTCGCACTGCCTTGATAGTAGTTCGCGTCGCATCTGACAGATGGCGCCACCAGTCCATGGCGCGCGCGCCGCTCGTGGGATTTTGTTCTCGGCGGTTGTACTCGGTCTTTGCAAGAGGTAGCGTCAACATCCCCCTCGCGAGGGGCACGATCAAATGCAGGGCATTTCCGGGGGCGCACGACGTTAAGTAGTTTGCGTTACGTTAATGTTGTTGCACTTGTGGCAACTGCTGACGAGAGAGCGCTCGTCAGCAGTAATTTGAATGAGTCAAGGATATAAGGCGTGTCCGTAGCCTTCCCTTCTGTGTCGGCTTTGTGGCGCAGTGGGTAGAGCGTTGCGTACATTGCGTCCCGCCCGCAGGGTCGAGGGATCGAAACCTGTCGACGGATTGTAATTTTTTTTATATAGTAGAAACAACGACGGTGCGGACTCCGGACGCCAACGCGGGTGACATCGTGAGTTACTGAAATGCTCTGCATTTAAAAATCCACTTACTCAGAATCATTTAACGTATCGTCGGGTGTGCCTTGATTTCGAAGAATGGCAAATGAAGTGGAAAATGAAGTTACACGACTACCGAAAATACAGCTTCTAAGTGAGGATAAGTTGTAAAAAGTTCGGTCCAAGTTTAAAGGAAATTTAAATCTAAAGTAGTCGTGTTCGCTTTGTGCTTACGCTTTTTAGGTTAACAGCAAACTTCAAGTTCATGTTAATATCCTGTCGGACTAGGGATGATATTTAATAACACTCTGGCGGGCTCGGGCCGGGCTCGGACTCATATTTTAGACGTTTTTCGGGCTCTGGCCGGGCTCTGGCTCAATTTTTATAAATTTCTCGGGCCCGGGCCGGGCCCGGGCCGGGTCTCTATCGGGCCGGGTCGGGCCGGGCCTAGAAATTGCGGCCCGTGCACTGCTGTAGTGCACCCTGTCGCCGTGTATACAAGGCTACCCGATGCTATAGTCACCCCAGATTATAAAACCTGCGGACTCAGAGCTTACGACAAGCACCCCGCTGCGGCAGACCACGGTTTTATGACGAACGCATTGCCGGTCTGTGGTAAACAAACAAAATATATTGACTGTTGTATTGATGGTGACGTGTTGTCGTGAACTGTCGAGGGTGGGATCTTTCAGAGATTACTCTGAAAGATCACATCCTCGGCAGTGGTTCTAGTAGTGTGTGTACTAGTGAACTGTGGAGAACAGTAGAGTGAAGTGAGTGGTGTAGTGAGGGAAGTGATACATGCAGCGTGTATGGTTTAGGCGACCCGTGTAGTATTTAGCACAGCGGGTCTTTGTATCGGCTATTAATAAATTTTCTTGATGGTTTTATGACGAACGCATTGCCGGCCCCTCTGCCAAGCATTCACCGCCATTTTATGCCTGTGTTGTCGAAACGCTGAGAAACGTCCAGTCTACCTTGCCAAGCCTAAATTTTAGGGAAAGTACGGAAAGCGAGTTGTGCGAAAAATTGGAAATAAATCAGTTAGACAATCAATAGATAGCAAGATCACGTTGCATTCGTTGGCATCAGCTGACGTCGGCGGCACTTCCGTCTGATGTTCGGGATTTCGGATGGTTACGTGGCTGGGAAGTTCTTCCGACGTGTGACCGTCTGGCGAGATTCGGCGTTGTGCGTTCCTCACGGTGCCCGCACTGTGGGCACAGTGAATCATTATAACATGCCTTGTTCCAGTGTCGTGTAGCGGCAACGTATTCGACCGTGTCAAGCAGGTTGTTTGGCCTCACACTTCGAATGAGCACACTTTCAAATGACGTAATGGTGAACTTCCTTATGTGTGCTGGTGCTTTTGTATTGTGGTGAAATCGTGATGCCGCGTGTCTTCGCACCCGACCACAACGGGCTATATTTCCACTGCTGTGGCGTGTACGGTCGATCCTTGTGAGTCACTTAGAAAATGAGTTGGCAGTTCTAGGCGAAGAAGCCTTTCTGTTACGCTGGTACACGCGCTTCATAGTAGTCAGGAACAACATCCTGAGCATACCTATATTGTACCGTATTGAGTTTCGACAAGTTTCTGAACTCTTTCTGTGAACACCTGTGAACTTTTGTGGATTGATTTTGGAGTAGCTTGTTTCACCACCACAGATTTTTGTTGTGAAAAGTGTTGACTGCCCGGAGTACTTGGAAACTGATTGGGTTTTTTCTGGTTTTAGGGCAGCGCTGTTACCACTAGTCGCTGCACCCTGTTATGTGGATTGTAATAAATTCTCTTTTCAGCCCAGCACCGACGGCTGCCACAGGAGAGGGGCGCCCGTAAGCCACTTTTCCAAATTGAAACCAAAGTTAGATGATCGCTATTGACGGTGTCTTAGTGCGCAAGCACTATTAGACTGCCTCGACCGGTTTCGCGGTACATTCGTGAAGCCTCCCATTTTCGCCTCTCGCGCAAAGGTTGACGCGGCCACGTGACAGCCCCGCGTTTGGCCTAGCGTCCCCGTTCAACGAGTATGAATTTGTTAGGACTAAACTCCGGCGCATGCCCTGCAGTTGCTGCTGTTAGTCTCGCAAAGTGTTATATACCCACACAGTAGCACGTACCCGCCATAAGGCCGGGTTCAGACTTCAATAACTTTAAATAATGACGTCATTTTACGTCTCAGCCAACTGAACTGCATGACACGCCGTTTTTTTACGTTAACAGATCCCGATATGGCTTTTGTGTCGGTAGTCTGAACATAGCCTAACGACTAATGAGAAATTTGTGCCAGCACATCGAGTACTCAGCGTACTCAGAAGCCTACCAAAGTGTTGCATGTCCACAGAGTAGCACGTGCCCGCGGCGGGTTCTTGGTCAACGCTTTATAAGCAGTGTAGCCAAACCACCTGTTCTTAGTTTCTCTGTACTGCCGCCGCTTTCGGCGGCTAGACGATTGCTATTTTTGGTTCGCTCCTACCAAGTGTATCGCTAAGTCTGTTCACCGGTAACAGTGTAGTTCGCCAGTGGGCCTACAAGAGACAACTTCGTCCCCCTCCCCCTCCTCTGAAAATAAATTACACCCGTTAAAAACAAAGCGCTAACAGCGGCCTGATTCTCTTACAGATGAACAGCAGAAATTAAGCTGCTGCATAGGGGCAGCGGGAGGCTAAAAATGTGCGCTGCCCATGAGCGGGCTGCGGCAAAAGAGGGTATTTTTATATTTCACGGGTTACTATAGAGCGGCAGACTTTCCTCATTAGGGAAAATAACAGGTCGCATGAATCCAGGATTAATTAAAGGTGGTGTTCACTCTATTGATGCAAGAGAATTTGCGAGGTGCGCGTGAGGGAGCAGCAGAAAAAAGTTTGTATTTCGCGCGTTCGTTTTTCGCACTGCCTTGATAGTAGTTCGCGTCGCATCTGACAGATGGCGCCACCAGTCCATGGCGCGCGCGCCGCTCGTGGGATTTTGTTCTCGGCGGTTGTACTCGGTCTTTGCAAGAGGTAGCGTCAACATCCCCCTCGCGAGGGGCACGATCAAATGCAGAGCATTTCCGGGGGCGCTCGTCAGAGAGCGCTCGTCAGCAGTAATTTGAATGAGTCAAGGAAATAAGGCGTGTCCGTAGCCTTCCCTCCTTGGTCGGCTTTGTGGCGCAGTGGGTAGAGCGTTGCGTACATTGCGTCCCGCCCGCAGGGTCGAGGGATCGAAACCTGGCGACGGATTGTAATTTTTTTTTAAATGCAGAGCATTTCAGTAACTCACGATGTCACCCGCGTTGGCGTCCGTAGTCCGCGTCCGCATTGCTCCCCCTACACTATATAAAAGGCCACGCAAAGCAGAGGCGCTGCACTGGGCACTGTTCCTTTTATGCGCACGCATAAGCGCGGCTGAAGGGATACGAGACGAGCCATTTTTAGCGCAACGTATGCACGAGCGAAAGAGGAAAGCGCACAAGCGAGCCCAATGAAAATTAGCAACGAAAAAGCCCGTTAGAAAACATCAATGCAACCGACGCAAGTTGAGGTTAAGGAGGGGGGGATGTCGAGACAGTGCCTTTTTTAATGCAGAGCATTTCAGTAACTCACGATGTCACCCGCGTTGGCGTCCGTAGTCCGCACCGTCGTTGTCCCTACTATATAAAAAAAAACATCCCCCTCGCGAGGGGCACGATCAAATGCAGAGCATTTCTGCGGGGGGGCGCGCCTGCAAGTCGTATGGGTTACGTATTGGTTGTTGTTGTTGTAATTGTTGTCTTCCAGCGTAGACATTGTCGATGAAGTCGATGGTGAAATGTGCCGTGAACCCCCTGCCGCGGCTATGACGCAACGTGGCGCGGCTACGACGCAACACAATCCGACACAATCCACTTTAAAGTTTAATCCAATCCAATCCAAATCCAAGCCAATCCAATCGAATCCAATCCAATGCCCCTCGCACGAGAGTGTTACAGCGCCGAAATCGCCACCACGTGAACGCGTGATGCTGACGTCAGGACACGCCACAGATGTTAGCGACCGCAGCGCGCGCGGACGACATATGTGGTTTAAGCGCGAACCGACCGCGGCGAGAGAGCGGGATGCGAGCGCCCCATCTGTTGCGCGCGAACCTAACGCGGCGAAAGAGGGTGTTGCGCACGTCCCCACCTGTTGTGCGCCCGAACCGAACGCGGCGACAGAGGGCGTTGCGAGCGGAGAGAAGGCGAGGAGGACGCGGGGGAGAGGGCGCACCTCTGGCCGACGGTTGAATGAGTCAAGGATATAAGGCACGTTCGTAACCTTCCGTTCTGTGTCAGCTTTGTGGCTCAGTTGGTAGAGTACCGTGCACCTTGCATTCCGCCCGCAGAGTTGTAGGATCGAAACCTGGCGCCGGCAAGTATTATTTTACGGACGCCAACGCGGGTGACTACGGACGCCAACTACGGACGCCACGGACGCCAACGGACGCCAACGCGGACGCCAACGAGGACGCCAACGCGGGTGACATCGTGAGTTACTGAAATGCTCTGCATTTAAAAAATAATACTTGCTGGCGCCAGATTTCGATCCTACAACTCTGCGGGCGGAACGCAAGGTGCACGGTACTCTACCAACTGAGCCACAAAGCTGACAGAGAACTGAAGGTTACGAACGTGCCTTATATCCTTGACTCATTCAACCGTCGGCCAGAGGTGCGCCCTCTCCCCCGCGTCCTCCTCGCCTTCTCTCCGCTCGCAACGCCCTCTGTCGCCGCGTTCGGTTCGGGCGCACAACAATTGGGGACGTGCGCAACACCCTCTTTCGCCGCGTTAGGTTCGCGCGCAACAGGTGGGGCGCTCGCATCGAGCTCTCTCGCCGCGGTCGGTTCGCGCTTAAACCACATATGTCGTTTAAGCGCGCTGCGGTCGCTAACATCTGTGGCGTGTCCTGACGTCAGCATCACGCGTTCGCGTGGTGGCGATTTCGGCGCTATAACACTCTCGCGCGAGGGGCATTGGATTGGATTCGATTGGATTGGCTTGGATTGGCTTGGATTTGGATTGGATTGGATTAAAGTGGATTGTGTTGGATTGTGTTGCGTCATAGCCGCACCACGTTGCGTCATAGCCGCTCCACGTTGCGTCATAGCCGCGGCAGGGGGTTCACGGCAAGTTTCACCATCGACTTCATCGACAATGTCTACGCTGGAAGACAACAATTACAACAACAACAACCAATACGTAATCCATACGACTTGCAGGCGCGCCCCCCCGCAGAAATGCTCTGCATTTGATCGTGCCCCTCGCGAGGGGGATGTTTTTTTATATAGTAGGGACAACGACGGTGCGGACTACGGACGCCAACGCGGTTGACATCGTGAGTTACTGAAATGCTCTGCATTTAAAAAAGGCACTGTCTCTACATCCCCACCTCCTTAACCTCAACTTGCGTCGGTTGCATTGATGTTTTCTAACGGGCTTTTTCGTTGCTAATTTTCATTGGGCTCGCTTGTGCGCTTTCCTGTTTCGCTCGTGCATACGTTGCGCTAAAAATGGCTCGTCTCGTATCCCTTCAGCCGCGCTTATGCGTGCGCATAAAAGGAACAGTGCCCAGTGCAGCGCCTCTGCTTTGCGTGGCCTATTTGTTACTAATTGTTGTTACTAATTGTTGTTACTAACTGTTGTTACTAATCTTCATTATATTGTATGTATACTGTGAGCCCCTCCTGCGAGGGCCAAAATACTGGCCTGCAGTATCGTTAAATAAATAAATCAATAAAAAACGCGATGTCGGGCGAGATCACACTCACCTTGGCTTGACCATGAGCTCAGAGGTCGTTTGCTGAAACGTTTAGTACGCGTGTTTTGATACGCTCTGTTATGTACCATCCGCACATGGCTGAAATCGGCCTCTAGGATTTTGGAATGCACGATGTAATACTAAAACGAACAACTCCATCCTTCTAGCCAAAATTGGGATGTGACCGGTGGTAGGTGTATACTTTCAAGTGGTCGCGGTCTCCCCGCTTTTGGTACTCCGATAAAGCAGTCTCAAAAATTCTGGCATTTTGAGGGCGCATTCGTGGCTTGCTGTTGCTACAGGCCTTGGTACAGGCGTTGCTACGGGCTTGCTGTTGCTACAGGCCTGAGGACCGAGTAAGCCTGTAGAATTCTACAGGCTTACAAAGCTGTGGAATCGGTTCTACTCGGTCCTCAGATGAGCGTGTCGTTGTATCTTCTCTCCCTGGGAGTGTGCGCAACACGAAGGAGCATCGGAGAGGCAGAGCACTCGCTATCTCCCTCGTGTGCTTGAACGGGCCTCACGGCATCTCGAAAGGCTCCCCTGGGGGTCAATTTGCAATTGGCGATATCGGCAGTGCGGCGCCTTTATCGAGCCAAACAGGCCGCCAGCCTGTTTGGCTCGATAAGGGCCGCCAACTGCTCCAGCTGCAGTCGAGAAGGGCCGCCAACTGCTCCAGTTGCACGTATCCCATTGTTTCTGTGTTGTTACGGAGCTTAGAAGCGGTAATTTGTTGGAGCACAGACTGCTGGGCTGAAGTCGGTACATGGCATTAGGGTTGCAGCTAGGCAGCTCAGGGGGTACAGTGACCGTTTGGGGCGAAAAACAACACGTGCACAAGAGGAGAAAAATGAAACGAGCGGTGGTACTGCTTCTGGAACTGCTTAGGTCTGTCGCCCGGGGGGAGGGGGGGGGAGGCGCCTTTAGCCCGGGGTGCCCTGGCTGGCAGTCTAGGCCCTCTTCGCCAGTATGCGCTGGGTCCCAAAGTCCGGTCTTTTCAGGCAGGCCACTTACTGCTCGTATAAGAGGGGGAGGGGATGGAGGTAGATGTGGGGTTTGGTGGCATAAGAAAAAAATTCGCTTGGGCGTAATTTTGCAGCTCGTTATGCATCGCCCCAGGGGCTCTAAATTATTCCACCGTGTCATCGCGATGGGTCAGTGACCAAGGAGCTGTGCTGTGCTGCTAAGCACGAGACCGCTATATCAACTCCCGACCGCGGGTTCAGCTTTTATTTTCTACTCCACTCGGTGTGAGGTTGAGACTCGAGTATAAACGAAAGGGCACCGCACGTTAAAGATCCGCAGGTGGTTAAAATCCGTGTCCTTCCGTGTCCTTCCTGTTCGTAAATCAATATATACTCCTGTGTGAAAAACCCAATTTGATTTCTCAATTAGGCCCCAAAGGCTCGCCTAATAGACTAGGCGTTTCTTCGGCGTGTTAAACGTCACATTTTTGTTGTTGCTGTTGTTGTTCTGTCTTCTTCCCTACACTAACGTTGCTGTTTGAAGCCTTTTTCTTGGTGAGGGGGGAAGGGTCATGTTTCTTTAATTATCGCTGCAGGCCAGAGCCGGCTTTTTGCAGGCGATAAATAAATAGGGATGCAAACACGTGAAAAAAAAAAATATGGTTCCCATTCCGCCCTGCGAAAGTGGCTGTCCAGCAAAGCTGTTGTATACCCCTACAAGTGGTGATGGACGAGGGCATAAAATGTTTCTCGTCGTCTCGTCGGGCTTGTCGCTTGCACTCGGCTAGCGTCATTAGATGAGGGTACATGTCATCGGCACTACTTTCTCCTGTTAGGGGCGAAGCCCCTTAGGGGCTCGGGGTGTCGGCGTCTCCTGTCGTCATCGTCTTTTCGTGTAGTCACGGTAACAAAGCACCGGGACACTCGTTTCTAACGCCTCGCGCTGCAAAGTTTCATCTCAGTGGGCAAAAACGCGTACTAAACGAACATACCGCCGGGACACTCGTTTTCCAATGTCTAGCGCTTAATGCTTCGTGCTTCAAAGACACGAGACTTTTAAAGCAAACCTGTGTGCCTCTAACCACCAAAAGTTTCATCTCCGTGAGCAAAAACGCTAAGGGGATAAGAATACATCTATACACTGCATGCTTCGCCCTTCCCCAGGTTTCACGTTAGCGGAATTGGTCCGGTTTTTTTCCGTGCCGCCACCATGATCATTGGTGATTTCGCATTACGTGACATTTGTTTACTCTGCGACGGTTCATGGGAGCCACCATTTTTTTGTTTATGCGTTTTATTCGGTCAACTCGAGTAGGCTTAGCTTGTCCTCCCTGTCCTGCTGCTGTGCGCGACTGACCCGTTCCGAACGCTAATCAAAGAAAACGCGTTTAACACCATTTCAGCAGCAGAAGTCTCTCCAAAGATTCTGTTTTGTTGCATCTACGGTAGGTAGTATTGTTAATAAACGACCCGGTCGAAGTTAACGGCGTGGGCGTAGATGCGACAATCTCGCAACACTGATGAACGACAAAATGGCCGCCGTTGCTGACTTGCGCGCCTAAGTGGCGGTATTCTAATACCTTATCTACTGACACTACGCTCGGCTTCTCTGGCTGCAAATACTGGGTCCTGCCTAGCCTGACGCATGCGCTCGGTGTCTTGGGCAAGAACTACTCTATTTAGGGACACTATCCCTGCCTAGCCTTCAAATATAATCTGCAAACGTAATCTTTACCAGGAACACATGGTGGGTGGAGTCCCATTGTTAACAGGCGCCTCATCATCCATAATGCGGTTTCGGTGCTTGTTTTGTGGTTTTCTTTAACGAATTCTGAGCTGTATGCTGTATGCCTGATTAGCCCGACGCATGCGCTCGGCGTCTTAGTCCTTGGCGCCTTAGCGTTTTTGCCCACGGCGATGAAACTGGGAAGCGGGGAGTAGGGGTGTATATCTTTGCTGTACACACTTTCGGCCATGTATAGCCCTTCAAGAAAACTGACGCACGCGGATTACTTCGTAGTGCAGTCAACGGCACCTGTGAATTTCTGCCACGGGACAGTGGCCTTTTGTCTTTTGTCAACTGCTCGATAAACTCTATCGGCGGCTCTGTCAATTAACTGATTGTGTGCGGTCCACGAAGTCCCCCTAGAAGTGCTTCCGCCCTCTGCGTCACAAGTTCGCCCTGGTGAGGTGATGCACCGATAACAGTTTAGGCCTGTGCCTAATAAAAAAAAAACGGCATAGAAAATCGTCCACCAAGGCTCCGTAGCATAAATCGTGGTGTGCGATGCGGGAGGGCTGTGCCAGCCACCATCTGCTGTTTTTCTTCACATCGAAACCCCAGTCGATTAGCCTTATTCCGCGACGTGTGAAGATGCACCTGTGAGCACGCCAGCACAAAGGGTGCATTATATAGTCACATGTTCGAAGACAATGCGAACATTTATCTACGAAAGTAAAATAAATTTTCACTGTTTAACACCTTAGCTGCCTGTCTTGATGCCGCGCTCCAGCTTAGAAGAGAAGGAGGAGATGGAGGGGCAGTAAAAACGTTTATTCGAACCAATAATAAATAATAGAGAAGAGTGGGAAACGCTTCTACCTCTCCGAAGCGTTTTCGTACAGCCTGTTTAATGGTACCAGTTTATTTGGATACAATTACAGCAATGCCCCAAATTGGGGCACTTTTTTTCCTAAATGGTGCTCATAAAAAGAATGCGCACCTGGGTGGTAAGGTTTCAATAAATGACGTCAGTGCTCAATATTATTAATCGCTTTGACCTGTTCGGAAGATAACGATACGCAGTGCAGTAGGCTGTGTACGCAGATTGTGGAGGTAAAGGTGCACAACACAAAATTAGTCACGATGGCTGCTGCCACCATTTTATGTCCCGATTTTTGCACTTACTCGCAGTCCAACCATCGTATAAAGGAAATTCGCAATCTCCTTATCCTGTTTTTTTTTTCTTGCCTTTTGGCTGGCAAGGCTTGCCTTGAGCATATCACTCATGTGTGCCGCGAGTACATCGGGCTGCTTAGTGCAACAGCCAACAATAGCCTGGCCGAAAACAAAGCGGCCCGTGAGGACGTGACGTCAGGTGGCCCAATCACGAGCCGTTCAAATGGTGAAGTGCTTCTTCGTCCGTGAAGTGAACCTTTACATGTTCGTCTAATCACCTTTACTCATCATCACCTAATCGTACCCATTCATCTGTGCCCTGCAGCAAAATAAATGCTCTAGAAATGCGAAATGATGAAAATGTCAAATGATGGGAGGCCAACTTGACGTACGGGCTTTTTTAAAGGGCGCTACACAGTCCATCTTATACACCGATGCCTTCATATTGTTTGGTACCAAGGTTAGTTGCTTCGGTGATAAAACAGCGCTGCGCTAGGGCTTCTTTTTCATCTTCAAGGTTTCTGTATGCATGCTGTGTGTCGTGATGACCATTTTTGGCTTTTCAGAACGTAGAAAATTGTGAAAGAACTCAATATTTTCAAGCAGCCCCAGTGAAGCGTACGGAATCGGAACCATCACCCCTTAAATGCGCTTTTAAAGCCTAGTGAGGAACAAAGTAGCGAAGAGAGCGTGTCGTGGCAAAAGTGAAGCTCGCATAAAACGCACACGAAAAAATTAGTGCCCTTCCACTCTGTGAAGAAGGATGACCTGCAAAGCTGGACGCAGTCCACGGAGTGCACGAAACAAAACACGTTGGTTGTAATTTGCGATTGAGCATACTTCCTAGCCAATTCGCTGAATGAACCTCTGAAGGATCCAAGCTTTGTTCTGGCAGACAAACATGAAGCTGCCTGTGTCCCTCCTGCGTCGTAAGCATCTTACTGTTTCTGTAACACACAAACCCAATCCGCTCTACCACTAAGGACTCCTGACAGCTCCCATTGCGCCGTTTAACGCACGCGTTTAAACTTCGCATCAGAACAACGGACATGCCATCCGTCAGTACGGGCATTAAACCTACGTGCAGGCACCCCATTCTCCCTCCCACTATTCTCCACTACAAACTTGCACACGCATAAACCGGCAACCGGTCATGGGCGCGAGCTTAGAAGTGATAGACGCGGTCGAAAATGTCCCCTGAAAGCCCTCTTAAAGGGGCACTGACACAAAAATTTTGCATCTTGTTTTTTTTTTTGTTGCGATAAGTAGCTAGTGACCTACTTATAACCTGTAGAAACTTCATTTGCTTCAGCGTGGGACGGTTGTTTAATTAGAGACATTTTCAATGCGGCCAGTCGCAGTTTCGGTTTCAGCGGGTGCCGCGAAACGATGGATTTTGTGGATTTTGTGTGAACAAAGCTGACCACGTGACCGTCGGAGGGATATCACAGAGCAGAGCCGCCGTAGCACTGTCGAATCCGCATCGACGGCAGTTTCTGCGAATGCCCCCACGTACTGATCTCGTGAGGCGCTTAATTAAAAAGCGACCGTGGATGTGACGCAGGCGCTGCGAGTGCAAATGCTACCGCGGCTAAAGAACGACGCGCGACGCTCGAGACGGTGGGTGGCAAGGCGCGCGCTGGGAGCAGCCGGCCGGTCTGCCTACAGGTCCGCCTACAGATGTGTTCGGCTCAGCACTGCGGCGGATATTCGATAGCCGCTCTCGTAACGGGTGCAGATGACAATTTTTAATGCAACCCGCCATCGCATCATTAACTTCTTTCTCATGTAAGCCGCCATGGTCGGGACTTGGGGACAATTTCGTGCAGCGGTAACAAGCTATCACTCGAGCTACCTGCCCCGGCCTGGGCCACTTCGCGGCCGTGGCCACCGCCTGCACAGCGACCGTGCGGCAAGCGCAGTGGGCTTTTCGTGCCTCCGGCGCGTTTTCGCATCCAATGGTAATAAACAGTAATAGAAACAGAGTGCCTGGAATCGCTGTAGAACTTTGGTCGCGGCCAGCTGCCCGATTAGCTGATGAAATCATGGCGCCTCCGCCGCCAACGATTGGGTCGTTCGTTCTCGAGAGCAGAAGCTCCGCCCTCCGGCCCTCCGATTGGAGCGGCGAGCCGGGCGAGCCGGCGAAAAACGCCGGCAGTGCGGAAGCGCCAAACACAAACTCGTGACGTGTTTGGATGTTGTTTATTTACACAATGTCCTCGGGATTTCGATTGCGCGTGGTCCTCTGCTGGCTGCTCGGTTGCGTTTCACACACTTTCAAATTGATTTTAAATATGTTCTAGGCTGTATTCGCCGCTGATATTTTGCAGATGATGTATATGTGTTCCCACCAATCTATCTCCGAAGTTATCTCGCCTTCAAAATTTTGTGTCAGTGCCCCTTTAAGAAGTGATATTGGCCCACGCCGGCGTTCCAAGCGGGCAAGTTGCTGTTCATCCGGAAGAGATTCGCCGCTACTCGATGAGCTGAACTTGAGGCGGTAATGGCGGCGCCAGCAGCTTTTCGTTGTTTTTGCGCCCGTTAGTGCTTGTGTTCGGGACAACGCTTCAATTCGTCCAGTCTAACGGCATACATCCAACCCATAACGATTCACAATCTGGAAGCCTTTGAGCTCTATTCTCGCGTTCAAACATGTGGCTGTCTGTTTTCCTTCCTCCTCGTATTCATTTTACTGTCTGTGTGAGAAGTCTGTGTAACACATTAACCCACACCCGAACCCCTCGATTAAGGAGGACAGCCGACTAAGCGCATTGAGCCATGTAATATCGACATCTAAATCTCCCACCAGCACAACCGGCATTTCATCGGTAGCGGCATGAAGCCTAGCTGTGCGTGCACGCCCCCGTTTTTCTACCCGCAAACCGAGCACTCATAAACCGGCAACTGGTGATGGCGCATACTTAGGCGTGAAAGACACCGGCGAAAATGTCATTCCGAAGGCGTTCCAAGCTGAGACCAAAAGTGGGCTCACGCCGGCGTTCCAACTGGGCAAACTGGGCAAGTTTCCCTTCAACCGGGAGGGATTCGCACCTTTTTGGCGAAGTGGACTTTGAGCGGAAACGGCGACGACGGGTTTCGGTCATTTTAGGGGGAAGCCTTCTGGCAGCCGTTACCTGGGCTTCGTGTGTCCACGTAAAGGTACGTGCACACTGGCGGCGCCTTGCCGTGCCGCGCGCCGCTTGCCGACCTCGGCAGCCTCTGGAAACCTGTTTCCGCCGAGAACGACGCGTTTTTCTTACCGCAGAGCAAATGGATCCGAGACCCATTTCTGCCGTGCCGCAGAGCGCAAAGGCCGATGAGGTTAGACATATACTTCTTTAGAGTAAAATTTATTGCAACCGCGCGGTACCTTTTTTATTTTAGCAAGAAATTCGATGCATTTAGTTTTCTTGGCAACCTGCCTGAGAAGTTGGGCGGGTAGAAGCCGAATTTGCGGGTCATACATGGACAGTGCGACCACGTCTCATGGCCCTTTTTGGTTATCGTTGGGTATTTTAATGCGCCCCACCCAGCTTGGCGATAGCCCCGACCCACAAATAAGGGTCAGCAGGCCTTTGATACCCTGTAACAGCTGAATTTCAGCATTGTAATGGATCCAGCGCACCCACCCAGACAGGGCAACAGCGCCCAGCGCAATATCACGCAGGATGTGAGTATAGTGAATAACGTCAACAGCACACAGTGGAGAAGCGATCATCGACCTAGGCAACAATTATTATATCGTGGAAACACTCCTCAGGCCAGAGCCGACCAAATCCGTGGGGCGCAAGCACACAGTAATTGACTGGGGCCTCTTCCGAAAAATCCGACAAATGCAAGACTGCCCTAATGTCGAAGACGCCAAGGAGTGGGTGAAAATCATTCATGAGCACATCAATTTGGGCACTAAAACCGTCCCTGAAGAAGAAAATCTCGAGCAAGTAGACTCGCGCCTGCTTCATATGTGGGAAGCCATGGAAAGCATACAGGAGCGCCTTCACAGAAACAGACTCCAGCGCACCCTCCGGTGAAGGCTTTCCCGACTAAACAAGGATATAGGAAAGCATGCTGCCTATCTAGGCAATCAGCATTAGAATGCCGTGTGTGATCTTATGGATAGACAAATGAGCACTCCGCGCACGTGGCACACAATCAGCAGCCTGCTAAATCTCGAAGAAAAGCGCATCGTTCAACGCAACTACATGCTAAACTTGCTGCATTCTAAAAAAGCCCATTCGCAAACACTGCTGAAAAAACTACAACATCTGCACATTCCCCAAAGTTCAGAAGAACCTCCACGACCCTACACGGGGGAACCAAACTCAGCACTGCACCGCCCTTTAAGTATAGCTGAGATGTATGCGGCCATCACCAAGCTCAACACACGATCCGCGCCCTGGCCCAATCAGAAATAGGCTCATCGCAAACCTCGACGACTCATCCATAAGCGCGCTCACTGACTACAAGAACCGGGTGTGGGATAGAGGTAAGCTCCCTCCTGTATAAAAACGTGCCTTGGTTACCCCCATCCCGAAAACGGGCAAAGAGCTCAAACTGGAAAATTTCGGGCCGATTTTACTAACATCATGCTTTGGCAAGCTTATTGAGCATGTAGTTCTCAGCCGACTGCACCAGCACATGGAAGAACGGGAGTTATTTCCTGACACCATGGTCTCAGGCCCGGATTATGTAATCACTGGATGTGATGCTGCAAATGCAACATGAGATAATTTACAACCTTGAAGGGTACCCCCCCCCCCCCCCTGGACTTGCGGGTGATCATGGGGCTGGATCTTAGTCTTACTATACTTACATCGCGGACTACCTTTCGCAACTTACCACTCAACTAAACATCTAGGGTCTCAAATCGGACTCCATAAGTCTGGGCAGCAGGGGAACACCACAAGGCTCCGTGCTCTCCCCTTTCCTTTTCAATGTGGCCATGCTTGGGCTGCCTCCTTTGCAAAACCAGGTCCCCAACATTCGCCATAGATTGTACGCCAATGACATTACGGTGTGTACAATAGGTAGAAGTGACGCGGAGATACAGGAATACCTGCAAGCAGCCGCTGATGTAGATACATACGCACACGCCAGAGGTTTGGTCTGTTCCCCGCAGAAATCAGAGATCCTTCTGTACAATCCCATAAGGCCAGGCAAGCAACCATCATCTTCTCCAGACATTCAGGTGGTCCTCCAAGAAAACTCCACCCCCAAAACTGAGTGCATTCGCATTCTGGGTCTGCGATCTATGAGAAAGGCACCAACAAAGCAACCCTTCAAGCGTTACACAATGTGGCTGCCCATATTAGCAGATTAATAACCAGGTCGAAAACAAACAGCATGGCCTCAAGGAGCCCAACCTTTTCCGCCTTGCGCAGACCTTTATCATCAGTAGAATTACGTACGTCATCCCGTATCTCAAGCTCAGGAGAGCATAAATAGAAAAAAAAAATAATCGAATTATTCCAAAAGCCACCAAGGCAGCCTTTGGTATCCCTATCAGCGCCGCCACAGGCCGGCTGCTAGAGATGGGCATTCATAAAACCTTGGACGAGCTCATTGTACGGCCCAATACAATCGGTTAGCAGTTACCATCACCGGGTGAACCATCCTAGAATCCCTGCGTATTCTTACGCCCATCAACATGGACCCAAGACCACCTTACATCGGGAAATCCGGCAGCACATCAGTGTGGCTCCGATTCCCCGAAGCATGCACCCATCACATCACCAGGAGCGCAGGCCAGCAAGGGCCATGACACTACACAAGCAGAAGCACTCTAATCTAGAGGTCTACTACGTAGACATGGCGAGCTACCCTGGCCGAAAAAACAGCAGGAGAAGTCCATCTGATTTAGACACCAGCGCCCTCGTCCTTCCCGGGGAACGAGTTGGCACTTAAAGTCGTCAAAAACTTCCGGCAGCTCACAGATCCCTTACAAGAGGACAATCAGTAGTGTGGCGTCGGCTGCAGACATACACCTTCCCCCACCCCACCCTATGCCATGAACAGTACCCAGAATGACACCAGGACACATGCAAATGGGTGCACTATCAGCTGCTACACTCACACACACGATTTGGGCCTGTCATCTCAAACCCTAGTCCACCCACCCCAGATTTCACATCAGAAATTACGAGCAGTTGGAGGCCGCGCTGCTAAGCTGTATAGCCCCGAAGTACAAATTGCAGTCGTCCAACTGGCGGAGCTGCCGTCATGGACCACAAGCTCCTGACCGTCGTCTGGCAAAGCGCCCACCCGGAACCTCCCTCTCCCGTGGTTACGCTCAACCAGGGTGTTGAACCGGTATTTTTCCTGGTTGGAATCGGGTTAGGGTTCAAGCCATTCGGGTTCGGTTGCGGAGCACCATTCTGTTCCGGTTCGAACCGGTTCAAACGGGTTCGGAGAAAAAAAGCAGGCGTGTTTTTTTTATCTTAATTTTTTTGTGCTCGGTTTTCGTTTCATTGTCAAGTCGGTATACAAACAAAGTCATAATGTAGGTTTCTTAGCGCAAATGTTTTGTCTTGGCCCAATTAAAGTGACCCTGCCGCACTTTTTTCGACTTTTTTCTAAATCTTGAATGCTCGCAGAAATAATGAAGCAACACATCCGGGACTTATATTAAGGGGTCCTAAGTGCCTTAGCCAAACATTTTTGCTCTGCAGTGTGCCCATCAGATAACTTGGAAACTTGTTTAAAGTACTTTTCTCTCCTTCCCTTCGACATGGTAAAAGGCGCACTAGACGGGGACACAAGAAAAGACAGTGACACGGGACAAGCGCTAAACATCAACTGAGGCTTTATTGACAAGAAAGGCTATATACATACACACAAATGCACAGAAACACTAAAAAGATACATAAGGCGCAGCTTTCACGGAACATGTGATTGACGCTGTAGATAGGCTTTTTCTTTTGTGTGCAAAGCCAGCGACGGAGTCCTCACGCATTCGTCGTTTTCCTGGATAATGCAGAACGCCTCGAAGATTTCTTTGTAGTTGCGTCCTAGAGCTGCGCAGGACGCGTGTTTCCTGAAAGTCAGGCGTGCAAGTGCACCGCCGGCAGTGATCTGCCAAATGTCCTCCCCCTGCTAATGAGTTTACGGATGCGCGGTGCTATCTCAGTCTTTCATTAATGCAGCGTCTGGTCTGTCCGACGTAGCATTTTCCACAATCTAGTGGAATCCTGTACACCACACCTACTTTACATTCCACGAAGCGTGTGGTGTGCTTAGTTGTGCAGCCAGCCTTCCAAGCTTCGTTGTTCACGGCTTTGCACATACGTGCAAGCTTGCCTGGCGCCGAAAATACAACCTGGGTGCCGCACCTTCCCGCCACTTTTTTGAGCCGGTGGGACAAGTTGTGCACGTACGGCACGACTACAGGCCGCGCCTTCTGGCGTTCAGGTTGATTCACTCTAGCCTCGTTCCCTGAATTTGCTTCTTTGATCAAACTTCCAGCTATAGGAAGCCAGAAATTCTGCAGGAAAACCTTTATTACAGACCATTATTTATTATTATGACCTTTATTACAGAGTACGAATATCCTCAGCAGCCGCTGCATGCCTTTTCCACAGGCGTTGTAGACCTGTTCTACTCAATCCCACAAAGTGAATTTTTTTGTGCCGTTCGTGAAAGCATCGACGACTTTGGCCCTGTTGCCTTTCAGAATTCTATTGGTTTTAATATTGACAATTTTATGGAATTATTAAGATTTTACCTGTCCTCCACAACAGTTGCTTTTAATGACACACGCTTTCTTCAAAAGGAGGGGATTTGTATGGGTTCATGTATTGCCCCAATATTAAGTGACCTGTTTTTATCCTTTTGTGACAAGCGTATACACACGTGCCTTGACACAGTCTGCGGTGCTAAGGTTCTAAACGTCTTTCGGTATGTAGGAAATTCCGCTAGGGGGCCGTGAGTTGCAGTCGCACCGCACATTGGCTCTGACTACTAACCCTGTCCCGCAGGCAAATCGCCTGCCTTGGCGACGAATTGTTCAATACGGCGTTTGGTACATCATGGGGACCCCCTGGACACCATTCTTGTGGTACGTGGTGTATTTTGAGCACGCCAACGACATCCTGAATTCAGCGCCAAGCCAACGGCTCTGCTATGCCTGATCGGGCCTAGAACCCTCGCCTCGGCGCCGCTGCTGCACGTGCCCTCCTCGCCGCCAGCTGCAGCGCGCCACGGCCAAGTCTCGCTCATGGAGAACGTAGTCGAAGGAGAAGAAATGGACTCCGTGGAGTTTGAAAGGCCTGGCTGGGCAGAAGTCCGCAGCTGTCAGCGGGGTCTACATGCTGACTCTGCCATCGTTGATAAACAAGTAAGCCCCACTGCAAACCCATCAACTAAGCGATCTCAGCGAAGGCGGCCAGCGCAACGCACACCGCCGGCGACGCCGCTCTCAGCTGATGATATCAAGATCGTCCTGCGCCCGCGTGGTGGACTGGCCCTCACTTCTGTCCCTCAAGCTACCCTCGCTGATGCTATTCAAGCCCAGACAGGAATTGCACCCAACACAGAGGACCAAATACGAGCCCAGTATGTTGCTAACTATGTTATAGTTAGCACACCGTCTGAAGAACGCGTCCACAGGTACGCAAGCATTGCCGTCCTTTCGCTTCGAGGGCTCCAATATGAGAACTCCACACACGTGGCCGCTCCAGCTAACACGGTCACAGGATTTATATTTAATATACCCGAAGATGATACCCCCCAACAAGTGCACGACAGCATATGCAATTACAACCCCGACCTCCCCATACTGGACGCCAAGCGTCTGAATTCATCCAACATGGCCCAAATATTATTCGACGGCCACAAAGTCCCTTTCTGGATCCGGTACCGCTCCACACTGTACCGCTGCAAGCCTTTTCGTTGAAAGACTGAGGCGTGCCTTATTTGCTGGTCCCCCGGCCATCGACAGGATGTGTGCCCCATAGCCCGTGATCCCCCTCGCTGTCCCCGGTGTGGGGCCACCAATCCCGTTGAATCTCATCCGTGCACCCCGAAGTGCATTGTCTGCGAAGGACCCCACATCACTGGCTCCGCCGATTGCCCGCGTCGATACCAACCGCGACGAAAAGCTCCCACCTATGCTCAGGTCGCCTCGGCGGGACAATCATTGGGTCACAAGCAAGGCCAGCACAAGCAACAACCGTCAACGTCCGTGCCTCCGGGTGGACTTACTCGACGATCCGATCGATTGCCAGGACCCGCGACTTGTGCACACGCGTGCCTTCCACTGAAGCCTCCTCCCAAACGTGGACATGTGCCTGCCGGTGTACAACGAGCCGCTCCGGACTCACAGGTGAGCTGCCCCGTCGCTACCGCCCACTGCTCATCTAACTCCCCCCCTCCTACCCCAATACCCTCCGCCGACATACTTAGAGAGCTCAACGCGATTCGGGCTGAAATCTCCCTCCTCAGGCAGGAAAACGCTGCTCTCCGCCAGGAGAACCAAGCCCTGAAAGCGCGTGATTCCGCCTTGCAGGACACCCCAACCTTGCCCACTCCTCCGCCTCCCAAGCGTAAGGCGGTGTCGGACGACTCTCTTCCTGAATCAGTCCTTCCCTCCCTTGAAGAATCAGTTACGAATCACATCACCCAGGTTGAGGCTTCCTGCAAGCAGGCGTTAACGGAACAGAAAGCCGAATTCTTTAGTAATCATGAGACAATTCAAACCAGTGTAACAAACTTGCACGCCAATATCGAAGCCCTGCGCTGTGAACTGCACTCCAGCATACGCGACATAGTCAATAAAATCAATTCCCTCTCCGTCCCTATCCCTGTCCCTATTCCCAACCCCAGCTACAACCCCGCTTCTCAGTAACATAATCGGGTCCACTCGTGTGTGGCAGTGGAATTGCAGGGGATTGTCGTAAACGGCGTGTCTTACAACTCCTGACAGAGGCAGCCGAATCTCCCCCTAATGTGATAGCCTTGCAAGAAGTAGGTATATCATGGCCAAGTTTCCAGGTTACAGGGCTTTTCAGAGCAATAATAATCATTGTACAGCTGTTTTAGTCCATCGCAATATCCCTACCGAATGGATACAATTTGATAGCATTTCTATTCCCCACGATTTAGTGGTTCTCTACCCAAGTAAACGGGAGGCTGAGCGCCTATATGTTCTCAACATCTACAGCGGCCCTCGTTCAACAGGAGACACGTTTAGCCACTTCTTTACTCTCATTAAGCAAACAGTAGGGCCTCATGCTCTTATTATTGTTGGCGACTTCAATGCGCCACACACCGCCTGGGGATACCCTCACTGTTCTCGCAAGGGCAGGCTCCTCTGGGATCACATCCAAGCACATCGGCTTATTACAGAGTCGGATCCAATGTCACCCACTAGAATTGGCAGCAGTGTACAGAGAGATTCCTCCCCAGACCTAACCTTCACTTATAACGTCACCAGCGCATGCTGGTCTAACACCAATGACTCATTAGTTTGTGTTTGTGTTTGGCGCATTATAATTGAAAGGTTGCTGGGCCATTAAACCTCAACTTCATTCATTCATTAGATAGCGATCACTTTATTCTCCAAACTGGTGTAAATTTAAAGGCACACCGAAGTGATTTGTAAACAATGCGGGATTACGAGCGCAAATTGTAGTCCGGAGTCCCTAGGCCCTGTTTCGACCACTCTGAGTGCGTATACGCGAATTTATTTATTAGAAAAATCAATTCGAAAATGCTGTCCTCCTCTCTGCACTCTCACCCATTTTCTTTGGCGTTTTCGTGTGACGTCGGCAGGAGAGGAGCTGGCAATTGGCTGCGCTACTGCACGGCTCGCCGACCTTCCGCGACCGAGTCAGTCGGCCCAACGTTTATTCCGCCGGCCGCCGACGGGTCATGGGAATTCGCTCGATCAGTTGAAACTAAGCCACAACATGTTTGTGAATGGAACAATGTGCCTTTCTTTACTTCGTTAGTTTGTACTCTGTATCTAGCTCCAAGTCAAGGTCGCTTCACACAAGCGCTGCACAAGCGCACATGCGACGCTTCGCTGACTGGTACGCCAGTAGGAAAATATAAGGCCTCTTGAAGGGGTAGAAGAGTCAGCGAAGTCAATATAGGTACTACGGAAATAAAATCAACTGATATTTTTACCGTACAGCGTAAACTAGGGTGCGGGAAGCACTTTTTTTGCGCTGGACGAACAAGCACAGCGGTCAGCAGCATGACTGCGCATCTGCGGACGCTTTTCCGTCTAAGAAATGCAATTGCTAGACGTGAGCTATTGTGGAAACTTGGGGGACGCTTACTGCACGATACAACAAATAGTCACCTAAACTGCTTAAACTACTAAAACTAAATAAAAGTGTAAACTGGTTATACATTATATACCTTATATTTCCATTGTCGGCAGCGCTCTCGCCCGTGGCCGCTAGTGGTCCCTCCCCAGCTCTCAGAGGGAGCAGTCATCGAGGGAGACGGCTCCTCGAGAGAGGAAGGTGCGCGTTCGTCAAACCGGTCCCCCGCGCCGCCCTCCGCGCCCGCCGCTGCGACAGGCTACCGGACGCTGCTTCCGACCCTGCCGACAGGCAAGCTAAAGGCCCATAAACGGTACCTCCGGCAGGGTCGTTCCGTCCCGGCCAAAATCATTCCGGCGGCCGGAACGCGGTGCCTTCCGGCCGAAAATCGCTCTCCGCCACAAGTTGGCCAACTTCAACTTTTCGCCGGACCGCGATGATGACGCGTTTCGCCAGCCATCATCCAACGCCCTGATTGGTTCCTACCGACCTCCTACTGGCCAATCAGGGCTATCAGAAGGTTTCAGGCTAAACAACATGGCGGCGTTGCTCAAGCGAAGGGATGCGGAGGAAAATAGTCGCACGGGCTTATAGTACGTCGCGACTATTTTATGACTGCTTGAATCGAGGTATAAATCCACGAAGCATTTGTTTGTGCCGGCGGAAGCATACCTGCACTGCGCTTAGTTTGAGATCCGCAGTGCCGCGATATTATGGCAGCAAGCATACCCCGATGTGTATGTTGGTGACGGCTGGCCTGTCCTTGTTTTTGGGTGTGCGTGAGTGTGCTTGAAGAAGTTGACAGCGTCATTTGTACTCGCCATCGTCCAAAATCGACCAAGGAGTGACAAACCAGCCAGCTGTCAGTTCTGTGTGCGTCCGTGGGAGTTCGCGGTGCGGCAACGATTACGGCCAGGGTCTCGCGCCGATGCTCTGTGTACGGGCGACTGTTGTGTGCCACTGCTTTCTAAAAGTTCCGACCGTGGCCCGTGGGAGTTCGCGGTGCGGCAACGACTACGGCCAGGGTCTCGCGCCGATGCGCTGTGTACGGGCGACTGTTGTGTGCCACTGGTTGTATGTGATGTGCTGCCGTGATGCTGTTCACCGCAATGACCGCGACAATTCGTGTAAGCGCGCGCACGATTTTAAATTTTATTGCAGTAAGCTAGACATCCACGAAGATTGTTGCAGACAGCAGCCGGCAGCATTTATTTACGCCGACAGCGTCATGTACACTGTGCAACAGTGCTCAACAGCACGCTCGCGCCGAAGTTTGTTTTGCGTGCGGGCGCTGGTGGTGTAATCCTACGGGCAGTGCTTTTCATAGGCGGGGATATGCTTTGTAGCAACACCATGCAGCTGCATGAGTTCACGCAAAACCTCTCTTAACAGCTGACAATAGGAGTTTCAAGGGCTGTGTATTGAAACATTAGTGAGTGATCCAGTCTACTGATTTGTCTGGGTTGGGTGTGTGCTAGGCTGATTGAGTGTGCTCTTGTTTGTGTCAGGAGTGTTCAAGCAGTCAGAGTGCACGCTCGTTCGGGTAAAGCAGATATACTGTTCTGTGTTGCTTCTGGGGTACACCCACTGTATACAATAGGCTCGTCACCTGCTGAGTATACTGGTGTTTGTGTGAAACTGACTCATTCTTTGAAATCAATCGATAACCATTCCACATGGCCGAATGTGTACTGTCGGGAGCTAAAGTCTGGATTCCACGCAAGCACCAACCAAAACACACTGCAGTGCCACCTTGGGGAAGGGCGACTGCTGCCGAGATAAAGGCTGTGTCGCTTATTTTAACTGCACGCATCATAGTTTGCACCTATGCGTTGATGCAGTGTTGGTAAGCAGAGTGACTGAACAGTGTTGCTTCAGCTGCACATGTTGTGCCTCTTTTCAAAGGTGGCCCCAGTGAGTGGCTGAATTTGCAGTTGCTATATGTGTGCGCATTAATTGTCATCTGTGTTTCTGTTCTTTATTGTTACTCCGTCTTCTTCAGTCATCGTTGCACTTCCTATACAATCTGGGACTCAAGAGTAAAATAATGCATACTCTGGCCTTGTTTGAATGAAGCATGTCGTGTGCTTGAGTTCGTGATAAGGAGTAACAAGAGCGGCCCACTGGTTCAGCATGTCATTCTACGCTAATTACATCGTTCATCATTGCTCAGCGAGAACACTTAGGGAAGGTGTGACACATGGGCAACCGAAGCGAAACAGCTCAGTCCTTTTTCGTAATAAAAGCGTATCAACTCAGGCGAGCCAATGAAGGTGCATGCAGTTAAAATGGGACGCACAACCAGTGTGTCGACAGCAGAAGCTCTTTCGCATGATGGCCCTGCAATACATTTTGGCCGCCACTTGTGTGGACTCCATACTTTTGCTCCCGACATTAATGACATGGAAAAAGTTGGCTTGTTGCCATTTAGGAATCGTCATAGCACAGCTGCAACCTCGTGTAGTATTCAGTGTTCCAGCTTTGTGTCTGCCTTGGAATCGCAGTGCTTAATTGAAGGAGTGGGCACTTTGGCTTCTTTCTGTGACTTCAAATTAAGGGAACGGCCGTTGTATACACAAAGGAGCCATGAAGACTGAATACAAGTTTGTTTTATTTGAAAGATTTCGCGTTTTATAGTGCCCCCAGCGCTTGTCCGGCATCAAATGATGCCGTATTCACTGAAAAATTGATCACTTTAGATTAAATTTTGAATCTCCATCCAAATCGTAGGTTTTCGTAATTTCAGCAATGATGTCATGAGCGCGTGTATTCAAGCAAAATTCCACGGCGACATTCGGGTTTGCGGCCTTGCTGTCCATCAGCCCTCCCAGGTGGTACTACTATAGTCATCCACGAACTGTTGTCCGCCGTTGCTTTGTTTTTGAGCGTATTTGCACCTGGCTTGTTTTCGTTACTGTAATAAGTGATCGTCTCGTGAAACCTGGGGTATCCTTGACAAACAGGGTCACGTAAGACAACGCCGCTTACGCCAATCGGCCAGTGTCCTGTAAGACAACTTCAAAGCGGCGGAGTGCTGTGCACCTAAAACAAGCATAGTGCGCCCAGTATCAACACCTGCGCATCGGTACTTCTATGCTTACGTCTGTTTTCGTAACTTCCATTGTTTACTGCACCATTCTTACTGCTGTAAAATGAATATGCATTACACTTAAGCGCAAATAGTTTGTTCGGAAAGCCTATAAGCCGTGCCTAATTTGCGTTTGCTTTTTCCGTCCTCGGCCAATCGCGCAGCTGGGCTGATATGACATCATAGGTTCTGTTGCGGGAAATGAGCTAGTGAGTCGCATGGCCATTCCGTTTTTTCCTAATTATGTAGCTTATTTAAGCGAAGTGTGCGTTAACAGTGGTGGCATTATGATTCTAACGAGGCAATCTTTCGAATGAATCGAATTTGTGTTTTGTCCTCATAACTCCTTTAACTAGGATCATGATTGCTTGGCTGCCTTCTGGCCATCATGTCTTGACACACTCCTACTGAGAAACATTTTTCGGCAAAAGTGGTTTCCTCCTCGGTTGCCACCTGGACATTAATGAGCGTTACAAGTGTGTAAGCAGTGCCTACAACCTGATAAAAGCAGGCTTGAATTTCGAGTAGTCAACTTTCCATGTGATGTGAGTGGTGGTGGCACAATGCACTTCTGACAGATGTAACAGCAGTAGCTATGCTGATGTAACAGCAATAGCTATACTGTCGCTCATGAATATAAAGCTCTGGTTTGGTTTGTGAATCAAACACTGCTGATTGCACTTGGCAGTTGCATGGTCAATTGCGATAAAGCAGCTTTATGCCGTATTTATTGTTTAAACTCGGTGAGTGATATGTTGAGGATGGCCCTCACACCCACTGTTGTACCCAGCTGTTCAAGGTGAAACAATTATCGTTTTCAGCATAACTGTTAAGAGTGGAATGCTGTCTCGGCTAGTGCTTGGTGCGAAGCTGGATCATTCTTGCTTGCCCAAGACCACTTGTCAAAGCTTGCTTCAGCCACCACGATGTCATTACAGTGAAAAACTCATTTATTTACAAAGGGGTGGCGAGCCAAGATGGTGGACTGGGCTACCAGCCAGCTTCATCGTCTTCCTACTCAGTATTGTAACGTGACATCTTTCTCGCTGGTGTCAAAATTTAAGGCGGCCAATATCGCAAGGCCCTGGAGGCCATAACATTTCCCCCATCAAAGATGCAGCCATCTCTGCAAGTTAGTGAGTGTCACAGGGTTCAAAGCGTTTCAAGCAAGGTACGCGAGCCACTTCAGTTCTGCGATTACGCCGTCCTCAAGCAGTAAGCTGAACATGACATAGTTCAGACAACTAAGTCAGTCAAGGTCCACAAATGCGCTGTCTTAATGTGACAGCAGTTTCTTGCACAGTCCATGCTGTCGCTGAGGTGTCCAGAGCAAAACCAGGTCTCCCCACGAGTACGAATTTCCTGATGTCAGCTGTTGTAGCGGAGTTTCGAGCGGTCTTGTGACGGCAGTATGTGGAGACTAGTGAGTTTCTGAGCTTCATCAGCAACGCAGAGGGTGTTTGATAGGCTGGCCTCGTCTTGAAAGAAGGGGAAGATGGTGTTGAGGTAGTTGGGGGAACACGTGCGTCAACTGGGTAGAATTGTCTCATGCTTGGCAGTGTGGTAAGCATGGGTAATAGACGGCAAGATGTCGTCCCAGTTGTGGTCAAAAGCAACAGGCATGGCATTCATGTTAGTGAGTGTCCGGATGGTCCACTCAGTGAGACCATTTGTTTGTTTATGATATGGCACTGAATGGCGGAATTGAGAATCGGACAGATGAAGTAGCTCCTTAACGACGTCAGCAGTGAACTGGCGCCCACGGTCACTGATGAGGACACGAGGTGGGCCATGTTGAAGTATACGGCGACTGAGAATGAAGTTCGTCACTTTGGCAGCTGTTGCAGATGACAATGCAGCTGTTTCACTATGGCGTGAAAGGTAGTCGATGCACACGATCATCCAATGGTTCCCATTCTTTGACCGAGGTTAAGGGACCATCAAATCTATGCCCACTTTTTAAACTGGTAAAGGGGGGGGGGAGGGGGATTCGCAGGGTGGAGTCTTCCCGGCTGAGCAGGCGTGGCGCATTTGTTGCGTTGACACTGGGGGCAACTCACCACGTACAGCTCGGTCGACTGTCACATTTTCGGGCAAAAATTAATGCTGTTGTGTGCGGTGAAGAGTGCATGCACAGTACCGATGCCCAGCTGTGGCGTAGTCGTGCATAGCATGAATTACAGAAGAACAATTTTTCTCCCATTACTAGGAGGTGCCAGGATCCCGTCGGCGAGTAGCTCTTCTTGTGTTGCAGACCATTGTGAACACAGGAGGATTGGGTCTGACCGTACAGCAGTAAACAGTGCTTTCACTGAACCCGAACTGGAACTAAACCAAAAAAAGAGAATAGCATTTACTGGCTCACGACAAAGGAGTTAGAACATTTGTTGTTGGTAATCCGCAGTCAATGTCATTTGGTGCCGTCAATCTGGTAATCACCAATGCACTTTTCCCCCGCAGACCAATCAACACTACAAGCCCGCTAGCTATGGTCGCTAATTGTCACATTTGTGGTCTTAATTCTTGTGTGTCACTTAAAGGAGCCATGAAGAGAAAATGCAAGTTGATTTTATTCGAAAGATTTCGTGTTGTATAGTGCCCCCAGCGCTTGTACGGATACAAACGGTGCTTTATGCACTGAGAAATTAAACAATTTAGGTTAAAATTTTGATTTTCCCGCTCAATCGTGCGTTTTCGTGGTTCCAAGTGACATCACTGAAACCGACCGCTCTGCAGCCTAGAGTACCTTCATTCACGCATCCGCCGTACAGGGTAGAGACACGTATACGCTGGCGCCGCCATTTTCGGTTGCTCGCCCACCGCCGAAGCAAGTCATTGTGTCAAAACTGCGCTAAAATTATCGCCGCAACGTGGTTTACTGAAAAAAGTTTGAATCATATTGTCTGTTTCGCGTTGCTAGGTCTCGTGGGAAACGAAAAGAATAACGCGTTGAGCCCGTTGGCCCAATTGCGGCGGCGCGGGACCGTTCAAAGGTTGTCTCCACCCTGTACAGCGGTGTTGGTTTGTTCCCGCGTTTCTTTACGTTCCGTAACCTAGATGGCGTCACCATACCGTGGCAAGCGTTTGGTTTGTTTTTGCCCGCATTTAAACCTGGCTTGTTTTTGTTCTGGGAGAAAATATTCGTTCCCTGAAACAGTGCTCGCTCGACAAATGGGGTCACGTAAGACACCGTTGCTTGCGTCAATCGGCCAGTGTCGTCTGAGACAACCCCAAGCCCCGTAGTGCTGTGCAGCGAAACCAAAGCATGCTGTGCGCAATACGAACAGCAGAACGCATCAGTACTTCTATGTTTACATGTGCTTTCGTAATTTCCACTGTTTGTCCCATCATTCTTATTGCTTTGTAAAGAATGTGCCCTAAATTTAAGCGCAAATCGCACGTTCGTCTAGTTTGTAAGTTCTACCTAATTTGCGTCTGCTTCTGCCAGCCTCCGCCAATCGCAGAGCTTAGCCCATGTGACGACATAGGTTCTGTTGCGGGAAATGAGCTGGTGGGTCGCATGACCATTCCCGTTTTTCCTAATTATGTAGCTTATTTGAGCGAAGTTTACGTTAAAAGTGGTGTCGGTATGATTCTAACGAGACAATCTTTTGAATGAACCGAACTTGTGTTTTCTCTTCATGGCTCCTTTAAACATGAAGGCGAATGAAGTCTTGAATAGCCATACATACATTTGCTTCTCCTAAACAAGTGCAGTATATTTTTTCCCCATTGCTTAAATTTTTGTTGTTGATCTGTTGTAAAGAATGTAACAGGTTATCTGCTGTTCCTTTTATTCATTTTGTTCCTTTTGCTGTTATCTACTGTTACTTTTTAGCTTGCCTGGATCAGTCCTGAGAATTGGTTACATCTTGTGAGAAAAATAAGGCATGCAAAGAAGGTAGCACTAGCAGGAAAATATCCCCGGTTTGCCTGCAGTGTGTACTGCATGTCCCATTCCGACTTTCCTGTTGGCAAAACATCATGTAGAAAGCTTCTACTGTTGACATCACTGTGCGACAGATATAAACACGAAGTTGCCTCCCCATACTGAATTCAGATGTCATTTAAATAGCTTCAACTTCCACAACTGAACTAATTATCAAGTGTTTTCATCATAAGAGATTCTGTCAGAGAAGTACCTATTTGAAAAGAGCTACAGTTATGTCCAGTAATAAGCTAAAACAGCTTCTGCATTGAAATTATTTGCCACAAAAGTGATGAAACATAGGCCATCAGTTTGAATGGTTTGATTGTCAGCTGTACACCACAACATATAGGTCTGTGATTTTCCCCAAAAATAGTACCCCGGGGTAAATTTGTATGTGCACATAGCACTGTTACAGTAGTGATGCCACAGGTTACCTACACTTTGCCCTGTAAGTGTATGTCAGTGATCAAAAATTTTGTTTCGCTTAAATGTGTTAAAGTGTGCACACCTATATGTTGTGTAAGTGGCAGAAGAAGAAGTTCGAGGACACCGAAGCATTTCTTATGGGTTTGGAATGCAAAACCACTAGTGTCCCATTGCACGCATGGTTTTCTCCACAAGCAGCTGTTGGAATTTCTTGCCGAGACTGGCCTATACACTATTCTGTAGGTCATGAAGCCGCTTGCATCCCCTCACTTTCCTTTTCTTTACCCCTCTGTTACTTTGATGCCCTGTGTCAAAATTGTGCAATAAATAAATAAAAAGAATGCCACAGAGTGTTCCTTCAAGTGGGTATGTTCACATCACAGCCTATAGGAACTGGTGAATTCACCGTGAATTTTGAAAGCACCTTTCATTATCAGTCGCCAGTCCCACTCTGTTGGTATGTGAGAATTTAGTTTGTTATGAGAGTAAGGGAATTGGCCATGAGCTTCTAACAGCGGCCATTGTCATTGTCACCTTTTGAGAGAGTAAATGTTTATTGAAAGGGAGAAGAGGCCGGCCTAAGAAACTACTTGGGCCTGCTATTTCTCATTGGGGGAATGGAACTGGGGACAAAAAGAGAACGGAATGAATATGGAAGGTATGAGGAATGACAGTGAAATCGGCAAATGAACTATGTACAAGCAGTACAACCAATAAATGCCTCATGTACAATGGGTCGCTGAATCAGATTATTACAGGGCGAGTGTCCAAGTGTAGTATTAATGCTGCCTCAAGGATCTTTCGCTCACTAGAGTACTTTGGACAAGCGCTAAGCAAATGTTCGATAGTTTCAGGACAACCACACAGAAGGCAGTCCGGGCAGTCCTCGCGTCCGATTGTGTGGAGACTTTTAGGTCAATGCTACTCCAAGACGCAGCCGGTGTAGCAATGTCTCTTCACTTCTGCGAAGCCGAGGAGCGTGAGCGAGCTAGAACTTCTGCTCTGCATCGAGCCGGTGAAGCAGGTGAGAATTATGGGTGGGTATGTGAAGTTGCAGCCAAATGCGATTTGGTGGAACAGCCAATTGGTTCTGATGGCAGCTGTAGTCGTTGCTGGCTAATCCACCTGAGTTGGTATGTCGTCATGCCAATATTCATTTTACCCTGTCATTACTACCGTAATGTCGACCCTCTTTACGTGCCAAGCAATGTCGAAATCACTGTACATTGAGCTGAATGTACCAGTTGTCCGTGTTTTCTAAGTAGAAAGCCACACCGCATTCACAAGACCCACTTTCACTTGGAACAATAAAACACTGGCGACGGGTATGCGTACTGGGATCACATTTTAGACGTGTATTATTCCCATCCAATCCCGAATTTTAATAAAAAAAATATGAGAGCTGACACTATAGCTGATTAGCGATAGCAGTGACATATAGTTTGCCTCGGGTGATAGATAGAAGTCGATCTGGCATAAAGCATGTACAGACCTACAGATGTGCATTTAATGTTGAGTTTAAGTGCAAGGAAAATCAACCTTTCTCAGCCTGCCACCTTCAGTTGTTAAAATTTTGGGAAATATGAAAGCCTAAAATTGTTAAGTTGAATGAAAAGCAGTAGAACTTACACTGATTGTTGTCTTGAAAAGTGTTTTTGCTCCTCCTGCTAGTTTCTACCTTTAATTTTATGTGTGGTGAACAAAACTTCATGTAAAGTACATTTCAATAGCCAACACGCCCCTCCACCATGTGTGTAATCGTTTCCTTAGCCGGTGCAGTAGGTCAATTTTCCTGCTTGGAACTTCTGATTATGCTAGGTGGCAAGTTGAAGGTGAACTTGAGTGAGTTTGGGTTGTGGGTGCCCAAGAGTTTTTGTGAGGGTGCAAAGGTGGGCAGGTGAAGGGCCGTTTTGTAGGCTTTCCATGGAAACACTGGTTCCAGAAACTTTTTTTTTTCTTTCCAACCAATTCTGATGAAACTTCATGGGCTTGTTCAGTTTTTTTAGCTGATTTCAAATATCTAATTAGTTTTTATGTGAGGCAACTAGTTTCTGTGTTAATTAAAAGAATTCCTTGATTGTTTTTGAGAACAGTAGAAAAAAAAACTATTCAACAAAAGATTGCCAGCAAGACATGAATAGATACCAGAAGTGGTGGAGAATGAAACGTGAAGCAGTTTTTTGTTTTTCAATCACATACAAGTTTACACCAACTCTAACTTCTAGGTTTGAACTACTACTGCTAACCAATTAAAAATAATGCATATAAACAACTACTGAAACACAAAATGCAAAATCTGCTTCCCATATCGCATGGCTTACACATTCAGCTTCACAGTGCGAAAGAAACGATCATTTCTAGCTGCACTACATGCTGGGATGTACTATTGGCTTCAAATGAAACGCGAACATTAAAAAGTACTGTTCGTAGAGTTCATATAATGTCTTGCTATTGTTATGTTTGGAAATCCCCTGTTTCGAACTTTGTTTCTGCAACTAAGCGACGCGTCATTTAACTTGCATGGAAAGAAATCGTGCTATTTGTGTGTTCAGGTTTATATTTTCGTGTTAGCGTTTCATTTGATGCTGATAGTACCTCTCACGAGTTTTGTAACACTGCGATACCACTCCAGGCGAAAAAGTGTGGAATTATGGGAAAATAATGATTTGTTTATTAAAATTGGGCTTCTATGGCTTTTATAAGTCGGTGGCACTGTTCCACATATGGAATTCTTGGAGGAAAAACTGCAAATCAAGAGAAAAGTGATACCTGAAAAAATGCTTTTTTGGGCAATTTTTTGGTCCCAAAGACCCATGTTCCCCCTTAACATATCAAATTTTCTTAATTCAGGGGGGTTCGACTGGAGTATAAGTCATCCTGTAGGTGATGCGACTAAGCAGCAGGGCCTGTTTGAGCTTGCTTGCAAGATTCATCCTCTCTGAGTACTGCGTGTAGACATTGAGTGAGGCATGTAAGTTGCGAACATGCTTTAGTGAGTTGGAGGCTAAGGCAGCACTCGGGCCATCACGATGCAAAGGAACGCCAAGATTACACAGAGCAGAAACTTGGGGGATAGGAGTGTTTTTAATCGCCAGAGTAGAATTTGATGGGGTTTTGGCAGGTCTTTCTCGCGTGCATAAGCGAAGCATTAGTAGTGCAGACTTCTCGGATTGGCAGCGTAGCCCTTTTGGTATGAGATACGTGTTGATTGTATCTATAGCTTGCTGTAGGGTGTCGTGTCGGCTCCAACTGACCTTGAATTGTCCACAGTATGATGTTGTCGGCATAGAGAGTGTAATGAAGGTCTGAGATTTGGTGAAGTCTTATGGGTGAGTGGAGTAATTAGCATTGAAAAAGAGAGGTGATGTAACGAAGCCTCCAGAATTTTTTCTTCGCCTTTTTTGGCTGTAACAGCGCGTGTTGAGCCAACAGTCCGGTACAAAAGCCAAACATGGCATAAGGATACTGTCCGCTTGTTCAAGGTGCGTGGTGATTTTTGTATGTACCAAGTGTTCAAATGTTTTGCCAACAGAAGAGGTACAGGCGTAGATGGAGGTTTGTGGATCTTCGGTATGAGGGTGATATCTGCTCGTCCACTGTGCAGGCAATTCAAACAGTGCTTGTGCGGGCTGTTAAGTTAGATAACAAAGCTGTTTTTCTTTGTAATGAATTCCTTGCTCTGGCTTGTATTTTTTTGGTGTGCACTTTCATGCTTTCATGCTCTTTTATTACCTTTTTTGGCCCCAATCCTCCCCCGAAATGAAATCCTGGATACGTAACTGGTGGGTGGATGATGTTGCACCAAAGATGTTTTTTTGCACCCCCACGCTCACGTGTCTTTCCCTTTGTGCTCCCATGCCACTATAAACTTGTAGTCCCTGTTTCGCAAACAATGCTGCGTGCATTTGCAGAATTCCAACCTTCAAAGGTCGTCATCAGTGGTACAACTGACAGCTGGGCATTTGGGCACATGTGGACATTAAATTTGGGTTTTGTTGAATTTATTTTGAGTGTTCTATTATCCTTCTCTGTCACTGAAGTTTTCTGAAATATGCCCAATTAGCAATTAGCTCGTGATATTTTGCAGCACTAAATTCACTTCAAGTAAATCCTATGGCTAGTTTAGAAAATGTTGAACTCCGATCGATCCGGAGGAGGAGGAAATAACTTTATGCGGTCGAAAGGGGAGGCCTATTTAGGCCTGTGGCATTCTAGACGACAGCCAAGATGCCTTAACACCTGGCGATGTCTTCCTTTGGATGGCCCACTGTTGGATTTCAGGCTTTTCGCTGTGCGGCACTGTTTCCCATTGCTCCTTACTAGTGATAATAAATGTTCCTTTTGAATTTTCGAACCCATGTCTCTGTATACTGGGGCGTTCCCATAGCATGCGAGCCAAGGTCGCAAGCTTTGGGCAGTGTTTACATCCAGCGTTGTCTATTTCCAAATGGAAGGGCCAGTACAGCCTTGGGTTTGGATAAGTGATCATCTTGAGATGTCTACACGCCACTTCTTGTTTCTTCGTGAGCGAGGGGCCAGCAGCCGGGTGGCTTCGTCTTTCCCCTTTGCAGTGAACAAGCACGTCTCGGCAAGAACAGACGTGATCTTTGGAGTTGTCTGTGGAATGTGTGCTGGGGCTCTTGGTGGGTGAGATCTCGGGCAGCCTCGTTGGCCCGTTCGTTGCCTTGTAGTGCCACATGTGCGGGGGTCTGGTGTTTTGGTTCGTCTCATGGCGGGTAAAGATCCTGCGCCTTCCACTGGAAATTCTTCCTTTTGCAGATCGCTTGATGGGAATCGCTAATCGTTTTCCGCACTTGGGTAGCTGCTATATAGGGCTAGGGCAAAGGCCAGTTCTTCGTCCTCCTTTAGTTGTTTGGGTGGAGCAGGGTTCAAGAACTTTTCTCGAGCAGTCGGTAGCGGCTGAAACCATAGCTCCACGTGGCTGTGTCAATACAAACAACGTGCGGATTTCCTCAAGTTCCTGGACTCACAGCTATCCCCGCAGGGGTGGAGATGTTGTCGCCGACGGTATTCTCGTATAAAATGCGCAGGCTGTCTAATAGGTGTCTGCTCGTGGCTGTCTTGGTGAGGTGCTCTAGGTGAGCATTGTGTTGCACGGCTTGCGCCTTGATTTGTTCTTCGAAAGTGTTGCGCATACCCAACGCATCATATTTTTCGTTTGGAGCGTACATGGGTATTCCTAGGGCTTAGTCATGCTTATTTCTTGATGAGGCTGCTTGGTTTGCAGTCATTTTAAAATATTTACGGAATTGTGGAGTTGTTAGGGGTTTGTGTGAGGGAGAGGCTGGAAGATGCGTACTTGTTGTTAAGGGGGGGATATGGCGATCCACCCGCCCCAGTTGACTGAACAGTTCGCAAACTGGGGTCACTTAAAATCTAAGCTGAATAAACTTGCGCAAGCGCTGTTGGGTAATGAAATTGTAGGTTTAAAACTATATTATGACCCTTGATCTAAATTCCTGCGGAGGCTAAATAAGTGATGGGAAGCGGCAGCGTCTCGCGGTGTCCTACGGCTACGGGTCGAATATGACAAGCGGGAGGTCGGCGGGAGAGCGGGGGCGATGCTACGATATGAACTAGACACTTCTAGCTTCACTGTACTATCAGATCCGTTCGCCCCTAACGAGATCCGCGGCTTGTTTGGTTTTAATAATCAGTATCCTGGAGTAGCTGCCTAGCGATGATAAATAAGGGTATCTAAACAAATGGCGTAAACATGCACAGCAAACCGCGGTATTTGTGCCGTCGCGCGGGCGCCGGCTGGCAGCTTGTTATGTAGCTTTGTGCTTTACACAAATATTGACGCCCAGGTGCAACACACGACGCGGGGCGCTGCGCGTTTCTCGCGCAAGCACGACCATTGCCCAGGTCAGGTTAGTTTCTCCAGACTGCTCTCACACTACTGAAGTTCGCGTAAATCCATATCGCGGCCTCTCAACGCCGAAAGTACACAACAAACGTCTTCGAATCGAGCACGCATTAATAAAAAAAAAGTAAAAGCATTGCACGCACGTCATTGGACTCGCCGGCCAATAAGATGGCTCTAGCGGCGCCGGAGTGCGCGGTGTGACGGAGAGACCGTTTCAACCCCTTCCGCCATCCGCCGGGCGTTGCGGCCGCCGGAATGATTTTGGCCGGAACGGAACGACCTCGACGGAGGTACCGTTTATAGGCCTTAAGCGAAAACGCGGTTTTCCTCCACGGCGATCCGTCGGCCCGGCCCTACAGGATCGATGACATAGCAGCGGCACTCAGCGCTACTACGACCCAACCTCTGCCAGTAGCGGTCCCAGAGATGGGTTTCAGGGGGGGCGATTTTTTTTTGGGGGGGGGGGGCGAGGCGAATAAAGAATCGCTCCCTCCTTGCGCCAATTCTGTGGAGGTGGTGATAACCATGGAGGCGTGTGTACGCGTATGCGGTGCAACCTACTGGGATTTAACTTCGCGCAAGTGGAATGCTTACAAAAACTAAAAATAACAAACTGAGGACCTCTTTGGGGGGGGCGACCGCCCCCTTCGCCCCCCCCCCCCCCCCCCTTGGGACCGCCACTCACCTCTGCACGATTTCATGGATATCGAAGAAATCCAGGAGACGATGACCTCCCAGCCTTTCTCCCAGTCCGAGGTAATTCGTGCTGCCGAGAAAAACGAAAGAGACGAAGCCCCAGCCAACGCCTCCGCCCCAGGTGAGGTCACCACCAGCAACAGCAGCAGCACGGAACGAGTTATTGCGGAGGAGGGAGACGCCGCGGTTGATCCAGTCGACAGTGACGCAGCCGCCACCCCCTGTCTCCTCCAAAAGACCACACCGGAAATCGACGGGGTCCTGAAGACACAAAGCACCTTGTCCCCCCCACACCCCCCGCCACTGTGCATCAGCGGGGCTCTCGGGACAGCGTCGGGGGAGACGCCGACAGAGGGCAAGGAGAAGCAGCTACTCGACGGCCCCGAGAGAAGCGACGAAAACGCGGCTCCCCCGTCGGGGGCTTCGAAGACGGCGGAGAGGAACAACAAGGAGGAGGCAAGCAACGAGGACGAAAATGTCAACGGGAAAGAAGGCACCGCCGGCCAGCATGAAAGCGTCCAGTGCCACGCCGAACCCCCGGGACCACAACGAGGGCGGCGCACCTTTCGGAGGCAGGCAGGCCAAAAAGACGGCGCCATCCCAAGCTTCAATAGCGGCGGCGGCCGCGCTTAATCCGAAACAGGTGAGCCCTCTCCCCCCAGCAAGCGATGGCCTTTTCCAAAGAAATTAGCAGATTAGCTTCCATTAACGTAGTCAGCCTCGTCTCCGCAAAACGGAGGCGCTGGCTCCTCGATTTATTGAATGACCAAAGAATCGATGTGGCCTTTCTTCAAGAAACAAAAATTTCAACTGCTGATGAACGCCAAAAATGTCGTGCGCTGCTTTGGACATGACCTTTGGTGTTTTTACACACGAACGCAAAGTCGTGCCGGCGGTACGGCCATAATTATTCAGAAATCAGAATCCTGTAGCATTATCGACTGCGAACTGGGGGGAGATGGCCGATTCTCACTCGTTGACGCCATCTTGGGAGGTGAGATCGCACGTTTCGTTTGTTTGTATGCCTCCAATGAACCCAAAGCTCGGCAGGCATTTTTTTCTACCCTTCGCCCAATCCTAAACGTGGCGGGAAATGTCGTTCTTGGGGGAGATTTTAACTGCGTACAAACAGCCAGCGACAGGGCGGGGAACCGTGGCTATGCCGACGACGCGGCCCGCACACTGTCATCTGTACTACGCGAAAGCGACCTAACTGACGTGACACGTGATCGCTACTGGGGTGCACCCCACTACACGCGGTGGCGTGGTGCGTCCCAGGCACGGCTGGATCGCTTTTACGTTAGCGGCGACTTGCTACAGCGGGTAGCTAGCTACAATGTCATACCGATCGCCTTCTCCGACCATGGGCAGGTGTCCTGCTCAATATCAATGGGCCAAGCGCGCTCACAAACGAAGTCCAGCAGTCGCTGGATAATGAACGCGAAGTGCATCGAGCACTCTGATTTCACCGTAAGGGTAAGGGAGGCCTTGAAGATCTTGGAAGACAACTTAGATGATGATGTCGCGTGGGAAAGTTTTAAAACCACGGTTAAGGAAGTGGCCATGGAGATAGGTAGGCTTGAGGCGGCCGAGCAGAGAGCCAACGGGCGGCGCCTTATGGAGACCCTCCGTGGCCTCATCGAGGCGGACAAAGAACGGCCGGGAGAGTTCCGAGAAGACATCCGCCTAACTAAAGAAGAGCTCCGGAGTGAGCTAGAGCGGCGATACTGGGGCGCCCTTGTCCGCAGCCGCGAGCAGAGGGTCGAGTACGAGGCGCAGCCGTCCAAGATCTTCCGAGCTTTCGAGCGCGAGCGCATTGCCCGCAAAAAAATCAACGAGGTCAGCCACGGTGGCGGAGTCGCGCAGGGGCAGAAGGAAGTGGCGGCAGCCTTTTGCGACTATTTTAAAGACCTTTCCCGGTCTAGACCGACGCCAGACGGCGTGCCCACCGAGGTACCCTCTTCCTTACCCTCAGTGCCGGACGACGCAAAAGAGCTCATCAACGCGCCTATAACCGCGTGGGAGGTAGACCGCGAAATAAAAAAACTCCCTAAGAACAAGTCTCCAGGTCCGGACGGCATCATCGCCGAATTCTATCGGGCGTTTCGAAAAGAATTGGGCCCCATTCTAGTGACCGTTTTTGAAAAATGCAGGCAGGAAGGTCGGCTACTTCCCTCCATGCGGCAAAGCCACCTCGTTCTGATCCCCAAAGAGACCAGCTCCAAAGCTTTACCGGCCGTAACCGACTTCCGCCCAATCACACTCCTATCGACAGACTATAAGATACTCGCTAGGATCCTAGCTGGACGCCTCGAGATGGCCCTCCGAGGCGTGGTTGGTGAGCATCAAACCTGCGGGTTCAACTAGATCTTCGAAAAGCCTTCGATAAAGTCGATCGCACATTTCTCTTCGCTCTACTTCAGCACTGTGGGATAGGGGAAACAATGATGGAATGGCTAGAAACGTGTTACGCAGACATCACAACAAGTGTGATGTTGGGGGGAGCACTCGGACCACCCATAGAGGTCAGCAGGTCGGTCCGCCAGGGATGTCCAATGTCTCCTGTCTTGTTCGCGCTCTATCTGGAACCGCTCTGTCGAATGATCGTTACTTCCAATTCGATCAGGGGACTGGTCCTCGGGAATGAAGAACTCCGCGTGCTAGTGTACGCGGACGACATCGCCGTGGTCTGCACATCACGAACCCAGGTGAGCGAGGTCGCGGAGCTCGCACGTCGCTTCTGCCGCTTCTCTGGAGCGGAGCTAAACCTCTCCAAATCGGAGGGCTATTGGCTGGGTGAACGGGAACTCAAATACCCCAGCTTCTGCGGCGCTCGCTGGAAGGATACAATACACCGCTACCTGGGCGTGAACATGGCCCTATGGGAAGCCAACGCAGCCAGATGGCGACCTAGGCTAACGGCAGCGGAGGCCAAGTTGCAACCATGGAGAACACGCCACATCGTCTTGGTCGCCAGAGCACACATCTGCAACGTCGTACCCGGCTACCCTGTACTCGGCGCGAGTCACCTCCATCGACAAGAAATCGGTGAACAAGTCGCACCGACACTGGGCGGTCTTCGTCTGGCGCTCTTCGTACGAGCCTATGAGACGCACAAATCTCTTTTGGGGACTAGAGGACGGCGGACTAGGTCTGGTCCACGTGGAGATTAAGCTGACAGTCCAACGGTTTATATATTTCCGAGACCAGTCCGACCCTTTTCTCCGTGCACTCCAGTCAATCGGCTCTGCCCACATATCAAAGTGGCAGGTCACAACTGTCCAACTGCACCATGGCGCGCGAGCCGCCCCTTTCTATAGAGAAATCGCTGGCGCCATCACCCTACTGGAACAGCAGTTCTCATGGGACTATCTTCTAGCAGTTAAGCCCCGCCGGCTATACCGCGACCTTCTCGCAAAGCTCCTTCCCCCACCCCTGTACCGACAGAAACCAGTCGAGGCGGCCAAGCGGGGCGTACTAAAGCGAATCATGTGCCTGCCGATTCCGACTGGGACGAAAAACTTTTAGGGGCGAAGCTCCTTAAGTCATGGGTCTGTCCATCCCTTGTGTCTCGTGGTACGTGACCGCCGCATGCTTTCGGAGATGTCGCAAAGTGGGCCGCGTTGCACGCGCAAGAACCGGCTGCAACCGGCAGCGCAAACTCGGCACCGGGAGCGCGAGCTTGTCTGTGTTCGCCAACGGAGGCGCGAGCGCACGTGCACTGCGAGGGGGAGATCACGCAAGAGATCACGCCACGAACGCAGGCAGTCGTTCTCGGAGATCGAACGAGACGCAAGGACCTTTGCTCGTTTCCTCTCGTCTTGTTCGGGCACAAGTTCGCCCTAAATAAAAGTTCTTTCTAGGTCCGTTGTGTCCCATCCTACGTGACAAATTGTGGTGGAGGTGCGGGGTAGTCCTCGATGGCGCGGGGTCTTTCACCAGGTCTGGGCCTGGGGGCATTGACTCCGAAAATAAAAGTTGATTTGTACCATGTACGCACACAGTCTTACGTCTTTCTTAATGATGTAATGGGCGAACTTTCACGGGAGAGTTACGGTTACCGATGATCTCCCCCTCTCGAGCTTCGCCCCACTTATCATCATTCATTTCGTGGATATGGCGTGAATTTGTTTCTGCCGTTTCCACTTCGGGGTGCTACCGGTGGGAGCACGACAGAAAGAACGTGGCTTCTTTCTGCCGCGCGGTGCGGGCTGCTTCCTGTGCGGGAGGCTGGAGACGGCGGAGCACGTGTTCCTAGAATGCAACACTGCACGTTACTTCTGGGACGAGGTGCAGTGTTTTGTGGGCGTCCACTGGGACATTGACTGGGCAGGTCTCCGTTACCTGGACGTTCCGATAGAACACTCGGAGCTGTGCGAATGCGTCATTACACTTGGCCTACACTCACTGTGGCGTGCGCGAGTGGATGCGGTGGAGTGTACTCCCACCCCGAAGCCAGCGTGGAGGCATTTCGTCCACAAGATGGAGTGGACCGTCAGTGCACTCGGGGCACCCGACTCAGACTCAGAACTAGGACAAGCCCTTGCGCGCCGCTGCCGTGCGACGGTAGCTTTTGAAACAAAGGAGCTGGAACGCTTTAAGTGGATATGGAGCCAGCAACAGGCTAGGTTGCAACAGAACACAACTCCCCCCCCCCCCCCCCCTTTTTTTCCTTTTTTACCCGTAAATGCGCTCTCTATAGTGTATGAGTGTGATTTCTATTGAACAGCGTAACACGCCAGTCAGGAACGTGGCATCAACAATGTAACAAAGGCAGCAGCATGTATAGTAGTGTGTCTTTCCCTGTACATATCTGCCCTGTGTCTTGCCCTGTACATACTTATTATGTAAATAAACCTGGTTTTGTTAAAATAAAAATCTCGCCCGTGGCCGTGTGGTCTGGAGCGCTAGATATATCATCGCAAGTGTTTTGCCCGTCACAAGTTCGAATCCCCGCGGGTACAAGGTTTTTTTTTTTTATAAGGTAACTTTTAAGCTTTTTCGTCGATGTTTTCTATACTGAGTTCACCTTTTTTTGGGCCGCAACGTTCACTGCTCCACGAACTAGTCCGCAGAACTCGCGCAGCCTGGCACTGGCGCGCTAGCGAGTTCTCGTTGGCGTGCTGTTGCCATAAGCACCGACTGCTTGCGGGCAGTGGGCACAGGCCAGAATCAACAGACCCTTGACCTGGTGCGAATACGCTTTTTACGATGCAGGCATGAGGGAGGCAAGTTCCAAATATGGGGGAAAAGCGCATGCATTTGTGCGTCTCTGCGGGATCGCGGAGGGCGTTCATGCACTGCGTAGGCCTCGGCTAGTGAATGCTACGATTCCAAACCGTCCTGGGAGGCTTATCTTATGCATTTTACAGCCGACAACATGGCAGAAGCGCGGTACTACGATTACTGGAACATTGAGAATGCCCACCCAACGACGCCATCGGATGTCTAACATGTCGTTTCACAGAACCGAAACCGAAACCGAAACTTGTTTGATTGCTAACCTTGGACATCGTCCAATCACGGTGCCCCCTCCTCCCAACGTCACAGCTTAGTTGGTGCGGCCGCCGCAAACCGCGCATGGTAGTTTTTCTTCTTTCGCGCTTTGTAAAATAATTACCGATTTGTCAACCGGATAAACGATGAAAAGTGTGCTAATTTGAGCCAGTCTACGCAGTTCAGGCAAAAACGGGAGCTTGACAAATTCACTTCAGTGTCACTTTAAAAGGCCCCCCATTCCACGGCAGACACATCTGCCACACTGGAATGAATTTCGCGAGGTGCGGCAAGCCCACGGGCCTCCAGAAATCACCCCTTCGGGTCTTGAACAGTGGGTAAAGCAGCTCCTTACTGACGCACGAACCACGAGCACTCCTGTAGACCCCGGCACTGCATCCGAAACGGTGGATTCCCACTTGCAACACTTACAGAACGCATTTCGAAGCATCCAGCGCAGATGACGGAAAAATAAGCGCAACAGAAAATTAAAACTGAAAATGGCTCACCTAAATAAAGAAATAGAGAACTATTCTGTACAACTTGCTCAAAGACATTGGCATGAAATTTGCAACAACATGAAAGGCAGCCTTGGTATGCGGAGAACCTGGTCCCTTTTGAGATACCTCCTGGATCGCACAAAAACAGAACAAGGTAATCGGCTCACAGTGATTATACAAAAATTCCCGGGTACAAATCAGAAACTAATGGATAGAGCTTGCTTTTTATATATTCCCACGGGAGACTTTCAGCCACTTCCACCATATCATGGATCACCTAATCATAATCTAGATGCCGCCATCACGGAGGCGGAAGTGCGCAGCGCTCTTCTGGCTATTCACCCAGGCTCGGCACCGGGGCCAGACGGAGTAACCAACAAAATGCTGCGCAACCTGGACGGTCCCTCAATATCGGCTCTCACGCGATAATTCAATTATTTTTGGGAACGCGGGGCACTTCCTTCCGAATGGAAACATGCCAAGGTCACGCTTATCCCAAAATCTGGAAAGCCCCTTACTATAGATCATCTCCGACCCATATCTCCAACTTCATGTGTTGGTAATGTCCTGGAGCATAAAATCCTTGCCCGCCTAACGCTACACCTGAATTCCACCAGCGCTCTTCCACACTCGATGATTGGCTTCCGCCCTAGACTTTCTACTCAGGATGTCCTTCTGCAACTTTCCCGTGAGGTAATCAACCCTTCAACACGACTTGATACTGCTGCGAATCTTGCGCTGGATCTCACCAAAGCATTTGGTCGAGTCGCCACAGCGCTATCTTGCGTGGCTTGGAAACAATATCCCCTGGAGAGCGTGTGTGCAACTACGTGCGTAACTTTCTAACGGCGCGTACAGCGTTCGTTCAAATAGGGGACATTAAATCTGACCTGCTGACTCTCTCTTCCGCAGGGACTCCACAAGGCGCCCTTCTTTCTCCTCTATTATTTAATTTGGCTCTCCTCAACATTCCAAAAAAGCTTGAAAAGATTCCGCAACTTCATTTTAGCCTACATGCGAATGATATAACATTATGGGTCACTGGTGGTAGCGACGCATTCATTGAAAACACATTGCAGCAAGGCACACGAGTCGTGAATGAGGAAGCACAGTCTGCGGGCCTGGAGTGCTCCTCCGCAAAATTGGAGCTTCTCCTCCTACCACCCAAAACGACCTCTCAAAATTCTCCCGACATCAAAATTTACCTGAATGAACATTTGATCCCACAGGTGCGCAGCCTCAAAGTCCTCGGTCTTATCATGCAGCATAATCGCAGCAACACAAAATTTATCTCGCAATTAAGCTCACACTTTAATCAGACAATCGGAATCATCCGACGAATTACCGGACGCCACCATGGTCTCAAGGAGACTGAGAGAATCAGGCTTGTCCAAGCATTTATCATTACTCGTATAACATATTCTCTCCCCTACCTTCGTGTTTCGAACGCCGAAATTAACAAAATTAATTGTCTCATCAGAAAGGCATATAAAGCTGCACTACAAATTCCTCAGAGTTCATCCACTGCCAGACTTGAGGGCCTCGGGGTCCATAATACTGCCCAGGAGCTGGTCGAGGCACACCATATCAATCAGCTCCGTCGCCTCTCAACTACGTCCACTGGACAGCATAGTACTGGTCCGACTTGGTATCAGGGCCCCAGTCTGTTCCGAACCGGCTATTCCTATCCCCCGACCTATCCGCGACTGCCTCCGCGTCCGCCCTCTTCCGAGGAACATGCACCCCACCTACCACAGAGGTAGAAGGGAGCAACGGGCACGGGCGCTGGCCAAAACATTTCCCACCAAACCTGACATTATGTATGTGGATGCGGCAGAATACCGCCATCACGACGCCTTTGCCCTCGCCGTAATTAATAGCCCGAATGACCACCCTGTTAACTCTGTAACCGTACGCACAAGCACCCCTGCAGCGGCAGAGGAGGCGGCAATAGCGCTCGCACTAACAACCCAGCCGACACCTACAATTATAATCACCGATTCAAAAACGGCCATCCAAAACTTCGCCCGCGGGTACATATCGTCCGTGGCGTCCGAAATTCTCCTTCGAAATCCCCCGTCCTCCCTGGTAGACATCGTCTGGACCCCGACGCACACTGGTTTGGGGGGCAATGAGGCAGCGCACAATGCAGCACGAGGATTGACCATCCGTGCCGGTGCCAGCCTCGTCCCCTATATACCACGGCGCCAGGTCAGCCAGGAATCAGTTAGTCACGTGCCACAATATAACCACGCATTACCGCCTCTCTCGCCGTCGGTACCCTTCTGCCCACCCTGAGCTAACCAACCATCAGGAGCGCTTATGGCGACTCCTGCAGACAAACTCTTTGGCCTGCCGAGCACTACTGCATCGCATTCACCCCTCGCAATTCCCCTCGCCAAACTGTCCACTCTGTGGAGACCTAGCCACACTGGTCCACTCTATGTGGGCCTGCCCTCAAGATCCCTTCCCCTCCATAGTTAGTGACGAGCAGTGGGAGGGAGCGCTGGGCAGCACGGACCCAGAGGTACAGATACTTCTGTTAACCCGCGATGACAACGTCGCCGCCGGTCTCAAACCGATGGCCACACAGCTCCCGTGAACCCGGTTAAGGCTCAATAAAGTGATCTCTCTCTCTCTCTCTCTTCGGTATGTAGATGACTACCTGGTTCTTTTGAAGGATGTGCGTGCTGAGGATTCGGCTGAACTCGTGAACCAAGTTCTAGGCGTTTTAAAGCAAAGCTTTTTATCTCTACCCCAGGGTTCTTTCGCGACCGTTGGTGTCAACAGAAACTCCAGCGAACAAATTAAAGAATTTACTGGCACCGCCGAGAATCGAACCTGGAACTGACGGACTACCAGCCAGTTGTCTTACCGACTTAGCTACGAGCCCACGCGAAGACGGGGAAGAAAGGTGGTGTACTCACCAAGCACATCTACGGAGTTACCCCCTGCATTCTCGCTGAATGCCACGTGAAAGCAACACGCGACCTCTCGGGCCGCTGTTCGGTCCGCCCACGGTCCGGCCACGGCCAGTCTAGCGGCCCTGTGCGCGCCTTGAGCATGTGCTAAGAGTTACAAAAATTTAAGAAAGTTCACACCAATCCATGAAATCTCACTTCTAGTACGCCAATGTGCTGAAGCCTGTGGCCTCCAGTGTTGACGTAAAAAATCCCCGCTCCTTGTCGTCCGCCCTCAAACGAAATCAAGGAACACATTCAAATACTCCTTGATGGCCAGACCATCACTCCAAGCCCCAGAATAAAGATCCTCGGCCTACATCTGCAGGCCAACACCAAGAGTGACGTATCCTTGCAGCGCCTCAAACGCAGCCTTAATCAAATCATGCACATGATCAGGCGAGTTGCAACAAGACGCGAGGCCTCAATGAATGCAATGCCTTTCGATTATTTGAAGCTTTTGTCCTCTCGAGAATCACTTACGTCAACCACCTGTCTTGTTCTCGGCAAGGAAGACATAGAGATGCTTTATATAATGATTAGAAAGGTGGTTGAGCAGGCCATTAGCCTTCCCATGAGTGCGTCCACAATGAGGCTGCTTAGCACGGGGATCCACAACACGGTGGAAGAGCTGATAGAAGGCCATCTTTCTAACCGGAAGCTGCGACTCAGAACTGCGGCGGGTCGCCGCATGCTTCACGAGATTGGCTGGGCAGCACAGAATGTTACTCGGCTTGATGTACTCCCGAACTCTTGGCGAGTAAAACTAAAGATGCTCCCTTTGCTTAGAAATATGAACCCCTCACACGACGAGGGTCGCCGACAAGCACGGGCTTAAGCGCGCAACACCACCCTCGGTGGGGATCATGCAGTTATCTACACAGACGCCTCCCAACATCCAGGGCAGCAATACGCCATCATCATGGTAACCTCCAAAACCAACCTCCTTGCGTGTACCTCACTCAAGACCCAAGAAATGACGGCAGCAGAAAAGGCAGCCATCAGCTTGGCTCTCACTCAACCAGGGGTTCAGAAGGTAGTCACCGATTCCCAGCAAGCCTACCGGAATTACCAGTCGTGTTGGGTGTCCCGACCTGCACTGCGTGTGCTAAAAAACCACTCCCCAAACGGTTCCATTCAGCTCATCTGGACACCCGCTCACGCTTGCATGGAGGGCAACGAATACGCCCACCAACAAGCCTGCGCTTTTACTTCTCGTGCTATGGAGCTGCACGAGGACAGTCACCCGCTTGTCTCGTTCAGGGAGATAACCCAGCATTATCGCCTTCAGAGACAGACCCTACCTTCGCCATACCCTGACCTTTCCAGAGAACAATAAACTACCCTACGGCTCATACAATCCGGCTCCTTCCCACACCCGACGCGTCTTCACTTAATGCGCACGAATCGCTATGACGCTGAATATAAGTTTTGCTCAGAAGTAGGAACGCTCCGCCACATAATCGGTGTGCGTGACTTTAGCCCTGAGGACCCTCCTCTCTTTCCGTCAACTACCCAGCAAGAGAAATGGGAGATGCTGCTGTCGAGCCCTTCTCTGCCTATCCATCTTGAGCTGGTGGACAGAGTACAGGCGGTGCGGACTACATATCGGCTCCAGTAAAGAAGGAACCACTGCGCTGGGCCGCACTCTGGGTCATTCAGAAATATGAATCGAAGTATTTCCTCCGCCATCTCCTCCGCTTGGTCCTCCTCCACAGTCTCTGCCGCCAATATCGTCGCCTCCGTCCGCGGCGGAGAGACGGAGAAGTAAGATGGTCTAACACCGGGTTTGAGCTTCCTTTAATTTTATAAAAAAGCCATGCATGTGCTACGCCAATACAACTCAACCAACCACCGTTCATGCATCGTGCATTGATTTAAAGGTGTTGTGCCACCAAATTTTAAGTCTGTAAAAAGCCTGCTGTAGGCTTCCTCTGCATGCAACGACCCTCAACACGAAGTGCTGGGTACAGCAAGCGCTTAATATATATTTTAATTCGCTTCTAAAAATTACCTAAATGCTCTTCTGGAAATCGGGACCCATCGCTAGCGCCACTAACCATGACGTCAGTGAATTGCCAGCGCCGCAAAGTTTGTGACGTCATACAACGCTAGCGACTCGGGCGACGTGAACGTGAACTCCAGTTACCACAGTTTGTTTGGTCGCTTGGTCGTATCGACACACTATACCGATACGACGGCGACGACGACGCTACGCCGGCGAGTCGTTAAAACATCGGCCGACTGCCGAATTGCCAGACCGCGTTGTCACACCACGCCGACGGCGACACAAACACGTCGGCCGATGGAAAGTCGCCATAGTGTGACTGACTCGCCGACCGAGGACGCCAACAAAACCGGTCGCCTGACTGGTCGCACGACGCGTCGTCAATCGACCGAGAAGCGAGAACTGCGCCCCGACAACATTCGTGCCGCAATGAACGCGGCTCTATTTTGTTAGTTTCTGGAGGGTAATAAGCTCAGTAAGTTCCATGAAGCCCATACAACTCAACACTAGCGCTAATGCGATCCGTATTTTGGCGTTCGACGCTTCGGCCGTGCTCTTCGGCGACGCCGCTACCCCGGAATGTGTGTGCGATCGGCTCGCCTGTAGAAAATATAAGGTCAGTTTCGTGCAGAAGAACAGTTACGTAGGGTAATTTGGGTAATAAGGGATCAGTATCGGCAAAGGTTTTTAACGTAAAACGTAAAACCAAAGTACGGCAAGCACTATCCCTTCAGTGCAAAATCGCAGTCGCAGCCGGGCACACTTATTTTTGCGAGCGCTTTCGCAGAAGAGCAGAGTTGATGGCGATAAGCTGTCGCGGGGGCTTCGCGGAACCTTGCTGCGCAAGCGCTATTTAAAAAATGTGAGTTTACAAGCCAGGAATTCTGTAAACTAGCTAGTAAACACCGACGTACGACTCCAAGGATGGGCCTCCATCTAGTACACCGGCCATATCGCGAAGCGGAATCGTTTGTTCGCTGGCTCAGTGGTCTCGCGCGTTCCGCCCATCCGGTCAACGTTGCCGGTTCGATTCGCGGCGGGGGCAGCTTTTTTTTTTTTAGCGTTTTTTTAGCATTTTTATGGTTTGCAAATCTATGGTTTTCATTCGTCTGCATCCGAGGATGCAGACAAAGATTCCAGGTCGGAGCTGTCGCGGCTTGACGTGACGAGTTGGCGTGTTTACTTCCGTGGTGAAGCACGTATGTGGAGGAGCAGACGCCGCAGTAAAGTCGCAACGTACCGCAGCGCCGCATGGTAGACACGCGTGGAAGAGCGTCCGCGCAACCATAGCCTCCTATATAACCTACTAAAGGAGGCTACGGCGCAACGCTGTGACGTCACTGCTTGAATCGGCGCCCAGAAACCGAAACCGAATCCTGTTCACATGAATCGTGCGATAATAAATTTTTCACTCAGAATATGTGCGTGTGAGAGCATGTATCATGCTTTCTAACGAATTATAAAACGTTTGCAACAAAGAATGCACAAGCAACAAATTTGGTGGCACAACACCTTTAACCTTACCAAGAATATCTCTTCGAAGTAATAAATGGTGTGGTTCAGTGCATTTTCACTTTCCTCTGGTTTCACCATTTGTAGAGCGGCGAAAAGCAAAAACGCCCGTGTGTGCGAGATTTCGGCAAGCGTTAAAGATCCCCAGGTGGTCAAAATTAATCCGGAGCCCTCCACTACGGCGCGCCTCATCACCTGCGTTGCGTCGGCGCGTTAAATCCTACAATCACTATTTGTAGAGCGCACGCTAGTGAATTTAAGTGACGTCGCATGGGTAATCGTTGAGGGTGCCGTTTACAGCTTTGCTTTCCAACCATATTCACAGGTTGGGTTGGCGCGATTTTTTTAATTCATGTGGCAAAGGGCTTAAATTCACTTTTGAGTTACCTGAAGAGGGACGCCTTCAGTTCCTCGATTTAAGCATCCATTTCCATGACGGTCAGGTGGGCTGGAGATACCATCCCCGGTCTAATAAATCAGTCCTTTACTACGATTCGGCCCATTCCAAGATTGTGAAAAGGGGATTGCCAAAAACTGCATGCGCGCTGCTCTCAAAAAGTCCTGTTGCCACCAAGTGGCACGCAGCCTTCAGCACCAAGCCCGACGCCTGCGCAATGCCGGTTTTCCTGTAGAATTGCTGGCTTCCATAGCTGGAAGCTTGATCAAAGAAGCAAATTCAGGGAACCAGGCTAGAGTGAATCAACTTGAACGCCAGAAGGCGCGGCCTGTAGTCGTGCCGTACGTGCACAATTTGTCCCACCGGCTCAAAAAAGTGGCGGGAAGGTGCGGCACCCAGGTTGTATTTTCGGCGCCAGGCAAGCTTGCACGTATGTGCAAAGCCATGAACAACGAAGCTGGGAAAGCTGGCTGCACAAATAAGCACACCACACGCTTCGTGGAATGTAAAGTAGGTGTGGTGTACAGAATTCCACTAGATTGTGGAAAATGCAACGTCGGACAGACCGGACGCTGCATTAATGAAAACACCGCGCAGCCTTAAACTCACTGGCGGGGGGAGGACATTTGGCAGATCACTGCCGGCGGTGCACTTGCACGCCTGACTTTCAGGAAACGCGTCCTGCGCAGCTTTAGGACGCAACAACAAAGAGAAATCTTCGAGGCGTTCTGCATTATGAAGGAAAACGACGAATGCGTGAGCGCTCCGTCGCTGGCTTTGCACACAAAAGCAAAAGCCTATCTACAGCGTCAATCCCATGTTCTGTGAAAGCTGCGCCTTATGTACCTTTTTAGTGTTTCTGCGCATTTGTGTGTATGTATATAGCCTTTCTTGTCAATAAAGCCTCAGTTGATATTAAGCGCTCGCCCCGTGTCACTGTCTTTTCTTGTGTCCCCGTCTAGTGCGCCTTTTACCATGTCGAAGTTGTATCACCAACTAGCCCAAATTTCTGCGTTGAAAACTCTCCTTCCCCGCTGTTGGCGTTTTTCTACCGCTGGAATGACGTCATTACAGCGGTGTCACGGCTATTTGCAGGCTTTCCTTAAGTTGCAGCAAAGAACGCATTTGATAGCCACTTTAAAATGAAAGCCACAAAAGCGAAGCAGAAACGGAAGGCGTATCCGCAGCGATGAACAAAGCGCGCACTGCTGCTCTGTGCTGGCAATAGCTATAGGTTTGGCAGGGCTTCCAGGTGCGAAGAAAAGAGTGAAAATGTTTATCCAAAGTGTTGAAGAGCTCGTTTAACTGTACAATCTACTGCAAAGTGTTTTCTACGGTGGGTCAACGATTACAGCACTAACTGAAGCTAAATAAAAGGTTCGGATGGACATTTAAGGATACGTATTTGTATGAATGTGAAAGAATTCCTCTTTATGGTCGCAAGTTTATTTTTAACGTCGATAGTCATTGTTGGGTTACTTAAACGCAGAAAGTTTGGTCAGTCTGTCTGTCTGTCTGTCTGTCTGTCTGTCTGTCTGTCTGTCTGTCTGTATGTATGTATGTATGTCTGTCTGTCTGTCTGTCTGTCTGTCTGTCTGTCTGTGACTCGATTCAGCCACCCGGCCAAATTGAATCATAAGCTCCGCAATAGTCTTATGTACCCACTGTTAAGAAAGGGACGGGCGAAGAGAAGCAGAGAGGCAGGAGGACACCGTTCCGAGCAGTTCCTTCTTCTTCCTGTCTTTTATTCCTCTACTTCTTTTTCTACATTCTCCCCCCACCGGAAGATGGAGGTCCCATTTCTGGGAAATGAAGTGTCTGCACCGGTCTCTTAATTATCTTCCCATCCTGAGTCTTCAATTTACAGGCCCGAGTGAGCCTGTCTCGTCCAGGAAAAACTTCTGTAACATGGCCCAGCAATTAAAGGCTCCTGGGGGTGCCAGTTGCCTCCACCAAGACCACGTCCCCAACTTGTAAAATTCAGTTGGACGCACTTGGATGATGATGAAAAGACCTCAGCTCGAGGATATACTCTCTTTTCCAGCGATTCCACAAGTGGTCCAAAAGTTTCTGCCGGTACCGAAGCTTGCTAATTGTGTTTTCACGTGTCACCTGGTTGATGTAGGAGTCGTCCCCATTGCCTGGGCCTGGTGTGCTCAGCAAGGAAGTTCCAATGAGAAAGTGCGCAGGGCATATAGGCGAGGGCTCCTCCGCACTGGTGTACGTATAAGTAAGAGGCCTTGAATTGATGACAGCTTCTACTTCTGTAAGAAGCGTGGTCAGCTCCTCTGCACTCAGCCTCGTCTTTCCAAGCACCTTCCGCAAGGCTGACTTTACGGAGCGAATCAGCCTCTCCCACCAACCTCCCCACCACGGTGCTGCTGGAACTATGAATTTCCACTTAATCCGGTTGGTGGCGAGAAATGAGGATAATGGAGAGGTGCCCATTATCCTCAGTGCCTCTTTCATATCTCTTGAAGCTCTTCTGAATGCGAGCGCGTTGTCGGAGTACAAAGTGCACAGTACCCCTCGGCGCTCCAGGAACCGACGAAAAGCGAGAAGGAAGGCGTCCGAAGAGAGTCCGGTTGTTAACTCCAGGTGCACATCTCTTGTGGTAGAGCACGTGAACAGCAAGACATAAGTCTTTGAAGTAGTTGCGCCCGGGGTGTTTTTCACGTAAAGTGGACCGGCGAAGTCGAGTACAGTTACCTCAAATGGTTTGGATGCCAGTAGTCTGTCCTCAGGCAGCGGAACATGTTGCACGTTAACAGGTCTGCTGCTCAATCGTTTACAGAGGAAGCAAGCACGAATCACCTTCTTCGCCTCCTGCCGAGCATGAATAACCCAGAAACGTTGACGTAACTGGGCCATAGTGCTTGCTACGTCACCATGAAGTACGCGACAGTGGTCTTCAACAACCATTAACCTTGTGAAAGCATGCCACTTGGGTAGTATGACCGGATGCTTTTCCTCGTAGGCAGCTCTCATTCCCTGAAGACGACCACTTAAACGAAGAACTCGGTTGTCGTCGAAAAATGGGTGGAGGTTATGCAGGACAGATTGTTTGTCGACACACTGGCCACGTCGAAGTTGCCCGATATCTCGGTCGAGAACTTCATTTTGGGTATGCCGTATCCAGAAAATCTCGGTCCTGGCCATCTCCTCGGCGGTGATCGACGCAGGAAACGACCTTTGCGTATGTCGACAACGTTCCATGAACCTGAAGACCTGTGTTGTGATACGCAGCAGCTTTTGCAGACTGCTAAATCTCTCGAGGCATAAAATGGGCTCTGAATTTCCCTGTGTCTGAAGAAGCACCCCTGCAAATTGAGAGTCCTCATCACCCGGCTGTGGGTCATCACCCGGCTGTGGGTGCACCATCTGATCCCCGCAGGCGTCTCTCAATCTGCTTGGGTCAGTAGGCCAGTCAGAACGCGGTTTCGGCAGCCACTCTGGGCCTCTCCACCATATTCGACTCTCACGTAGAGTAGTCGCAGACACACCTCTCGTCAACAAATCTGCAGGGTTATCTTCACGGGTGTAGCCCGAAAGAACCCATTCCCGTTTGACCCCTTCCCGTTTGAACCCACTCCCGAAACGCCCTTCCCGCTTGACCCGTCCCGTGTGCGCCCGTTCCCGAAACGACCTTCCCGCTTGGGCGCTTCCTGTTTCAGCCCGTTCCCAAAACGCCCTTCCCGTTACAACCCGCTCCCAAAGCGCCCTTCTCATTTGAACCCGCATCGTTCCAACCCATTTGTATTTCTGAAAATATGAGTTACCGTCTTCGAAACTGTTCTCCAAAATGTGCTTACAAGCAACGGGTCATGCACTGAAAACTTGTATGCAGGACATTTTCCGGAATCGACCGATATTTCCGGCCGATAAAAGTTTCTGAATGCCTTAGGCCGATACTGCCCTTTTGACACAAAATTTTTAGCGGCGAAAGTGTACTAGAAAGATACCCAATATCTTGAGTAATGCACGCATTGGATTTTTCTGCAGTTGGTGTTCGTACGTGCGGCAGAAATTTATTTATCAGCCGCTCGTATGTTCATTGTTTGGAGCGTAGCTTTGTCTTCGGGTTCGAGAGATCTAGATCAAAGATGTCTGTAGGAAAGACTTTAAAAAAGGCAAAAACATGTGCATAAATCTGAGAATTGGCTACTAATGCCTTTCCTGCGGGAGTAATGGGCAGATTTTTTATTTATTTACTAATTCTTTACGGCCTGGTTGGGCTCAAGCAGGAGTGAACATAAAACACACCAGTATTGGTTGGCGTAGTTTAAAAACGCCCAACACAAATAAGTAAAAGACATAAATATGTAATAGACGCAAAGAGGTGCGAACGCAAAGGGGTCCGAACAACGATATGCATTCGTAATGTATTCCAATTTTAAAACACCACGATTCAACCAGAACACACATTTCCAATACGTGGGGAAAATTCTAACGATACCGAGTTCACTATCCGTTCAGTTACTTATTCCAGTAAGAAATTGCACGAGGAAACAAAGAGAACTTTTGAATAGTAATTCAGCTGATTGGCTGCCTAATATTCTTACTATGATGTCGTCTCGCTAAACGTCTGAAAGGCCCTTGGAGGTAGTATTACCGCGACAATTTTAAGTTTCTGTAGTAAAAAAAAATTACGCTAGAGACGACCCTGCACTGCTTAAGTTTCTGAAGGTTTACTCTATTATGCAAATTGAGTATACTAGAGTGACGGGAATGAACAGAATCCATAAAACGCAAAGCTAAGTTTATAATTTTTGCCGCTTCTCCTGAATGCGATTTTTTATAGCCACATGTGACATATGTATCCAGATACATAGGGTTTCTTTACTTTTATACATCTTTTTGTCTTTTATAGTTTTCATCTGTTTCTTTTCGACATTGATGTACACTTGCGCTATTATAACGATTAAATGTGTTAGTCCGCCAAATACGATTTCTTTCAAAGTGAGGGTGTTTTTGCGATTTTTTTGTTTGTGCTTCCGCGGCGCTTTTCTTGGCTTTTTTATTTTATCATTTTTGGTAACGGAGTATCAAATAGTTTTGATTTATTTAGTTCACTTTTAACAATTGTTGTCTTTTCTGGAGGTGGGGTTTCAAATATTTGTTTTTATGAGTTATTTACTCATCCTTTGAGGAATATCTTGAAGCTTGAATTAAAGTTAGCTCAAGAGTGTGGATAAAATTTGTGTATAAACCTTTGGTTGATCGTGTCTGTTAGTAGTTCCTCCTCACACTCTTTCGAGTCACGGCCATGATGGCGTCGCTTTAATGCAATAAAACTTAAGGGCCTGGTGTTTTGGGGTTAGATCTAAAGAAGCTAGAGACGAGAGTCAGTCGACCGAACAAGTGCAAACGAGGGCAGACACAGGGCGACCCTCGCGACCTAAATACATTTAGTGAAGTGCATTTAGTTATTTTGCTGTTTTCGTTTTCATAAGCAACGTGTTTGTTAATTTGTTGTTAATTTGTTAATTGGTGTGTTAATTTAAAAGATTTGTTTGCTAATTTAAAAGTTTTGTTTGTTAATTTGTTTGTTAGGCTTTGTTAATTTAAAAGATTAAAATATTTGTTAATTGGTATAACTGGAATTGTAACAAATGGAAAACAATATGAAAATGTTTTTATAACGTTTCATAAACTGCGTACGTTATTCCCGGAACGGACTAAATAGCAAAATACGAAACGGGAACGTTCTTTCGCCCCAGGTTGAAATGGGAAGGAACAAACGGGAAGGTTGAAATGGTAATGGGTTCAAACGGGAACGGGCCAAGTGGGAAAGGGCGAAACGGGAAGGTCGTTTTGCGCCGGGTTGAAACGGGACCGAAGAAGAGGGAAGGGCGAAATGGGAATGGGTTCAAACGGGAACCTCCCATCTTCACCTGGGCAATATATCCAGTCCTCTGGTTCGGTTACAGTTGTGATTTCAAGTATTCGGTTCCGGACAAACTGTTTTTGTTTGCTGAGATGCCCTCGGATCCAGTTGAGTATGGTTGTAGAATCCGTCCACAAGACAACGCTCAGCGAAAACGTATCCCACAATATTCGCATGTAATTCACCATTCTCGTTCCTACCACTGCGCCCATCAGTTCCAGTTTCGGAAGAGTCAAGGCTTTCATCGGTGATCGGTGCCACTCGAGATTTGGCCATAATCAAGGAAGTGACAACATGATCATTGGTGTCTGAAGCCTTGAGGTATGAGCCCGCTCCATATGCTTTCAAGCTGGCGTCTACGAAAACGTGAATGTCAGCAGCTTTCACTACTGTGTCAAGTGGTCAAAATTAATCCGGAGCCCTCCACTACGGCGCGCCTCATCGCCTGCGTTGCGTCGGCGCGTTAAACCCCACAATCAATCAATCAATACTGTGTCAAGTCCATGACTCACGCACCGTGAGATTCTAATCGAAGCCAGCTGCAGTAAATCGGCGCACCAGGTTTTCCATAACATGGCTACATCTGTGGGTAGCTCAGAATCCCATGACACCTGCCTCATCTACAATTGTTGAAACAGGATCTTAGCTGTGACAGTAAATGGCGCGAGAACTCCAAGTGGATGGAAGATCCTGGCCGCCGTCTTCAGCAAAGAACGCTTCCAGTTCGACGTGACCGAAGCCAAATACTAGATAACTGCTTTGGGCGATAAGTCAAAACAATCATGCTCTGTATTCCAAAGCATTCCCAGCATGGTCCCAGAAGTTGGTGCTCCGTCAACGTTTTCCTCTTTCTGGTCAAAAACCTTCTGAAGCTGCTTGTCATTAGTTTTCCATTTACGAAGATTCATAGCAGCTTTACTCATTATAGATTTCGATCTTTCGTAAACGACCAATCCGTCGTTGTATGTGTCCGCTCCTATGAGTAAGTCATCCACGTAAAACGACTTCTTCAGTTTTCCGGCCAAGTCATGGTCGTCCTCGCACACCGTATCCAGGTGATGATGGATAGTGGCCATGAGCAGAAAAGGACTAGAGGTTGGCCCGAATGGCACTCTCGTCATTCTCCATTCGACCATGTTTTCCATGGAACTGGTAGGAATGTTCTCAAACCAGAGAAATCTGAAAGCGTCCCGATCCGTTTCTTGCACTTCGATTTGAAGGAATGCCTTTTCGATGTCCGAGTTTATAGCTATGGGATACCACCGGAACCGCAGCAGAACCTGAAGTAACTCTGGGTTGAGGTTCGTTCCTTTGTCGAGACAGTCGTTGAGGGATGGTACACCTTGTGAATGCGAGGACGCGTCAAAAACAACTCGCAGCTTGGTTGTCAGTGACTCCTCGCGCACGACCTCGCGATGCGGCATGTAGTAAACCACCCGATCATCAGGAACTACTTTGGGTACGACTTCAGCATGGTTGAGCAACAAGTACTGCCTGATCACTGTGTCGTACCTCTGTAGCAGCCTTCTTGGTGGGAAAGTCACTTTACTAATCTCCGCAGCCGGTTCAGTGTGATGTCACGATTGTGATGTCACGATTGTCCGCCAAGGAATTCTTCCGGCCTTCTTTCCAGGGGAGTGCAACAGTGTACCTTCCGTTGTTCTTCTGAATTGTTTGTTTAAACTGTACCAGGCAGTCAGTAAATTGTTCGCTCGAGTCCGCTATGCCCATTGATTCCAGTTGCCAGAAAGCCTGCAAGAGCTCTGACACGGATTCGTCCTCCGTGACGCTGCTCACCCTCAGAACGCAGACCATGAGGTGAGTTCCCCCATCTAGGAATGCCTTCTGCCGAGACGGACCTTGGAGCGTCCACCCAAAAATAGTGTTTATCGCCGCCAGGCCTTCGATATCCGGTCTCCGAATAACTTCTCCCGTTAGCAAACGCCAAATGTAGTCGGATCCAATGAGCAGACCGAGGCCGGGCTCTGAATCTACTCCTATGAACATCTGCTGGTCAGCAAAGACCTTGCCCTGCCTCTGCAGATCTTCTACGAAAGAGATATCACCCGATGGTGCTGATACATCTTGGCAGATGACAGGTACCACTATCGCTTCAATGAAGTGGACATCTGTAGCGTGTTGGCTGCGAAGGGGGACTTGAACGACTTTTCGCTCCCGCGCACACGGGGTAGAAGCACTGCCGAACGTGTTGAATGCGACAGTCGTCTCGTTCACAACCTTCAAACGCAGCTTGGTTGCGAGGTCTTCGGTGATGAACGACCTCTGGCTTCCGCCGTCGAGTATACCTCGAACGAGTCGGCTCCTCCCGTCGTGGCTCAACCATGCTCGGAACGTCTGAAGGTACACCCCATCGTCTTTAGAACGATCGTTCGACTGTTCGTTGCTGCTCTCTCCAGAGGCTTGAACCGGGGCCGATACGCAGACCGTTGTTCCCGGTGCACCCTCGGTTGCATTATTGCCTTTGAACAAAGGGTCGGACATGCTGGTTGCATGCCTCCCGTGGCACGACGCGCAACTCAATCTGGCCCTGCAGTTTCTCGCTTGGTGACCCTTGGTCGTGCACCTAAAACATCTTCTGTCCCTCGCGAGATGCTCTTTCTTAGTAGCCAGCGAGAGGTCGGCGGTGCATGAACGCGTGCTGTGCTTCTGGGAATGGCAAAAGAAGCACTCTTCCTTTCGGTCTTTGCGGTCAGTGACGTGTAATGCCGACGCCGTGAAGGGGCAACTTCGCTGCTTCTCTGGTCGGTTGCCAGCAACTTGTCGTTTGGTCAACTCTCAGCACTGCTCGCGGCTCTCTAGCTCCATCCTCACGACGGTGAGCAACTCTTTCAACTCATCGTCCGCTTCAGCTGTCGCTGCCAATGAGCGGGCTGGGAGCGCCTCGTCTGTTGGGGAAGGGTTCAGCTCTCCCGATGAATTGGCTGGAGGAGGGCCGTCCTCTGGGGAGGAGGTCAGCTCTCGATGCCGCTTCTCTTTAGTAAAATTCAGCACAATATCGTGTGGGAGCGCGTGCTGCAATATATCTACGAGCATGGCAGAGAAGCTGCAAGTGGGCACCTTCAGAGAGTTCAAGCACAGGCTCTGCAGCTGCACCGCATCGTAGAGCCGCCTGAGCCCCCGTATGTCAGCAGACGATTTTACAGGCGGCAGATTCCTCAGAGCGGAAAGATGATGCTGCTGAATTCTTCGCTTATTCCCGTATCGCTGCTTGAGGATTTCTATAGCAACCGCGTAACAGGCGTCTGTGGTCGGTAAGCCTGCGATTGCTGCAGCCGCCTCCCCCATCACGTAACGGCGCAGGTAATAAAACTTCGACGTGGGCGCAGGTAGTAAAACTTCGCCACTAAAGCTTCTGGCGGCATTTAAAAAAATAAAGCGGCAACCGTTACAAAAGGCTCCACTAGATAGGTTCCATTTTCGGCTTGGAACGCACGTGGAGTAGGGCAACGTGGTTCTATAAACGGACCCTGGCGAAATCGTGAGGAAGCAGTGCTGGGTACAAAAACACTGCTTACTTTTCTTGCGGAAAGAGGGCTAGAAGAGGTTCAGTGAACTCTCTGAGCATGTACAATTTGTATGTGTGTGCATTTCTCCTCTCACTCCCCTTTCTTTCTTTCCTTTTCTTTTTCTATATTTTTCGCTGTCACCTCACTGTATTCACCCCATCTGAAGTAGCAAGCCCTACCGTTAGTGGGGCTGACCTCTTCAGCTTTCATTAAAGGTGTTCTCTCTCTCTCTCTCTCTTGAAGTAGGGCGCCTCGATTCACCCGCGTCGATTCAGCGCTAGCATCGAGGAACCCAGCCTGGAACAGTAGAACGCAGTAAATTGAAATTTACTGCTGCATACCGCTAGCGTGTTTACCTTGGGAGGAGCACGACGGAAGAGCAACAGCATGAGAGGTGACCGGGAAAGCAAAGGGAGGCAGACGCCCCATTCTAAACCTCCATGCACGCTTTATACTATACCTTGTCACGCCATGAAGAGACGACGAAGACGAAGCTGTGTAGGGCGCATTCCTCGGCGCAGTCTGTCTATTGGCCGCCTAGCACATAGTGCAAACAGATCGTTTTCATCTATACCATGATCCATGTCGTCTTTATCGTACCTTCGTCATGCTCTCTCTCTCTCTCCCTCTCTCACCGATTGTTGAACCGTATTTCATGCCAAACCGTCTTGTAGATCCGCCTCGCAAAAAAACAAATAAATGGATTTGGCCCTCCCCTTAAAGTTAGGCTGCAGAAGAGTCATTTTGCTTTCGCTGGTTGTTTAATTTAAGAAGAAAGCTGCGGTGCCAGGAAATAGCTGCGCACGTTCGGGGTTGAATTTCGTTTCACATTAGCAAATTATACGGCCCTGTGGACCAGAAGTGCTGGCATTGTTCCACCTAACAAACGGGATATGAGCCCGAACCGGAAGATCGTTATGCGCCCGAGTCTTTTCACACCCAGACGCCCCATTCTAAACCTCCATGCACGCTTTATACTAACGAAGACGAAGCTGTGTAGGGCGCATTCCTCGGTCCAGTCTGTCTATTGGCCGCCTAGCACATAGTGCAAATAGATCGTTTTCATCTATACCATGATCCATGTCGTCTTTATCTTACCTTCGTCATGCTCTCTCTCTCTCTCCCTCTCTCACTGATTGTTGAACCGTATTTCATGCCAAACCGTCTTGTAGATCCGCCTCGCAAAAAAAAAACAAATAAATGAATTTGGCCCTCCCCTTCAAGTTAGGCTGCCGAAGAGTCATTTTGCTTTCGCTGGTTGTTTAATTTAAGAAGAAAGCTGCGGTGCCATGAAATAGCTGCGCATGTTCGGGGTTGAATTTCGTTTACACATTAGCAAATTATACGGCCCTGTGGACCAGAAGTGCTGGCATTGTTCCACCTAACAAACGGGATATGAGCCCGAACCGGAAGGTCGTTATGCGCCCGAGTCTTTTCACACCCAGACGCCCCATTCTAAACCTCCATGCACGCTTTATACTATACCTTGTCACGCCATGAAGAGACGACGAAGACGAATCTGTGTAGGGCGCATTCCTCGGCCCAGTCTGTCTATTGGCCGCCTAGCACATAGTGCAAATAGATCGTTTTCATCTATACCATGATCCATGTCGTCTTTATCGTACCTTCGTCATGCTCTCTCTCTCTCTCCCTCTCTCACCGATTGTTGAACCGTATTTCATGCCAAACCGTCTTGTAGATCCGCCTCGCAAAAAAAAAAACAAATAAATGAATTTGGCCCTCCCCTTCAAGTTAGGCTGCAGAAGAGTCATTTTGTTTTCGCTGGTTGTTTAATTTATGAAGAAAGCTGCGGTGCCATGAAATAGCTGCGCACGTTCGGGGTTGAATTTCGTTTCACATTAGCAAATTATACGGCCCTGTGGACCAGAAGTGCTGGCATTGTTCCACCTAACAAACGGGATATGAGCCCGAACCGGAAGGTCGTTATGCGCCCGAGTCTTTTCACACCCAGACGCCCCATTCTGAACCTCCATGCACGCTTTATACTATACCTTGTCACGCCATGAAGAGACGACGAAGACGAATCTGTGTAGGGCGCATTCCTCGGCCCAGTCTGTCTATTGGCCGCCTAGCACATAGTGCAAATAGATCGTTTTCATCTATACCATGATCCATGTCGTCTTTATCGTACCTTCGTCATGCTCTCTCTCTCTCTCCCTCTCTCACCGATTGTTGAACCGTATTTCATGCCAAACCGTCTTGTAGATCCGCATCGCAAAAAAAACAAATAAATGAATTTGGCCCTCCCCTTCAAGTTAGGCTGCAGAAGAGTCATTTTGCTTTCGCTGGTTGTTTAATTTAAGAAGAAAGCTGCGGTGCCATGAAATAGCTGCGCACGTTCGGGGTTGAATTTCGTTTCACATTAGCAAATTATACGGCCCTGTGGACCAGAAGTGCTGGCATTGTTCCACCTAACAAACGGAATATGAGCCCGAACAGGAAGGTCGTTATGCGCCCCGAGTCTTTTCACACCCAGACGCCCCATTCTAAACCTGCATGCACGCTTTATACTATACCTTGTCACGCCATGAAGAGACGACGAAGACGAATCTGTGTAGGGCGCATTCCTCGGCCCAGTCTGTCTATTGGCCGCCTAGCACATAGTGCCAATAGATCGTTTTCATCTATACCATGATCCATGTCGTCTTTATCGTACCTTCGTCATGCTCTCTCTCTCTCTCCCTCTCTCACTGATTGTTGAACCGTATTTCATGCCAAACCGTCTTGTAGATCCGCCTCGCAAAAAAAAAACAAATAAATGAATTTGGCCCTCCCCTTCAAGTTAGGCTGCCGAAGAGTCATTTTGCTTTCGCTGGTTGTTTAATTTAAGAAGAAAGCTGCGGTGCCATGAAATAGCTGCGCATGTTCGGGGTTGAATTTCGTTTACACATTAGCAAATTATACGGCCCTGTGGACCAGAAGTGCTGGCATTGTTCCACCTAACAAACGGGATATGAGCCCGAACCGGAAGGTCGTTATGCGCCCGAGTCTTTTCACACCCAGACGCCCCATTCTAAACCTCCATGCACGCTTTATACTATACCTTGTCACGCCATGAAGAGACGACGAAGACGAATCTGTGTAGGGCGCATTCCTCGGCCCAGTCTGTCTATTGGCCGCCTAGCACATAGTGCAAATAGATCGTTTTCATCTATACCATGATCCATGTCGTCTTTATCGTACCTTCGTCATGCTCTCTCTCTCTCTCCCTCTCTCACCGATTGTTGAACCGTATTTCATGCCAAACCGTCTTGTAGATCCGCCTCGCAAAAAAAAAAACAAATAAATGAATTTGGCCCTCCCCTTCAAGTTAGGCTGCAGAAGAGTCATTTTGTTTTCGCTGGTTGTTTAATTTATGAAGAAAGCTGCGGTGCCATGAAATAGCTGCGCACGTTCGGGGTTGAATTTCGTTTCACATTAGCAAATTATACGGCCCTGTGGACCAGAAGTGCTGGCATTGTTCCACCTAACAAACGGGATATGAGCCCGAACCGGAAGGTCGTTATGCGCCCGAGTCTTTTCACACCCAGACGCCCCATTCTGAACCTCCATGCACGCTTTATACTATACCTTGTCACGCCATGAAGAGACGACGAAGACGAATCTGTGTAGGGCGCATTCCTCGGCCCAGTCTGTCTATTGGCCGCCTAGCACATAGTGCAAATAGATCGTTTTCATCTATACCATGATCCATGTCGTCTTTATCGTACCTTCGTCATGCTCTCTCTCTCTCTCCCTCTCTCACCGATTGTTGAACCGTATTTCATGCCAAACCGTCTTGTAGATCCGCATCGCAAAAAAAACAAATAAATGAATTTGGCCCTCCCCTTCAAGTTAGGCTGCAGAAGAGTCATTTTGCTTTCGCTGGTTGTTTAATTTAAGAAGAAAGCTGCGGTGCCATGAAATAGCTGCGCACGTTCGGGGTTGAATTTCGTTTCACATTAGCAAATTATACGGCCCTGTGGACCAGAAGTGCTGGCATTGTTCCACCTAACAAACGGAATATGAGCCCGAACAGGAAGGTCGTTATGCGCCCCGAGTCTTTTCACACCCAGACGCCCCATTCTAAACCTGCATGCACGCTTTATACTATACCTTGTCACGCCATGAAGAGACGACGAAGACGAATCTGTGTAGGGCGCATTCCTCGGCCCAGTCTGTCTATTGGCCGCCTAGCACATAGTGCCAATAGATCGTTTTCATCTATACCATGATCCATGTCGTCTTTATCGTACCTTCGTCATGCTCTCTCTCTCTCTCCCTCTCTTACTGATTGTTGAACCGTATTTCTTGCCAAACCGTCTTGTAGATCCGCCTCGCAAAAAAAAACAAATAAATGAATTTGGCCATCCCCTTCAAGTTAGGCTGCAGAAGAGTCATTTTGCTTTCGCTGGTTGTTTAATTTAAGAAGAAAGCTGCGGTGCCATGAAATAGCTGCGCACGTTCGGGGTTGAATTTCGTTTCACATTAGCAAATTATACGGCCCTGTGGAACAGAAGTGCTGGCATTGTTCCACCTAACAAACGGGATATGAGACCGAACCGGAAGGTCGTTGTGCGCCCGAGTCTTTTCACACCCAGACGCCCCATTCTAAACCTCCATGCAAGCTTTATTGGCGGTGAGATCTTTGAGTGGCGCCCCCTGGCTCGTACGTCGGCTTAGGGATTCGCGCCGCTGTCGTCTGCTACACTCCGCTTGTGAGGGGCAACAGTGCCTGGGCTAGAAATCGCCCGCTTCGCTGCCGTAGTGAGTTAAAAAGCGTATTTCTAGCGACTCAGTTATTTTGCCAGCTTCTGACGCATCTGAATAATTTGCAGCTGTATCCCCCACAAGTTTGCAACACACAAAGAGATAGAGAAAAACTTTCTTCAGAGTATCGGTCAGAATATCGTATGTAACTCGTCCTTTCTTGCTTATTCGCGAGGATCAGCGATCACAGCTTTTCGATAAGTATTCAAAATGCGTAGGCTTCCCTGCAGTGTTTTTGAGATGCTCCTATGAAGACTCAACAGTCTAATACTACGTACCAAGCAGTGGCCTCTACACGCTCATCGCAAAGCAGGAAATAAAGCAGCCTTCTTCTGTTTCTTTTGTTGTTGTCTTGTATCGGATTAATGTTTCTTGCTTTTTTTTCTGCCCAACGCATTAATTTTCCTGCGCCGTCACCAACTTCTTATTAGGAGGTTTCGGGATGTTTGGGAGCCTCACAAAGGTCGTGTGGATATTTCCTTCATTTTGTATGGCATACATTCCCTTCTTCACAAATTGGCTTTCATTACGGCTGCGTGCAAGAAGGTGCATATCCGCAGCGTGCTTTGTTTATTCACATGCAAATACAATGAGAAAGTTTGTTCTACGCGCCACCGCGATTGCGCCCTAAACAACGTGGTCCACAGTACTCGAAGGCGGCTTTTGTGCTCCGGATTTCTATTGTAATTATATCGTTATCATAACGAACTGACTCTCAACTCGAACAATGATGACATGATTACGGTGTTGAAGGCATGATATACTACTCGCTAACTAACGTAATAAATAGTATACATGCATATATTACAAGACTCGAAACCGAAGAAGAATTCCAAGTAGCTCTTCATTGCTTTTCAACCCTTCCAGGCACGAAGAACAAATCCTATTCTACTCAGGATGACGTTCTATGATTTGAAGAAAATTACTTTTACTCTCTTGTCCTCGACTGAGGACCCGGCCCACTAACCAGATCGATTTAATTGTTAAACAAAGTTTTCCCCTCCTCCCCTTACTCCTTCTTTTCCTCTTGAGTGCAGTTTTCCTATAACGCAAATCCGAATATCGGGAAGATATGGCTGTGCAAAATGTTCCGAAATATCCCTCCAGGTCTTAACAAACATATATGTGTTACTATAAATTTAACGAAGACGTGACTCGTTTTGCTCAATAAACCTCCATACTGGTTAGATACCTGGTATAGAATCCGCACGCGCGTATATACACACTGGCTTATTTAGAATTCAACCTACAGTTTTTGCAGTCTATAGTGCACGTCGGCAAAGGTTCATGCCTTGACAACGTAAAGTGATGTAACAAAACACGTTCGAGCGTTCGGCAAGGTTGCAAAAACTGTTTTACCTTACATATGATTAACGGGAATCGTGATGCCTTCTGCCAAAGCCTACAGCCCTGAAGGCCTAGAATTTGTTTTGGTCTTCGATTTTCGCTGTTGTCGGTTATTAGCAGCTGACTGTTACTTTTGTTCGAATGCTTGCATGAGAAGCTGACGCCTAGCTCCGACTCTTCGCGCTTCGCAAGGAATGGGGTGGCGCCGGCAATGTTTCTCCCGTAGCGGTATCCAAAACTATACTTTAATTGACATCATGAGCTAGTGTATGCGATTTTAAGCCTATTATTATGATAAAAAGTTACCCACACGCCAATTCTGGTGCGGACAAGCATCAGACGTTTACCGAGCGCAAAGAAACAGCAGGAAGAGCGATCCTGAGTGAAGCAGACGACAAATGCGAGAATCCCTAAGCTGACGTCACGGAGGCGCGCTTCGCAGCGCCTCCTGTGTTCGCGCTCACCGCCAATACTATACCTTGTCACGCCATGAAGAGACGACGAAGACGAATCTGTGTAGGGCGCAATCCTCGGCCCAGTCTGTCTATTGGCCGCCTAGCACATAGTGCAAATAGATCGTTTTCATCTATGCCATGATCCATGTCGTCTTTATCTTACCTTCGTCATGCTCTCTCTCTCTCTCCCTCTCTCACTGATTGTTGAACCGTATTTCATGCCAAACCGTCTTGTAGATCCGCCTCGCAAAAAAAACAACAAATAAATGAATTTGGCCCTCCCCTTCAAGTTAGGCTGCAGAAGAGTCATTTTGCTTTCGCTGGTTGTTTAATTTAACAAGAAAGCTGCGGTGCCATGAAATAGCTGCGCACGTTCGGGGTTGAATTTCGTTTCACATTAGCAAATTATACGGCCCTGTGGACCAGAAGTGCTGGCATTGTTCCACCTAACAAACGGGATATGAGCCCGAACCGGAAGGTCGTTATGCGCCCGAGTCTTTTCACACCCAGACGCCCCATTCTAAACCTCCATGCACGCTTTATCCTATACCTTGTCACGCCATGAAGAGACGACGAAGACGAATCTGTGTAGGGCGCATTCCTCGGCCCAGTCTGTCTATTGGCCGACTAGCACATAGTGCAAATAGATCGTTTTCATCTATACCATGATCCATGTCGTCTTTATCGTACCTTCGTCATGCTCTCTCTCTCTCTCTCCCTCTCTCACCGATTGTTGAACCGTATTTCATGCCAAACCGTCTTGTAGATCCGCCTCGCAAAAAAAAACAAATAAATGAATTTGGCCATCCCCTTCAAGTTAGGCTGCAGAAGAGTCATTTTGCTTTCGCTGGTTGTTTAATTTAAGAAGAAAGCTGCGGTGCCATGAAATAGCTGCGCACGTTCGGGGTTGAATTTCTTTTCACATTAGCAAATTATACGGCCCTGTGGAACAGAAGTGCTGGCATTGTTCCACCTAACAAACGGGATATGAGACCGTACCAGAAGGTCGTTATGCGCCCGAGTCTTTTCACACCCAGACGCCCCATTCTAAACCTCCATGCAAGCTTTATACTATACCTTGTCACGCCATGAAGAGACGACGAAGACGAATCTGTGTAGGGCGCATTCCTCGGCCCAGTCTGTCTATTGGCCGCCTAGCACATAGTGCAAATAGATCGTTTTCATCTATGCCATGATCCATGTCGTCTTTATCTTACCTTCGTCATGCTCTCTCTCTCTCTCCCTCTCTCGCGGATTGTTGAACCGTATTTCATGCCAAACCGTCTTGTAGATCCGCCTCGCAAAAACAACAAATAAATGAATTTGGCCCTCCCCTTCAAGTTAGGCTGCAGAAGCGTCATTTTGCTTTCGCTGGTTGTTTAATTTAACAAGAAAGCTGCGGTGCCATGAAATAGCTGCGCACGTTCGGGGTTGAATTTCGTTTCACATTAGCAAATTATACGGCCCTGTGGACCAGAAGTGCTGGCATTGTTCCACCTAACAAACGGGATATGAGCCCGAACCGGAAGGTCGTTATGCGCCCGAGTCTTTTCACACCCAGACGCCCCATTCTAAACCTCCATGCACGCTTTATCCTATACCTTGTCACGCCATGAAGAGACGACGAAGACGAATCTGTGTAGGGCGCATTCCTCGGCCCAGTCTGTCTATTGGCCGACTAGCACATAGTGCAAATAGATCGTTTTCATCTATACCATGATCCATGTCGTCTTTATCGTACCTTCGTCATGCTCTCTCTCTCTCTCCCTCTCTCACCGATTGTTGAACCGTATTTCATGCCAAACCGTCTTGTAGATCCGCCTCGCAAAAAAAAACAAATAAATGAATTTGGCCATCCCCTTCAAGTTAGGCTGCAGAAGAGTCATTTTGCTTTCGCTGGTTGTTTAATTTAACAAGAAAGCTGCGGTGCCATGAAATAGCTGCGCACGTTCGGGGTTGAATTTCGTTTCACATTAGCAAATTATACGGCCCTGTGGAACAGAAGTGCTGGCATTGTTCCACCTAACAAACAGGATATGAGACCGAACCGGAAGGTCGTTATGCGCCCGAGTCTTTTCACACCCAGACGCCCCATTCTAAACCTCCATGCAAGCTTTATACTATACCTTGTCACGCCATGAAGAGACGACGAAGACGAATCTGTGTAGGGCGCATTCCTCGGCCCAGTCTGTCTATTGGCCGCCTAGCACATAGTGCAAATAGATCGTTTTCATCTATGCCATGATCCATGTCGTCTCTATCTTACCTTCGTCATGCTCTCTCTCTCTATCTCTCTCGCTGATTGTTGAACCGTATTTCATGCCAAACCGTCTTGTAGATCCGCCTCGCAAAAAAAACAACAAATAAATGAATTTGGCCCTCCCCTTCAAGTTAGGCTGCAGAAGAGTCATTTTGCTTTCGCTGGTTGTTTAATTTAACAAGAAAGCTGCGGTGCCATGAAATAGCTGCGCACGTTCGGGGTTGAATTTCGTTTCACATTAGCAAATTATACGGCCCTGTGGACCAGAAGTGCTGGCATTGTTCCACCTAACAAACGGGATATGAGCCCGAACCGGAAGGTCGTTATGCGCCCGAGTCTTTTCACACCCAGACGCCCCATTCTAAACCTCCATGCACGCTTTATCCTATACCTTGTCACGCCATGAAGAGACGACGAAGACGAATCTGTGTAGGGCGCATTCCTCGGCCCAGTCTGTCTATTGGCCGACTAGCACATAGTGCAAATAGATCGTTTTCATCTATACCATGATCCATGTCGTCTTTATCGTACCTTCGTCATGCTCTCTCTCTCTCCTTCTCTCACCGATTGTTGAACCGTATTTAATGCCAAACCGTCTTGTAGATCCGCCTCGCAAAAAAAACAAATAAATGAATTTGGCCCTCCCCTTCAAGTTAGGCTGAAGAAGAGTCATTTTGCTTTCGCTGGTTGTGTAATTTAAGAAGAAAGCTGCGGTGCCATGAAATAGCTGCGCACGTTCGGGGTTGAATTTCGTTTCACATTAGCAAATTATACGGCCCTGTGGACCAGAAGGGCTGGCATTGTTCCACCTAACAAACGGGATATGAGCCCGAACCGGAAGGTCGTTATGCGCCCGAGTCTTTTCACACCCAGACACCCCATTCTAAACCTCCATGCACGCTTTATACTATACCTTGTCACGCCATGAAGAGACGACGAAGACGAATCTGTGTAGGGCGCATTCCTCGGCCCAGTCTGTCTATTGGCCGCCTAGCACATAGTGCAAATAGATCGTTTTCATCTATACCATGATCCATGTCGTCTTTATCGTACCTTCGTCATGCTCTCTCTCTCTCTCCCTCTCTCACCGATTGTTGAACCGTATTTCATGCCAAACCGTCTTGTAGATCCGCCTCGCAAAAAAAAAAACAAATAAATGAATTTGGCCCTCCCCTTCAAGTTAGGCTGCAGAAGAGTCATTTTGTTTTCGCTGGTTGTTTAATTTATGAAGAAAGCTGCGGTGCCATGAAATAGCTGCGCACGTTCGGGGTTGAATTTCGTTTCACATTAGCAAATTATACGGCCCTGTGGACCAGAAGTGCTGGCATTGTTCCACCTAACAAACGGGATATGAGCCCGAACCGGAAGGTCGTTATGCGCCCGAGTCTTTTCACACCCAGACGCCCCATTCTAAACCTCCATGCACGCTTTATACTATACCTTGTCACGCCATGAAGAGACGACGAAGACGAATCTGTGTAGGGCGCATTCCTCGGCCCAGTCTGTCTATTGGCCGCCTAGCACATAGTGCAAATAGATCGTTTTCATCTATACCATGATCCATGTTGTCTTTATCTTACCTTCGTCATGCTCTCTCTCTCTCCCTCTCTCACTAATTGTTAAACCGTATTTCATGCCAAACCATCTTGTAGATCCGCCTCGCAAAAAAAAACAAATAAATGAATTTGGCCCTCCCCTAAGTTAGGCTGCCGAAGAGTCATTTTGCTTTCGCTGGTTGTTTAATTTAAGAAGAAAGCTGCGGTGCCATGAAATAGCTGCGCACGTTCGGGGTTCAATTTCGTTTCACATTAGCAAATTATAGGCCCTGTGGACCAGAAGTGCTGGCATTGTTCCACCTAACAAACGGGATATGAGCCCGAACCGGAAGGTCGTTATGCGCCCGAGTCTTTTCACACCCAGACGCCCCATTCTAAACCTCCATGCACGCTTTATCCTATACCTTGTCACGCCATGAAGAGACGACGAAGACGAATCTGTGTAGGGCGCATTCCTCGGCCCAGTCTGTCTATTGGCCGCCTAGCACATAGTGCAAATAGATCGTTTTCATCTATACCATGATCCATGTCGTCTTTATCGTACCTTCGTCGTGCTCTCTCTCTCTCTCCCTCTCTCACCGATTGTTGAACCGTATTTCATGCCAAACCGTCTTGTAGATCCGCCTCGCAAAAAAAAAAACAAATAAATGAATTTGGCCCTCCCCTTCAAGTTAGGCTGCAGAAGAGTCATTTTGTTTTCGCTGGTTGTTTAATTTATGAAGAAAGCTGTGGTGCCATGAAATAGCTGCGCACGTTCGGGGTTGAATTTCGTTTCACATTAGCAAATTATACGGCCCTGTGGACCAGAAGTGCTGGCATTGTTCCACCTAACAAACGGGATATGACCCCGAACCGGAAGATCGTTATGCGCCCAAGTCTTTTCACACCCAGACGACCCATTCTAAACCTCCATGCACGCTTAATACTATACCTTGTCACGCCATGAAGAGACGACGAAGACGAATCTGTGTAGGGCGCATTCCTCGGCCCAGTCTGTCTATTGGCCGCCTAGCACATAGTGCAAATAGATCGTTTTCATCTATACCATGATCCATGTCGTCTTTATCGTACCTTCGTCATGCTCTCTCTCTCTCTCCCTCTCTCACCGATTGTTGAACCGTTTTTCAAGCCAAACGGTCTTGTAGATCCGCCTCGCAAAAAAAAACAAATAAATGAATTTGGCCCTCCCCTTCAAGTTAGGCTGCCGAAGAGTCATTTTGCTTTCGCTGGTTGTTTAATTTAGGAAGAAAGCTGCAGTGCCATGAAATAGCTGCGTACGTTCGGGGTTGAATTTCGTTTCACATTAGCAAATTATACGGCCCTGTGGACCAGAAGTGCTGGCATTGTTCCACCTAACAAACGGGATATGAGCCCGAACCGGAAGATCGTTATGCGCCCAAGTCTTTTCACACCCAGACGCCCCATTCTAAACCTCCATGCACGCTTAATACTATACCTTGTCACGCCATGAAGAGACGACGAAGACGAATCTGTGTAGGGCGCATTCCTCGGCCCAGTCTGTCTATTGGCCGCCTAGCACATAGTGCCAATAGATCGTTTTCATCTATACCATGATCCATGTCGTCTTTATCGTACCTTCGTCATGCTCTCTCTCTCTCTCCCTCTCTCATTGATTGTTGAACCGTATTTCATGCCAAACCGTCTTGTAGATCCGCCTCGCAAAAGAAACAAATAAATGAATTTGGCCCTCCCCTTCAGGTTAGGCTGCAGAAGAGTCATTTTGCTTTCGCTGGTTGTTTAATTTAAGAAGAAAGCTGCGGTGCCATGAAATAGCTGCGCACGTTCGGGGTTGAATTTCGTTTCACATTAGCAAATTATACGGCCCTGTGGACCAGAAGTGCTGGCATTGTTCCAACTAACAAACGGGATATGAGACCGAACCGGAAGGTCGTTATGCGCCCGAGTCTTTTCACACCCAGACGCCCCATTCTAAACCTCCATGCACGCTTTATACTATACCTTGTCACGCCATGAAGAGACGACGAAGACGAATCTGTGTAGGGCGCATTCCTCGGCCCAGTCTGTCTATTGGCCGCCTAGCACATAGTGCAAATAGATCGTTTTCATCTATACCATGATCCATGTCGTCTTTATCTTACCTTCGTCATGCTCTCTCTCTCTCTCCCTCTCTCACTGATTGTTGAACCGTATTTCATGCCAAACCGTCTTGTCGATCCGCCTCGCAAAAAAAAAAAACAAATAAATGAATTTGGCCCTCCCCTTCAAATTAGGCTGCCGAAGAGTCATTTTGCTTTCGCTGGTTGTTTAATTTAAGAAGAAAGCTGCGGTGCCATGAAATAGCTGCGCACGTTCGGGGTTGAATTTCGTTTCACATTAGCAAATTATACGGCCCTGTGGACCAGAAGTGCTGGCATTGTTCCACCTAACAAACGGGATATGACCCCGAACCGGAAGATCGTTATGCGCCCAAGTCTTTTCACACCCAGACGCCCCATTCTAAACCTCCATGCACGCTTAATACTATACCTTGTCACGCCATGAAGAGACGACGAAGACGAATCTGTGTAAGGCGCATTCCTCGGCCCAGTCTGTCTATTGGCCGCCTAGCACATAGTGCAAATAGATCGTTTTCATCTATGCCATGATCCATGTCGTCTTTATCTTACCTTCGTCATGCTCTCTCTCTCTCTCCCTCTCTCGCTGATTGTTGAACCGTATTTCATGCCAAACCGTCTTGTAGATCCGCCTCGCAAAAGAAACAAATAAATGAATTTGGCCCTCCCCTTCAAATTAGGCTGCCGAAGAGTCATTTTGCTTTCGCTGGTTGTTTAATTTAACAAGAAAGCTGCGGTGCCATGAAATAGCTGCGCACGTTCGGGGTTGAATTTCGTTTCACATTAGCAAATTATACGGCCCTGTGGACCAGAAGTGCTGGCATTGTTCCACCTAACAAACGGGATATGAGCCCGAACCGGAAGGTCGTTATGCGCCCGAGTCTTTTCACACCCAGACGCCCCATTCTAAACCTCCATGCACGCTTTATCCTATACCTTGTCACGCCATGAAGAGACGACGAAGACGAATCTGTGTAGGGCGCATTCCTCGGCCCAGTCTGTCTATTGGCCGACTAGCACATAGTGCAAATAGATCGTTTTCATCTATACCATGATCCATGTCGTCTTTATCGTACCTTCGTCATGCTCTCTCTCTCTCCCTCTCTCACCGATTGTTGAACCGTATTTCATGCCAAACCGTCTTGTAGATCCGCCTCGCAAAAAAAAACAAATAAATGAATTTGGCCCTCCCCTTCAAGTTAGGCAGCAGAAGAGTCATTTTGTTTTCGCTGGTTGTTTAATTTATGAAGAAAGCTGCGGTGCCATGAAATAGCTGCGCACGTTCGGGGTTGAATTTCGTTTCACATTAGCAAATTATACGGCCCTGTGGACCAGAAGTGCTGGCATTGTTCCACCTAACAAACGGGATATGACCCCGAACCGGAAGATCGTTATGCGCCCAAGTCTTTTCACACCCAGACGCCCCATTCTAAACCTCCATGCACGCTTAATACTATACCTTGTCACGCCATGAAGAGACGACGAAGACGAATCTGTGTAAGGCGCATTCCTCGGCCCAGTCTGTCTATTGGCCGCCTAGCACATAGTGCAAATAGATCGTTTTCATCTATGCCATGATCCATGTCGTCTTTATCTTACCTTCGTCATGCTCTCTCTCTCTCTCCCTCTCTCGCTGATTGTTGAACCGTATTTCATGCCAAACCGTCTTGTAGATCCGCCTCGCAAAAAAAACAACAAATAAATGAATTTGGCCCTCCCCTTCAAGTTATGCTGCAGAAGAGTCATTTTGCTTTCGCTGGTTGTTTAATTTAACAAGAAAGCTGCGGTGCCATGAAATAGCTGCGCACGTTCGGGGTTGAATTTCGTTTCACATTAGCAAATTATACGGCCCTGTGGACCAGAAGGGCTGGCATTGTTCCACCTAACAAACGGGATATGAGCCCGAACCGGAAGGTCGTTATGCGCCCGAGTCTTTTCACACCCAGACACCCCATTCTAAACCTCCATGCACGCTTTATACTATACCTTGTCACGCCATGAAGAGACGACGAAGACGAATCTGTGTAGGGCGCATTCCTCGGCCCAGTCTGTCTATTGGCCGCCTAGCACATAGTGCAAATAGATCGTTTTCATCTAAACCATGATCCATGTCGTCTTTATCGTACCTTCGTCATGCTCTCTCTCTCTCTCCCTCTCTCACCGATTGTTGAACCGTATTTCATGCCAAACCGTCTTGTAGATCCGCCTCGCAAAAAAAAACAAATAAATGAATTTGGCCCTCCCTTTCAAGTTAGGCTGCAGAAGAGTCATTTTGCTTTCGCTGGTTGTGTAATTTAAGAAGAAAGCTGCGGTGCCATGAAATAGCTGCGCACGTTCGGGGTTGAATTTCGTTTCACATTAGCAAATTATACGGCCCTGTGGACCAGAAGTGCTGGCATTGTTCCACCTAACAAACGGGATATGACCCCGAACCGGAAGATCGTTATGCGCCCAAGTCTTTTCACACCCAGACGCCCCATTCTAAAACTCCATGCACGCTTAATACTATACCTTGTCACGCCATGAAGAGACGACGAAGACGAATCTGTGTAAGGCGCATTCCTCGGCCCAGTCTGTCTATTGGCCGCCTTGCACATAGTGCAAATAGATCGTTTTCATCTATGCCATGATCCATGTCGTCTTTATCTTACCTTCGTCATGCTCTCTCTCTCTCTCCCTCTCTCGCTGATTGTTGAACCGTATTTCATGCCAAACCGTCTTGTAGATCCGCCTCGCAAAAAAAACAACAAATAAATGAATTTGGCCCTCCCCTTCAAGTTATGCTGCAGAAGAGTCATTTTGCTTTCGCTGGTTGTTTAATTTAACAAGAAAGCTGCGGTGCCATGAAATAGCTGCGCACGTTCGGGGTTGAATTTCGTTTCACATTAGCAAATTATACGGCCTTGTGGACCAGAAGTGCTGGCATTGTTCCACCTAACAAACGGGATATGAGCCCGAACCGGAAGGTCGTTATGCGCCCGAGTCTTTTCACACCCAGACGCCCCATTCTAAACCTCCATGCACGCTTTATCCTATACCTTGTCACACCATGAAGAGACGACGAAGACGAATCTGTGTAGGGCGCATTCCTCGGCCCAGTCTGTCTATTGGCCGCCTAGCACATAGTGCAAATAGATCGTTTTCATCTATACCATGATCCATGTCGTCTTTATCGTACCTTCGTCATGCTCTCTCTCTCCCTCTCTCACCGATTGTTGAACTGTATTTCATGCCAAACCGTCTTGTAGATCCGCCTCGCAAAAAAAACAAATAAATGAATTTGGCCCTCCCCTTCAAGTTAGGCTGCAGAAGAGTCATTTTGCTTTCGCTGGTTGTGTAATTTAAGAAGAAAGCTGCGGTGCCATGAAATAGCTGCGCACGTTCGGGGTTGAATTTCGTTTCACATTAGCAAATTATACGGCCCTGTGGACCAGAAGGGCTGGCATTGTTCCACCTAACAAACGGGATATGAGCCCGAACCGGAAGGTCGTTATGCGCCCGAGTCTTTTCACACCCAGACACCCCATTCTAAACCTCCATGCACGCTTTATACTATACCTTGTCACGCCATGAAGAGACGACGAAGACGAATCTGTGTAGGGCGCATTCCTCGGCCCAGTCTGTCTATTGGCCGCCTAGCACATAGTGCAAATAGATCGTTTTCATCTATACCATGATCCATGTCGTCTTTATCGTACCTTCGTCATGCTCTCTCTCTCTCTCCCTCTCTCACCGATTGTTGAACCGTATTTCATGCCAAACCGACTTGTAGATCCGCCTCGCAAAAAAAACAAATAAATGAATTTGGCCCTCCCCTTCAAGTTAGGCTGCAGAAGAGTCATTTTGTTTTCGCTGGTTGTTTAATTTATGAAGAAAGCTGCGGTGCCATGAAATAGCTGCGCACGTTCGGGGTTGAATTTCGTTTCACATTAGCAAATTATACGGCCCTGTGGACCAGAAGTGCTGGCATTGTTCCACCTAACAAACGGGATATGAGCCCGAACCGGAAGGTCGTTATGCGCCCGAGTCTTTTCACACCCAGACGCCCCATTCTAAACCTCCATGCACGCTTTATACTATACCTTGTCACGCCATGAAGAGACGACGAAGACGAATCTGTGTAGGGCGCATTCCTCGGCCCAGTCTGTCTATTGGCCGCCTAGCACATAGTGCAAATAGATCGTTTTCATCTATACCATGATCCATGTCGTCTTTATCTTACCTTCGTCATGACTCTCTCTCTCTCCCTCTCTCACTAATTGTTAAACCGTATTTCATGCCAAACCGTCTTGTAGATCCGCCTCGCAAAAAAAAACAAATAAATGAATTTGGCCCTCCCCTAAGTTAGGCTGCCGAAGAGTCATTTTGCTTTCGCTGGTTGTTTAATTTAAGAAGAAAGCTGCGGTGCCATGAAATAGCTGCGCACGTTCGGGGTTGAATTTCGTTTCACATTAGCAAATTATAGGCCCTGTGGACCAGAAGTGCTGGCATTGTTCCACCTAACAAACGGGATATGAGCCCGAACCGGAAGGTCGTTATGCGCCCGAGTCTTTTCACACCCAGACGCCCCATTCTAAACCTCCATGCACGCTTTATCCTATACATTGTCACGCCATGAAGAGACGACGAAGACGAATCTGTGTAGGGCGCATTCCTCGGCCCAGTCTGTCTATTGGCCGCCTAGCACATAGTGCAAATAGATCGTTTTCATCTATACCATGATCCATGTCGTCTTTATCGTACCTTCGTCATGCTCTCTCTCTCTCCCTCTCACACCGATTGTTGAACCGTATTTCATGCCAAACCGTCTTGTGGATCCGCCTCGCAAAAAAAAACAAATAAATGAATTTGGCTCTCCCCTTCAAGTTAGGCTGCAGAAGAGTCATTTTGTTTTCGCTGGTTGTTTAATTTATGAAGAAAGCTGTGGTGCCATGAAATAGCTGCGCACGTTCGGGGTTGAATTTCGTTTCACATTAGCAAATTATACGGCCCTGTGGACCAGAAGTGCTGGCATTGTTCCACCTAACAAACGGGATATGAGCCCGAACCGGAAGGTCGTTATGCGCCCGAGTCTTTTCACACCATGACGCCCCATTCTAAACCTCCATGCACGCTTTATACTATACCTTGTCACGCCATGAAGAGACGACGAAGACGAATCTGTGTAGGGCGCATTCCTCGGCCCAGTCTGTCTGTTGGCCGCCTAGCACATAGTGCAAATAGATCGTTTTCATCTATACCATGATCCATGTCGTCTTTATCGTACCTTCGTCATGCTCTCTCTCTCTCTCCCTCTCTCACCGATTGTTGAACCGTATTTCATGCCAAACCGTCTTGTAGATCCGCCTCGCAAAAAAAAACAAATAAATGAATTTTGCCCTCCCCTTCAAGTTAGGCAGCAGAAGAGTCATTTTGTTTTCGCTGGTTGTTTAATTTATGAAGAAAGCTGCGGTGCCATGAAATAGCTGCGCACGTTCGGGGTTGAATTTCGTTTCACATTAGCAAATTATACGGCCCTGTGGACCAGAAGGGCTGGCATTGTTCCACCTAACAAACGGGATATGAGCCCGAACCGGAAGGTCGTTATGCGCCCGAGTCTTTTCACACCCAGACGCCCCATTCTAAACCTCCATGCACGCTTTATACTATACCTTGTCATGCCATGAAGAGACGACGAAGACGAATCTGTATAGGGCGATCCTCGGCCCAGTCTGTCTATTGGCCGCCTAGCACATAGTGCAAATAGATCGTTTTCATCTATACCATGATCCATGTCGTCTTTATCGTACCTTCGTCATGCTCTCTCTCTCCCTCTCTCACCGATTGTTGAACTGTATTTCATGCCAAACCGTCTTGTAGATCCGCCTCGCAAAAAAAACAAATAAATGAATTTGGCCCTCCCCTTCAAGTTAGGCTGCAGAAGAGTCATTTTGCTTTCGCTGGTTGTGTAATTTAAGAAGAAAGCTGCGGTGCCATGAAATAGCTGCGCACGTTCGGGGTTGAATTTCGTTTCACATTAGCAAATTATACGGCCCTGTGGACCAGAAGGGCTGGCATTGTTCCACCTAACAAACGGGATATGAGCCCGAACCGGAAGGTCGTTATGCGCCCGAGTCTTTTCACACCCAGACACCCCATTCTAAACCTCCATGCACGCTTTATACTATACCTTGTCACGCCATGAAGAGACGACGAAGACGAATCTGTGTAGGGCGCATTCCTCGGCCCAGTCTGTCTATTGGCCGCCTAGCACATAGTGCAAATAGATCGTTTTCATCTAAACCATGATCCATGTCGTCTTTATCGTACCTTCGTCATGCTCTCTCTCTCTCTCCCTCTCTCACCGATTGTTGAACCGTATTTCATGCCAAACCGTCTTGTAGATCCGCCTCGCAAAAAAAACAAATAAATGAATTTGGCCCTCCCTTTCAAGTTAGGCTGCAGAAGAGTCATTTTGCTTTCGCTGGTTGTGTAATTTAAGAAGAAAGCTGCGGTGCCATGAAATAGCTGCGCACGTTCGGGGTTGAATTTCGTTTCACATTAGCAAATTATACGGCCCTGTGGACCAGAAGTGCTGGCATTGTTCCACCTAACAAACGGGATATGACCCCGAACCGGAAGATCGTTATGCGCCCAAGTCTTTTCACACCCAGACGCCCCATTCTAAAACTCCATGCACGCTTAATACTATACCTTGTCACGCCATGAAGAGACGACGAAGACGAATCTGTGTAAGGCGCATTCCTCGGCCCAGTCTGTCTATTGGCCGCCTTGCACATAGTGCAAATAGATCGTTTTCATCTATGCCATGATCCATGTCGTCTTTATCTTACCTTCGTCATGCTCTCTCTCTCTCTCCCTCTCTCGCTGATTGTTGAACCGTATTTCATGCCAAACCGTCTTGTAGATCCGCCTCGCAAAAAAAACAACAAATAAATGAATTTGGCCCTCCCCTTCAAGTTATGCTGCAGAAGAGTCATTTTGCTTTCGCTGGTTGTTTAATTTAACAAGAAAGCTGCGGTGCCATGAAATAGCTGCGCACGTTCGGGGTTGAATTTCGTTTCACATTAGCAAATTATACGGCCTTGTGGACCAGAAGTGCTGGCATTGTTCCACCTAACAAACGGGATATGAGCCCGAACCGGAAGGTCGTTATGCGCCCGAGTCTTTTCACACCCAGACGCCCCATTCTAAACCTCCATGCACGCTTTATCCTATACCTTGTCACACCATGAAGAGACGACGAAGACGAATCTGTGTAGGGCGCATTCCTCGGCCCAGTCTGTCTATTGGCCGCCTAGCACATAGTGCAAATAGATCGTTTTCATCTATACCATGATCCATGTCGTCTTTATCGTACCTTCGTCATGCTCTCTCTCTCCCTCTCTCACCGATTGTTGAACTGTATTTCATGCCAAACCGTCTTGTAGATCCGCCTCGCAAAAAAAACAAATAAATGAATTTGGCCCTCCCCTTCAAGTTAGGCTGCAGAAGAGTCATTTTGCTTTCGCTGGTTGTGTAATTTAAGAAGAAAGCTGCGGTGCCATGAAATAGCTGCGCACGTTCGGGGTTGAATTTCGTTTCACATTAGCAAATTATACGGCCCTGTGGACCAGAAGGGCTGGCATTGTTCCACCTAACAAACGGGATATGAGCCCGAACCGGAAGGTCGTTATGCGCCCGAGTCTTTTCACACCCAGACACCCCATTCTAAACCTCCATGCACGCTTTATACTATACCTTGTCACGCCATGAAGAGACGACGAAGACGAATCTGTGTAGGGCGCATTCCTCGGCCCAGTCTGTCTATTGGCCGCCTAGCACATAGTGCAAATAGATCGTTTTCATCTATACCATGATCCATGTCGTCTTTATCGTACCTTCGTCATGCTCTCTCTCTCTCTCCCTCTCTCACCGATTGTTGAACCGTATTTCATGCCAAACCGACTTGTAGATCCGCCTCGCAAAAAAAACAAATAAATGAATTTGGCCCTCCCCTTCAAGTTAGGCTGCAGAAGAGTCATTTTGTTTTCGCTGGTTGTTTAATTTATGAAGAAAGCTGCGGTGCCATGAAATAGCTGCGCACGTTCGGGGTTGAATTTCGTTTCACATTAGCAAATTATACGGCCCTGTGGACCAGAAGTGCTGGCATTGTTCCACCTAACAAACGGGATATGAGCCCGAACCGGAAGGTCGTTATGCGCCCGAGTCTTTTCACACCCAGACGCCCCATTCTAAACCTCCATGCACGCTTTATACTATACCTTGTCACGCCATGAAGAGACGACGAAGACGAATCTGTGTAGGGCGCATTCCTCGGCCCAGTCTGTCTATTGGCCGCCTAGCACATAGTGCAAATAGATCGTTTTCATCTATACCATGATCCATGTCGTCTTTATCTTACCTTCGTCATGACTCTCTCTCTCTCCCTCTCTCACTAATTGTTAAACCGTATTTCATGCCAAACCGTCTTGTAGATCCGCCTCGCAAAAAAAAACAAATAAATGAATTTGGCCCTCCCCTAAGTTAGGCTGCCGAAGAGTCATTTTGCTTTCGCTGGTTGTTTAATTTAAGAAGAAAGCTGCGGTGCCATGAAATAGCTGCGCACGTTCGGGGTTGAATTTCGTTTCACATTAGCAAATTATAGGCCCTGTGGACCAGAAGTGCTGGCATTGTTCCACCTAACAAACGGGATATGAGCCCGAACCGGAAGGTCGTTATGCGCCCGAGTCTTTTCACACCCAGACGCCCCATTCTAAACCTCCATGCACGCTTTATCCTATACCTTGTCACGCCATGAAGAGACGACGAAGACGAATCTGTGTAGGGCGCATTCCTCGGCCCAGTCTGTCTATTGGCCGCCTAGCACATAGTGCAAATAGATCGTTTTCATCTATACCATGATCCATGTCGTCTTTATCGTACCTTCGTCATGCTCTCTCTCTCTCCCTCTCACACCGATTGTTGAACCGTATTTCATGCCAAACCGTCTTGTGGATCCGCCTCGCAAAAAAAAACAAATAAATGAATTTGGCTCTCCCCTTCAAGTTAGGCTGCAGAAGAGTCATTTTGTTTTCGCTGGTTGTTTAATTTATGAAGAAAGCTGTGGTGCCATGAAATAGCTGCGCACGTTCGGGGTTGAATTTCGTTTCACATTAGCAAATTATACGGCCCTGTGGACCAGAAGTGCTGGCATTGTTCCACCTAACAAACGGGATATGAGCCCGAACCGGAAGGTCGTTATGCGCCCGAGTCTTTTCACACCATGACGCCCCATTCTAAACCTCCATGCACGCTTTATACTATACCTTGTCACGCCATGAAGAGACGACGAAGACGAATCTGTGTAGGGCGCATTCCTCGGCCCAGTCTGTCTGTTGGCCGCCTAGCACATAGTGCAAATAGATCGTTTTCATCTATACCATGATCCATGTCGTCTTTATCGTACCTTCGTCATGCTCTCTCTCTCTCTCCCTCTCTCACCGATTGTTGAACCGTATTTCATTCCAAACCGTCTTGTAGATCCGCCTCGCAAAAAAAACAAATAAATGAATTTGGCCCTCCCCTTCAAGTTAGGCTGCAGAAGAGTCATTTTGCTTTCGCTGGTTGTGTAATTTATGAAGAAAGCTGCGGTGCCATGAAATAGCTGCGCACGTTCGGGGTTGAATTTCGTTTCACATTAGCAAATTATACGGCCCTGTGGACAAGAAGTGCTGGCATTGTTCCACCTAACAAACGGGATATGAGCCCGAACCGGAAGATCGTTATGCGCCCAAGTCTTTTCACACCCAGACGCCCCATTCTAAACCTCCATGCACGCTTAATACTATACCTTGTCACGCCATGAAGAGACGACGAAGACGAATCTGTGTAGGGCGCATTCCTCGGCCCAGTCTGTCTATTGGCCGCCTAGCACATAGTGCAAATAGATCGTTTTCATCTATACCATGATCCATGTCGTCTTTATCGTACCTTCGTCATGCTCTCTCTCTCTCTCCCTCTCTCACCGATTGTTGAACCGTTTTTCAAGCCAAACGGTCTTGTAGATCCGCCTCGCAAAAAAAAACAAATAAATGAATTTGGCCCTCCCCTTCAAGTTAGGCTGCAGAAGAGTCATTTTGCTTTCGCTGGTTGTTTAATTTAAGAAGAAAGCTGCAGTGCCATGAAATAGCTGCGTACGTTCGGGGTTGAATTTCGTTTCACATTAGCAAATTATACGGCCCTGTGGACCAGAAGTGCTGGCATTGTTCCACCTAACAAACGGGATATGAGCCCGAACCGGAAGATCGTTATGCACCCAAGTCTTTTCACACCCAGACGCCCCATTCTAAACCTCCATGCACGCTTAATACTATACCTTGTCACGCCATGAAGAGACGACGACGACGAATCTGTGTAGGGCGCATTCCTCGGCCCAGTCTGTCTATTGGCCGCCTAGCACATAGTGCCAATAGATCGTTTTCATCTATACCATGATCCATGTCGTCTTTATCGTACCTTCGTCATGCTCTCTCTCTCTCTCCCTCTCTCATTGATTGTTGAACCGTATTTCATGCCAAACCGTCTTGTAGATCCGCCTCGCAAAAGAAACAAATAAATGAATTTGGCCCTCCCCTTCAGGTTAGGCTGCAGAAGAGTCATTTTGCTTTCGCTGGTTGTTTAATTTAAGAAGAAAGCTGCGGTGCCATGAAATAGCTGCGCACGTTCGGGGTTCAATTTCGTTTCACATTAGCAAATTATACGGCCCTGTGGACCAGAAGTGCTGGCATTGTTCCACCTAACAAACGGGATATGAGACCGAACCGGAAGGTCGTTATGCGCCCGAGTCTTTTCACACCCAGACGCCCCATTCTAAACCTCCATGCACGCTTTATACTATACCTTGTCACGCCATGAAGAGACGACGAAGACGAATCTGTGTAGGGCGCATTCCTCGGCCCAGTCTGTCTATTGGCCGCCTAGTACATAGTGCAAATAGATCGTTTTCATCTATACCATGATCCATGTCGTCTTTATCTTACCTTCGTCATGCTCTCTCTCTCTCTCCCTCTCTCACTAATTGTTGAACCGTATTTCATGCCAAACCGTCTTGTAGATCCGCCTCGCAAAAAAAAACAAATAAATGAATTTGGCCCTCCCCTTCAAGTTAGGCTGCCGAAGAGTCATTTTGCTTTCGCTGGTTGTTTAATTTAGGAAGAAAGCTGCGGTGCCATGAAATAGCTGCGCACGTTCGGGGTTGAATTTCGTTTCACATTAGCAAATTATACGGCCCTGTGGACCAGAAGTGCTGGCATTGTTCCACCTAACAAACGGGATATGAGCCCGAACCGGAAGGTCGTTATGCGCCCGAGTCTTTTCACACCCAGACGCCCCATTCTAAACCTCCATGCACGCTTTATACTATACCTTGTCACGCCATGAAGAGACGACGAAGACGAATCTGTGTAGGGCACATTCCTCGGCTCAGTCTGTCTATTGGCCGCCTAGCACATAGTGCAAATAGATCGTTTTCATCTATACCATGATCCATGTCGTCTTTATCTTACCTTCGTCATGCTCTCTCTCTCTCTCCCTCTCTCACTGATTGTTGAACCGTATTTCATGCCAAACCGTCTTGTAGATCCGCCTCGCAAAAAAAAAAACAAATAAATGAATTTGGCCCTCCCCTTCAAGTTAGGCTGCCGAAGAGTCATTTTGCTTTCGCTGGTTGTTTAATTTAAGAAGAAAGCTGCGGTGCCATGAAATAGCTGCGCACGTTCGGGGTTGAATTTCGTTTCACATTAGCAAATATACGGCCCTGTGGACCAGAAGTGCTGGCATTGTTCCACCTAACAAACGGGATATGAGCCCGAACCGGAAGGTCGTTATGCGCCCGAGTCTTTTCACACCCAGACGCCCCATTCTAAACCTCCATGCACGCTTTATACTATACCTTGTCACGCCATGAAGAGACGACGAAGACGAATCTGTGTAGGGCGCATTCCTCGGCCCAGTCTGTCTATTGGCCGCCTAGCACATAGTGCCAATAGATCGTTTTCATCTATACCATGATCCATGTCGTCTTTATCGTACCTTCGTCATGCTCTCTCTCTCTCTCCCTCTCTCATTGATTGTTGAACCGTATTTCATGCCAAACCGTCTTGTAGATCCGCCTCGCAAAAGAAACAAATAAATGAATTTGGCCCTCCCCTTCAGGTTAGGCTGCAGAAGAGTCATTTTGCTTTCGCTGGTTGTTTAATTTAAGAAGAAAGCTGCGGTGCCATGAAATAGCTGCGCACGTTCGGGGTTCAATTTCGTTTCACATTAGCAAATTATACGGCCCTGTGGACCAGAAGTGCTGGCATTGTTCCACCTAACAAACGGGATATGAGACCGAACCGGAAGGTCGTTATGCGCCCGAGTCTTTTCACACCCAGACGCCCCATTCTAAACCTCCATGCACGCTTTATACTATACCTTGTCACGCCATGAAGAGACGACGAAGACGAATCTGTGTAGGGCGCATTCCTCGGCCCAGTCTGTCTATTGGCCGCCTAGTACATAGTGCAAATAGATCGTTTTCATCTATACCATGATCCATGTCGTCTTTATCTTACCTTCGTCATGCTCTCTCTCTCTCTCCCTCTCTCACTAATTGTTGAACCGTATTTCATGCCAAACCGTCTTGTAGATCCGCCTCGCAAAAAAAAACAAATAAATGAATTTGGCCCTCCCCTTCAAGTTAGGCTGCCGAAGAGTCATTTTGCTTTCGCTGGTTGTTTAATTTAGGAAGAAAGCTGCGGTGCCATGAAATAGCTGCGCACGTTCGGGGTTGAATTTCGTTTCACATTAGCAAATTATACGGCCCTGTGGACCAGAAGTGCTGGCATTGTTCCACCTAACAAACGGGATATGAGCCCGAACCGGAAGGTCGTTATGCGCCCGAGTCTTTTCACACCCAGACGCCCCATTCTAAACCTCCATGCACGCTTTATACTATACCTTGTCACGCCATGAAGAGACGACGAAGACGAATCTGTGTAGGGCACATTCCTCGGCTCAGTCTGTCTATTGGCCGCCTAGCACATAGTGCAAATAGATCGTTTTCATCTATACCATGATCCATGTCGTCTTTATCTTACCTTCGTCATGCTCTCTCTCTCTCTCCCTCTCTCACTGATTGTTGAACCGTATTTCATGCCAAACCGTCTTGTAGATCCGCCTCGCAAAAAAAAAAACAAATAAATGAATTTGGCCCTCCCCTTCAAGTTAGGCTGCCGAAGAGTCATTTTGCTTTCGCTGGTTGTTTAATTTAAGAAGAAAGCTGCGGTGCCATGAAATAGCTGCGCACGTTCGGGGTTGAATTTCGTTTCACATTAGCAAATATACGGCCCTGTGGACCAGAAGTGCTGGCATTGTTCCACCTAACAAACGGGATATGAGCCCGAACCGGAAGGTCGTTATGCGCCCGAGTCTTTTCACACCCAGACGCCCCATTCTAAACCTCCATGCACGCTTTATACTATACCTTGTCACGCCATGAAGAGACGACGAAGACGAATCTGTGTAGGGCGCATTCCTCGGCCCAGTCTGTCTATTGGCCGCCTAGCACATAGTGCAAATAGATCGTTTTCATCTATACCATGATCCATGTCTTCTTTATCTTACCTTCGTCATGCTCTCTCTCTCTCTCCCTCTCTCACTGATTGTTGAACCGTATTTCATGCCAAACCGTCTTGTAGATCCGCCTCGCAAAAAAAAAAACAAATAAATGAATTTGGCCCTCCCCTTCAAGTTAGGCTGCCGAAGAGTCATTTTGCTTTCGCTGGTTGTTTAATTTAAGAAGAAAGCTGCGGTGCCATGAAATAGCTGCGCACGTTCGGGGTTGAATTTCGTTTCACATTAGCAAATTATACGGCCCTGTGGACCAGAAGTGCTGGCATTGTTCCACCTAACAAACGGGATATGAGCCCGAACCGGAAGGTCGTTATCTGCCCGAGTGTTTTCACACCCAGACGCCCCATTCTAAACCTCCATGCACGCTTTATACTATACCTTGTCACGCCATGAAGAGACGACGAAGACGAATCTGTGTAGGGCGCATTCCTCGGCCCAGTCTGTCTATTGGCCGCCTAGCACATAGTGCAAATAGATCGTTTTCATTTATACCATGATCCATGTCGTCTTTATCGTACCTTCGTCATGCTCTCTCTCTCTCTCCCTTTCTCACCGATTGTTGAACCGTATTTCATGCCAAACCGTCTTGTAGATCCGCATCGCAAAAAAACAAATAAATGAATTTGGCCCTCCCCTTCAAGTTAGGCTGCAGAAGAGTCATTTTGCTTTCGCTGGTTGTTTAATTTATGAAGAAAGCTGCGGTGCCATGAAATAGCTGCGCACGTTCGGGGTTGAATTTCGTTTCACATTAGCAAATTATACGGCCCTGTGGACCAGAAGTGCTGGCATTGTTCCACCTAACAAACGGAATATGAGCCCGAACCGGAAGGTCGTTATGCGACCCGAGTCTTTTCACACCCAGACGCCCCATTCTAAACCTCCATGCACGCTTTATACTATACCTTGTCACGCCATGAAGAGACGACGAAGACGAATCTGTGTAGGGCGCATTCCTCGGCCCAGTCTGTCTATTGGCCGCCTAGCACATAGTGCCAATAGATCGTTTTCATCTATACCATGATCCATGTCTTCTTTATCGTACCTTCGTCATGCTCTCTCTCTCTCTCCCTCTCTTACTGATTGTTGAACCGTATTTCTTGCCAAACCGTCTTGTAGATCCGCCTCGCAAAAAAAAACAAATAAATGAATTTGGCCATCCCCTTCAAGTTACGCTGCAGAAGAGTCATTTTGCTTTCGCTGGTTGTTTAATTTAAGAAGAAAGCTGCGGTGCCATGAAATAGCTGCGCACGTTCGGGGTTGAATTTCGTTTCACATTAGCAAATTATACGGCCCTGTGGAACAGAAGTGCTGGCATTGTTCCACCTAACAAACGGGATATGAGCCCGAACCGGAAGGTCGTTATGCGCCCGAGTCTTTTCACACCCAGACGCCCCATTCTAAACCTCCATGCACGCTTTATACTATACCTTGTCACGCCATGAAGAGACGACGAAGACGAATCTGTGTAGGGCGCATTCCTCGGCCCAGTCTGTCTATTGGCCGCCTAGCACATAGTGCAAATAGATCGTTTTCATCTATACCATGATCCATGTCGTCTTTATCGTACCTTCGTCATGCTCTCTCTCTCTCTCCCTCTCTCACCGATTGTTGAACCGTATTTCATGCCAAACCGTCTTGTAGATCCGCCTCGCAAAAAAAAACAAATAAATGAATTTGGCCCTCCCCTTCAAGTTAGGCTGCAGAAGAGTCATTTTGCTTTCGCTGGTTGTGTAATTTAAGAAGAAAGCTGCGGTGCCATGAAATAGCTGCGCACGTTCGGGGTTGAATTTCGTTTCACATTAGCAAATTATACGGCCCTGTGGACCAGAAGTGCTGGCATTGTTCCACCTAACAAACGGGATATGAGCCCAAACCGGAAGGTCGTTATGCGCCCGAGTCTTTTCACACCCAGACGCCCCATTCTAAACCTCCATGCACGCTTTATACTATACCTTGTCACGCCATGAAGAGACGACGAAGACGAATCTGTGTAGGGCGCATTCCTCGGCCCAGTCTGTCTATTGGCCGCCTAGCACATAGTGCAAATAGATCGTTTTCATCTATACCATGATCCATGTCGTCTTTATCGTACCTTCGTCATGCTCTCTCTCTCTCTCCCTCTCTCACCGATTGTTGAACCGTATTTCATGCCAAACCGTCTTGTAGATCCGCCTCGCAAAAAAAACAAATAAATGAATTTGGCCCTCCCCTTCAAGTTAGGCTGCAGAAGAGTCATTTTGCTTTCGCTGGTTGTTTAATTTAACAAGAAAGCTGCGGTGCCATGAAATAGCTGCGCACGTTCGGGGTTGAATTTCGTTTCACATTAGCAAATTATACGGCCCTGTGGACCAGAAGTGCTGGCATTGTTCCACCTAACAAACGGGATATGAGCCCGAACCGGAAGGTCGTTATGCGCCCGAGTCTTTTCACACCCAGACGCCCCATTCTAAACCTCCATGCACGCTTTATACTATACCTTGTCACGCCATGAAGAGACGACGAAGACGAATCTGTGTAGGGCGCATTCCTCGGCCCAGTCTGTCTATTGGCCGCCTAGCACATAGTGCAAATAGATCGTTTTCATCTATACCATGATCCATGTCGTCTTTATCGTACCTTCGTCATGCTCTCTCTCTCTCTCCCTCTCTCACCGATTGTTGAACCGTATTTCATGCCAAACCGTCTTGTAGATCCGCCTCGCAAAAAAAACAAATAAATGAATTTGGCCCTCCCCTTCAAGTTAGGCAGCAGAAGAGTCATTTTGCTTTCGCTGGTTGTGTAATTTAAGAAGAAAGCTGCGGTGCCATGAAATAGCTGCGCACGTTCGGGGTTGAATTTCGTTTCACATTAGCAAATTATACGGCCCTGTGGACCAGAAGTGCTGGCATTGTTCCACCTAACAAACGGGATATGAGCCCAAACCGGAAGGTCGTTATGCGCCCGAGTCTTTTCACACCCAGACGCCCCATTCTAAACCTCCATGCACGCTTTATCCTATACCTTGTCACGCCATGAAGAGACGACGAAGACGAATCTGTGTAGGGCGCATTCCTCGGCCCAGTCTGTCTATTGGCCGCCTAGCACATAGTGCAAATAGATCGTTTTCATCTATACCATGATCCATGTCGTCTTTATCTTACCTTCGTCATGCTCTCTCTCTCTCTCCCTCTCTCACTAATTGTTGAACCGTATTTCATGCCAAACCGTCTTGTAGATCCGCCTCGCAAAAAAAAAACAAATAAATGAATTTGGCCCTCCCCTAAGTTAGGCTGCCGAAGAGTCATTTTGCTTTCGCTGGTTGTTTAATTTAAGAAGAAAGCTGCGGTGCCATGAAATAGCTGCGCACGTTCGGGGTTGAATTTCGTTTCACATTAGCAAATTTAACGGCCCTGTGGACCAGAAGTGCCGGCATTGTTCCACCTAACAAACGGGATATGAGCCCGAACCGGAAGGTCGTTAGGCGCCCGAGTCTTTTCACACCCAGACGCCCCATTCTAAACCTCCATGCACGCTTTATCCTATACCTTGTCACGCCATGAAGAGACGACGCAGACGAATCTGTGTAGGGCGCATTCCTCGGCCCAGTCTGTCTATTGGCCGCCTAGCACATAGTGCAAATAGATTGTTTTCATCTATACCATGATCAATGTCGTCTATATCGTACCGTCGTCATGCTCTCTCTCTCTCTCCCTCTCTCACCGATTGTTGAACCGTATTTCATGCCAAACCGTCTTGTAGATCCGCCTCGCAAAAAAAACAAATAAATGAATTTGGCCCTCCCCTTCAAGTTAGGCTGCAGAAGAGTCATTTTGGTTTCGCTGGTGTTTTAATTTATGAAGAAAGCTGCGGTGCCATGAAATAGCTGCGCACGTTCGGGGTTGAATTTCGTTTCACATTAGCAAATTATACGGCCCTGTGGACCAGAAGTGCTGGCATTGTTCCACCTAACAAACGGAATATGAGCCCGAACCGGAAGGTCGTTATGCGAGCCGAGTCTTTTCACACCCAGACGCCCCATTCTAAACCTCCATGCACGCTTTATACTATACCTTGTCACGCCATGAAGAGACGACGAAGACGAATCTGTGTAGGGCGCATTCCTCGGCCCAGTCTGTCTATTGGCCGCCTAGCACATAGTGCCAATAGATCGTTTTCATCTATACCATGATCCATGTCTTCTTTATCGTACCTTCGTCATGCTCTCTCTCTCTCTCCCTCTCTTACTGATTGTTGAACCGTATTTCTTGCCAAACCGTCTTGTAGATCCGCCTCGCAAAAAAAAACAAATAAATGAATTTGGCCATCCCCTTCAAGTTACGCTGCAGAAGAGTCATTTTGCTTTCGCTGGTTGTTTAATTTAAGAAGAAAGCTGCGGTGCCATGAAATAGCTGCGCACGTTCGGGGTTGAATTTCGTTTCACATTAGCAAATTATACGGCCCTGTGGAACAGAAGTGCTGGCATTGTTCCACCTAACAAACGGGATATGAGACCGAACCGGAAGGTCGTTATGCGCCCGAGTCTTTTCACACCCAGACGCCCCATTCTAAACCTCCATGCAAGCTTTATACTATACCTTGTCACGCCATGAAGAGACGACGAAGACGAATCTGTGTAGGGCGCATTCGTCGGCCCAGTCTGTCTATTGGCCGCCTAGCACATAGTGCAAATAGATCGTTTTCATCTATGCCATGATCCATGTCGTCTTTATCTTACCTTCGTCATGCTCTCTCTCTCTCTCCCTCTCTCACTGATTGTTGAACGGTATTTCATGCCAAACCGTCTTGTAGATCCGCCTCGCAAAAAAAACAACAAATAAATGAATTTGGCCCTCCCCTTCAAGTTAGGCTGCAGAAGAGTCATTTTGCTTTCGCTGGTTGTTTAATTTAACAAGAAAGCTGCGGTGCCATGAAATAGCTGCGCACGTTCGGGGTTGAATTTCGTTTCACATTAGCAAATTATACGGCCCTGTGGACCAGAAGTGCTGGCATTGTTCCACCTAACAAACGGGATATGAGCCCGAACCGGAAGGTCGTTATGCGCCCGAGTCTTTTCACACCCAGACGCCCCATTCTAAACCTCCATGCACGCTTTATACTATACCTTGTCACGCCATGAAGAGACGACGAAGACGAATCTGTGTAGGGCGCATTCCTCGGCCCAGTCTGTCTATTGGCCGCCTAGCACATAGTGCCAATAGATCGTTTTCATCTATACCATGATCCATGTCGTCTTTATCGTACCTTCGTCATGCTCTCTCTCTCTCTCCCTCTCTCACCGATTGTTGAACCGTATTTCATGCCAAACCGTCTTGTAGATCCTCCTCGCAAAAAAAACAACAAATAAATGAATTTGGCCCTCCCCTTCAAGTTAGGCTGCAGAAGAGTCATTTTGCTTTCGCTGGTTGTTTAATTTAACAAGAAAGCTGCGGTGCCATGAAATAGCTGCGCACGTTCGGGGTTGAATTTCGTTTCACATTAGCAAATTATACGGCCCTGTGGACCAGAAGTGCTGGCATTGTTCCACCTAACAAACGGGATATGAGCCCGAACCGGAAGGTCGTTATGCGCCCGAGTCTTTTCACACCCAGACGCCCCATTCTAAACCTCCATGCACGCTTTATACTATACCTTGTCACGCCATGAAGAGACGACGAAGACGAATCTGTGTAGGGCGCATTCCTCGGCCCAGTCTGTCTATTGGCCGCCTAGCACATAGTGCAAATAGATCGTTTTCATCTATACCATGATCCATGTCGTCTTTATCGTACCTTCGTCATGCTCTCTCTCTCTCTCCCTCTCTCACCGATTGTTGAACCGTATTTCATGCCAAACCGTCTTGTAGATCCGCCTCGCAAAAAAAACAAATAAATGAATTTGGCCCTCCCCTTCAAGTTAGGCTGCAGAAGAGTCATTTTGCTTTCGCTGGTTGTGTAATTTAAGAAGAAAGCTGCGGTGCCATGAAATAGCTGCGCACGTTCGGGGTTGAATTTCGTTTCACATTAGCAAATTATACGGCCCTGTGGACCAGAAGTGCTGGCATTGTTCCACCTAACAAATGGGATATGACCCCGAACCGGAAGATCGTTATGCGCCCAAGTCTTTTCACACCCAGACGCCCCATTCTAAACCTCCATGCACGCTTAATACTATACCTTGTCACGCCATGAAGAGACGACGAAGACGAATCTGTGTAGGGCGCATTCCTCGGCCCAGTCTGTCTATTGGCCGCCTAGCACATAGTGCAAATAGATCGTTTTCATCTATGCCATGATCCATGTCGTCTTTATCTTACCTTCGTCATGCTCTCTCTCTCTCTCCCTCTCTCACTGATTGTTGAACGGTATTTCATGCCAAACCGTCTTGTAGATCCGCCTCGCAAAAAAAACAACAAATAAATGAATTTGGCCCTCCCCTTCAAGTTAGGCTGCAGAAGAGTCATTTTGCTTTCGCTGGTTGTTTAATTTAACAAGAAAGCTGCGGTGCCATGAAATAGCTGCGCACGTTCGGGGTTGAATTTCGTTTCACATTAGCAAATTATACGGCCCTGTGGACCAGAAGTGCTGGCATTGTTCCACCTAACAAACGGGATATGAGCCCGAACCGGAAGGTCGTTATGCGCCCGAGTCTTTTCACACCCAGACGCCCCATTCTAAACCTCCATGCACGCTTTATACTATACCTTGTCACGCCATGAAGAGACGACGAAGACGAATCTGTGTAGGGCGCATTCCTCGGCCCAGTCTGTCTATTGGCCGCCTAGCACATAGTGCAAATAGATCGTTTTCATCTATACCATGATCCATGTCGTCTTTATCGTACCTTCGTCATGCTCTCTCTCTCTCCCTCTCTCACCGATTGTTGAACCGTATTTCATGCCAAACCGTCTTGTAGATCCGCCTCGCAAAAAAAACAAATAAATGAATTTGGCCCTCCCCTTCAAGTTAGGCTGCAGAAGAGTCATTTTGCTTTCGCTGGTTGTGTAATTTAAGAAGAAAGCTGCGGTGCCATGAAATAGCTGCGCACGTTCGGGGTTGAATTTCGTTTCACATTAGCAAATTATACGGCCCTGTGGACCAGAAGTGCTGGCATTGTTCCACCTAACAAATGGGATATGACCCCGAACCGGAAGATCGTTATGCGCCCAAGTCTTTTCACACCCAGACGCCCCATTCTAAACCTCCATGCACGCTTAATACTATACCTTGTCACGCCATGAAGAGACGACGAAGACGAATCTGTGTAGGGCGCATTCCTCGGCCCAGTCTGTCTATTGGCCGCCTAGCACATAGTGCAAATAGATCGTTTTCATCTATACCATGATCCATGTCGTCTTTATCGTACCTTCGTCATGCTCTCTCTCTCTCTCTCTCCCTCTCTCACCGATTGTTGAACCGTATTTCATGCCAAACCGTCTTGTAGATCCGCCTCGCAAAAAAAAACAAATAAATGAATTTGGCCCTCCCCTTCAAGTTAGGCTTCAGAAGAGTCATTTTGCTTTCGCTGGTTGTGTAATTTAAGAAGAAAGCTGCGGTGCCATGAAATAGCTGCGCACGTTCGGGGTTGAATTTCGTTTCACATTAGCAAATTATACGGCCCTGTGGACCAGAAGGGCTGGCATTGTTCCACCTAACAAATGGGATATGAGCCCGAACCGGAAGGTCGTTATGCGCCCGAGTCTTTTCACACCCAGACGCCCCAGTCTAAACCTCCATGCACGCTTTATACTATACCTTGTCACGCCATGAAGAGACGACGAAGACGAATCTGTGTAGGGCGCATTCCTCGGCCCAGTCTGTCTATTGGCCGCCTAGCACATAGTGCAAATAGATCGTTTTCATCTATACCATGATCCATGTCGTCTTTATCGTACCTTCGTCATGCTCTCTCTCTCTCTCCCTCTCTCACCGATTGTTGAACCGTATTTCATGCCAAACCGTCTTGTAGATCCGCCTCGCAAAAAAAACAAATAAATGAATTTGGCCCTCCCCTTCAAGTTAGGCTGCAGAAGAGTCATTTTGTTTTCGCTGGTTGTTTAATTTATGAAGAAAGCTGCGGTGCCATGAAATAGCTGCACACATTCGGGGTTGAATTTCGTTTCACATTAGCAAATTATACGGCCCTGTGGACCAGAAGTGCTGGCATTGTTCCACCTAACAAACGGGATATGAGCCCAAACCGGAAGGTCGTTATGCGCCCGAGTCTTTTCACACCCAGACGCCCCATTCTAAACCTCCATGCACGCTTTATCCTATACCTTGTCACGCCATGAAGAGACGACGAAGACGAATCTGTGTAGGGCGCATTCCTCGGCCCAGTCTGTCTATTGGCCGCCTAGCACATAGTGCAAATAGATCGTTTTCATCTACACCATGATCCATGTCGTCTTTATCTTACCTTCGTCATGCTCTCTCTCTCTCTCCCTCTCTCACTAATTGTTGAACCGTATTTCATGCCAAACCGTCTTGTAGATCCGCCTCGCAAAAAAAAAACAAATAAATGAATTTGGCCCTCCCCTAAGTTAGGCTGCCGAAGAGTCATTTTGCTTTCGGTGGTTGTTTAATTTAAGAAGAAAGCTGCGGTGCCATGAAATAGCTGCGCACGTTCGGGGTTGAATTTCGTTTCACATTAGCAAATTATACGGCCCTGTGGACCAGAAGTGCCGGCATTGTTCCACCTAACAAACGGGATATGAGCCCGAACCGGAAGGTCGTTATGCGCCCGAGTCTTTTCACACCCAGACGCCCCATTCTAAACCTCCATGCACGCTTTATCCTATACCTTGTCACGCCATGAAGAGACGACGCAGACGAATCTGTGTAGGGCGCATTCCTCGGCCCAGTCTGTCTATTGGCCGCCTAGCACATAGTGCAAATAGATTGTTTTCATCTATACCATGATCAATGTCGTCTATATCGTACCGTCGTCATGCTCTCTCTCTCTCTCCCTCTCTCACCGATTGTTGAACCGTATTTCATGCCAAACCGTCTTGTAGATCCGCCTCGCAAAAAAAAACAAATAAATGAATTTGGCCCTCCCCTTCAAGTTAGGCTGCAGAAGAGTCATTTTGGTTTCGCTGGTGTTTTAATTTAAGAAGAAAGCTGCGGTGCCATGAAATAGCTGCGCACGTTGGGGGTTGAATTTCGTTTCACATTAGCAAATTATACGGCCCTGTGGACCAGAAGTGCTGGCATTGTTCCACCTAACAAACGGGATATGAGCCCGAACCGGAAGATCGTTATGCGCCCAACTCTTTTTACACCCAGACGCCCCATTCTAAACCTCCATGCACGCTTAATACTATATCTTGTCCCGCCATGAAGAGACGACGAAGACGAATCTGTGTAGGGCGCATTCCTCGCCCAGTCTGTCTATTGGCCGCCTAGCACATAGTGCAAATAGATCGTTTTCATCTATACCATGATCCATGTCGTCTTTATCGTACCTTCGTCATGCTCTCTCTCTCCCTCTCACACCGATTGTTGAACCGTATTTCAAGCCAAACGGTCTTGTAGATCCACCTCGCAAAAAAAAAACAAATAAATGAATTTTGCCCTCCCCTTCAAGTTAGGCTGCAGAAGAGTCATTTTGCTTTCGCTGGTTGTTTAATTTAAGAAGAAAGCTGCAGTGCCATGAAATAGCTGCGTACGTTCGGGGTTGAATTTCGTTTCACATTAGCAAATTATACGGCCCTGTGGACCAGAAGTGCTGGCATTGTTCCACCTAACAAATGGCATATGAGCCCGAACCGGAAGATCGTTATGCGCCCAAGTCTTTTCACACCCAGACGCCCCATTCTAAACCTATATGCACGCTTAATACTATACCTTGTCACGCCATGAAGAGACGACGAAGACGAATCGGTGTAGGGCGCATTCCTCGGCCCAGTCTGTCTATTGGCCGCCTAGCACATAGTGCCAATAGATCGTTTTCATCTATACCATGATCCATGTCGTCTTTATCGTACCTTCGTCATGCTCTCTCTCTCTCTCCCTGTCTCACTGATTGTTGAACCGTATTTCTTGCCAAACCGTCTTGTAGATCCGCCTCGCAAAAAAAACAAATAAATGAATTTGGCCATCCCCTTCAAGTTAGGCTGCAGAAGAGTCATTTTGCTTTCGCTGGTTGTTTAATTTAAGAAGAAAGCTGCGGTGCCATGAAATAGCTGCGCACGTTCGGGGTTGAATTTCGTTTCACATTAGCAAATTATACGGCCCTGTGGAACAGAAGTGCTGGCATTGTTCCACCTAACAAACGGGATATGAGACCGAACCGGAAGGTCGTTATGCGCCCGAGTCTTTTCACACCCAGACGCCCCATTCTAAACCTCCATGCAAGCTTTATACTATACCTTGTCACGCCATGAAGAGACGACGAAGACGAATCTGTGTAGGGCGCATTCCTCGGCCCAGTCTGTCTATTGGCCGCCTAGCACATAGTGCAAATAGATCGTTTTCATCTATGCCATGATCCATGTCGTCTTTATCTTACCTTCGTCATGCTCTCTCTCTCTCTCCCTCTCTCACTGATTGTTGAACGGTATTTCATGCCAAACCGTCTTGTAGATCCGCCTCGCAAAAAAAACAACAAATAAATGAATTTGGCCCTCCCCTTCAAGTTAGGCTGCAGAAGAGTCATTTTGCTTTCGCTGGTTGTTTAATTTAACAAGAAAGCTGCGGTGCCATGAAATAGCTGCGCACGTTCGGGGTTGAATTTCGTTTCATATTAGCAAATTATACGGCCCTGTGGACCAGAAGTGCTGGCATTGTTCCACCTAACAAACGGGATATGAGCCCGAACCGGAAGGTCGTTATGCGCCCGAGTCTTTTCACACCCAGACGCCCCATTCTAAACCTCCATGCACGCTTTATACTATACCTTGTCACGCCATGAAGAGACGACGAAGACGAATCTGTGTAGGGCGCATTCCTCGGCCCAGTCTGTCTATTGGCCGCCTAGCACATAGTGCAAATAGATCGTTTTCATCTATACCATGATCCATGTCGTCTTTATCGTACCTTCGTCATGCTCTCTCTCTCTCCCTCTCTCACCGATTGTTGAACCGTATTTCATGCCAAACCGTCTTGTAGATCCGCCTCGCAAAAAAAACAAATAAATGAATTTGGCCCTCCCCTTCAAGTTAGCCTGCAGAAGAGTCATTTTGCTTTCGCTGGTTGTGTAATTTAAGAAGAAAGCTGCGGTGCCATGAAATAGCTGCACACGTTCGGGGTTGAATTTCGTTTCACATTAGCAAATTATACGGCCCTGTGGACCAGAAGTGCTGGCATCGTTCCACCTAACAAATGGGATATGACCCCGAACCGGAAGATCGTTATGCGCCACAGTCTTTTCACACCCAGACGCCCCATTCTAAACCTCCATGCACGCTTAATACTATACCTTGTCACGCCATGAAGAGACGACGAAGACGAATCTGTGTAGGGCGCATTCCTCGGCCCAGTCTGTCTATTGGCCGCCTAGCACATAGTGCAAATAGATCGTTTTCATCTATACCATGATCCATGTCGTCTTTATCGTACCTTCGTCATGCTCTCTCTCTCTCTCTCTCCCTCTCTCACCGATTGTTGAACCGTATTTCATGCCAAACCATCTTGTAGATCCGCCTCGCAAAAAAAAACAAATAAATGAATTTGGCCCTCCCCTTCAAGTTAGGCTTCAGAAGAGTCATTTTGCTTTCGCTGGTTGTGTAATTTAAGAAGAAAGCTGCGGTGCCATGAAATAGCTGCGCACGTTCGGGGTTGAATTTCGTTTCACATTAGCAAATTATACGGCCCTGTGGACCAGAAGGGCTGGCATTGTTCCACCTAACAAATGGGATATGAGCCCGAACCGGAAGGTCGTTATGCGCCCGAGTCTTTTCACACCCAGACGCCCCAGTCTAAACCTCCATGCACGCTTTATACTATACCTTGTCACGCCATGAAGAGACGACGAAGACGAATCTGTGTAGGGCGCATTCCTCGGCCCAGTCTGTCTATTGGCCGCCTAGCACATAGTGCAAATAGATCGTTTTCATCTATACCATGATCCATGTCGTCTTTATCGTACCTTCGTCATGCTCTCTCTCTCTCTCCCTCTCTCACCGATTGTTGAACCGTATTTCATGCCAAACCGTCTTGTAGATCCGCCTCGCAAAAAAAACAAATAAATGAATTTGGCCCTCCCCTTCAAGTTAGGCTGCAGAAGAGTCATTTTGTTTTCGCTGGTTGTTTAATTTATGAAGAAAGCTGCGGTGCCATGAAATAGCTGCACACATTCGGGGTTGAATTTCGTTTCACATTAGCAAATTATACGGCCCTGTGGACCAGAAGTGCTGGCATTGTTCCACCTAACAAACGGGATATGAGCCCAAACCGGAAGGTCGTTATGCGCCCGAGTCTTTTCACACCCAGACGCCCCATTCTAAACCTCCATGCACGCTTTATCCTATACCTTGTCACGCCATGAAGAGACGACGAAGACGAATCTGTGTAGGGCGCATTCCTCGGCCCAGTCTGTCTATTGGCCGCCTAGCACATAGTGCAAATAGATCGTTTTCATCTACACCATGATCCATGTCGTCTTTATCTTACCTTCGTCATGCTCTCTCTCTCTCTCCCTCTCTCACTAATTGTTGAACCGTATTTCATGCCAAACCGTCTTGTAGATCCGCCTCGCAAAAAAAAAACAAATAAATGAATTTGGCCCTCCCCTAAGTTAGGCTGCCGAAGAGTCATTTTGCTTTCGCTGGTTGTTTAATTTAAGAAGAAAGCTGCGGTGCCATGAAATAGCTGCGCACGTTCGGGGTTGAATTTCGTTTCACATTAGCAAATTATACGGCCCTGTGGACCAGAAGTGCCGGCATTGTTCCACCTAACAAACGGGATATGAGCCCGAACCGGAAGGTCGTTATGCGCCCGAGTCTTTTCACACCCAGACGCCCCATTCTAAACCTCCATGCACGCTTTATCCTATACCTTGTCACGCCATGAAGAGACGACGCAGACGAATCTGTGTAGGGCGCATTCCTCGGCCCAGTCTGTCTATTGGCCGCCTAGCACATAGTGCAAATAGATTGTTTTCATCTATACCATGATCAATGTCGTCTATATCGTACCGTCGTCATGCTCTCTCTCTCTCTCCCTCTCTCACCGATTGTTGAACCGTATTTCATGCCAAACCGTCTTGTAGATCCGCCTCGCAAAAAAAAACAAATAAATGAATTTGGCCCTCCCCTTCAAGTTAGGCTGCAGAAGAGTCATTTTGGTTTCGCTGGTGTTTTAATTTAAGAAGAAAGCTGCGGTGCCATGAAATAGCTGCGCACGTTGGGGGTTGAATTTCGTTTCACATTAGCAAATTATACGGCCCTGTGGACCAGAAGTGCTGGCATTGTTCCACCTAACAAACGGGATATGAGCCCGAACCGGAAGATCGTTATGCGCCCAACTCTTTTTACACCCAGACGCCCCATTCTAAACCTCCATGCACGCTTAATACTATATCTTGTCCCGCCATGAAGAGACGACGAAGACGAATCTGTGTAGGGCGCATTCCTCGCCCAGTCTGTCTATTGGCCGCCTAGCACATAGTGCAAATAGATCGTTTTCATCTATACCATGATCCATGTCGTCTTTATCGTACCTTCGTCATGCTCTCTCTCTCCCTCTCACACCGATTGTTGAACCGTATTTCAAGCCAAACGGTCTTGTAGATCCGCCTCGCAAAAAAAAAACAAATAAATGAATTTTGCCCTCCCCTTCAAGTTAGGCTGCAGAAGAGTCATTTTGCTTTCGCTGGTTGTTTAATTTAAGAAGAAAGCTGCAGTGCCATGAAATAGCTGCGCACGTTCGGGGTTGAATTTCGTTTCACATTAGCAAATTATACGGCCCTGTGGACCAGAAGTGCTGGCATTGTTCCACCTAACAAATGGGATATGACCCCGAACCGGAAGATCGTTATGCGCCCAAGTCTTTTCACACCCAGACGCCCCATTCTAAACCTCCATGCACGCTTAATACTATACCTTGTCACGCCATGAAGAGACGACGAAGACGAATCTGTGTAGGGCGCATTCCTCGGCCCAGTCTGTCTATTGGCCGCCTAGCACATAGTGCAAATAGATCGTTTTCATCTATACCATGATCCATGTCGTCTTTATCGTACCTTCGTCATGCTCTCTCTCTCTCTCTCTCCCTCTCTGACCGATTGTTGAACCGTATTTCATGCCAAACCGTCTTGTAGATCCGCCTCGCAAAAAAAAACAAATAAATGAATTTGGCCCTCCCCTTCAAGTTAGGCTTCAGAAGAGTCATTTTGCTTTCGCTGGTTGTGTAATTTAAGAAGAAAGCTGCGGTGCCATGAAATAGCTGCGCACGTTCGGGGTTGAATTTCGTTTCACATTAGCAAATTATACGGCCCTGTGGACCAGAAGGGCTGGCATTGTTCCACCTAACAAATGGGATATGAGCCCGAACCGGAAGGTCGTTATGCGCCCGAGTCTTTTCACACCCAGACGCCCCATTCTAAACCTCCATGCACGCTTTATACTATACCTTGTCACGCCATGAAGAGACGACGAAGACGAATCTGTGTAGGGCGCATTCCTCGGCCCAGTCTGTCTATTGGCCGCCTAGCACATAGTGCACATAGATCGTTTTCATCTATACCATGATCCATGTCGTCTTTATCGTACCTTCGTCATGCTCTCTCTCTCTCTCCCTCTCTCACCGATTGTTGAACCGTATTTCATGCCAAACCGTCTTGTAGATCCGCCTCGCAAAAAAAACAAATAAATGAATTTGGCCCTCCCCTTCAAGTTAGGCTGCAGAAGAGTCATTTTGTTTTCGCTGGTTGTTTAATTTATGAAGAAAGCTGCGGTGCCATGAAATAGCTGCACACATTCGGGGTTGAATTTCGTTTCACATTAGCAAATTATACGGCCCTGTGGACCAGAAGTGCTGGCATTGTTCCACCTAACAAACGGGATATGAGCCCAAACCGGAAGGTCGTTATGCGCCCGAGTCTTTTCACACCCAGACGCCCCATTCTAAACCTCCATGCACGCTTTATCCTATACCTTGTCACGCCATGAAGAGACGACGAAGACGAATCTGTGTAGGGCGCATTCCTCGGCCCAGTCTGTCTATTGGCCGCCTAGCACATAGTGCAAATAGATCGTTTTCATCTATACCATGATCCATGTCGTCTTTATCTTACCTTCGTCATGCTCTCTCTCTCTCTCCCTCTCTCACTAATTCTTGAACCGTATTTCATGCCAAACCGTCTTGTAGATCCGCCTCGCAAAAAAAAAACAAATAAATGAATTTGGCCCTCCCCTAAGTTAGGCTGCCGAAGAGTCATTTTGCTTTCGCTGGTTGTTTAATTTAAGAAGAAAGCTGCGGTGCCATGAAATAGCTGCGCACGTTCGGGGTTGAATTTCGTTTCACATTAGCAAATTATACGGCCCTGTGGACCAGAAGTGCCGGCATTGTTCCACCTAACAAACGGGATATGAGCCCGAACCGGAAGGTCGTTAGGCGCCCGAGTCTTTTCACACCCAGACGCCCCATTCTAAACCTCCATGCACGCTTTATCCTATACCTTGTCACGCCATGAAGAGACGACGCAGACGAATCTGTGTAGGGCGCATTCCTCGGCCCAGTCTGTCTATTGGCCGCCTAGCACATAGTGCAAATAGATTGTTTTCATCTATACCATGATCAATGTCGTCTATATCGTACCGTCGTCATGCTCTCTCTCTCTCTCCCTCTCTCACCGATTGTTGAACCGTATTTCATGCCAAACCGTCTTGTAGATCCGCCTCGCAAAAAAAAACAAATAAATGAATTTGGCCCTCCCCTTCAAGTTAGGCTGCAGAAGAGTCATTTTGGTTTCGCTGGTGTTTTAATTTATGAAGAAAGCTGCGGTGCCATGAAATAGCTGCGCACGTTCGGGGTTGAATTTAGTTTCACATTAGCAAATTATACGGCCCTGTGGACCAGAAGTGCTGGCATTGTTCCACCTAACAAACGGAATATGAGCCCGAACCGGAAGGTCGTTATGCGACCCGAGTCTTTTCACACCCAGACGCCCCATTCTAAACCTCCATGCACGCTTTATACTATACCTTGTCACGCCATGAAGAGACGACGAAGACGAATCTGTGTAGGGCGCATTCCTCGGCCCAGTCTGTCTATTGGCCGCCTAGCACATAGTGCCAATAGATCGTTTTCATCTATACCATGATCCATGTCTTCTTTATCGTACCTTCGTCATGCTCTCTCTCTCTCTCCCTCTCTTACTGATTGTTGAACCGTATTTCTTGCCAAACCGTCTTGTTGATCCGCCTCGCAAAAAAAAACAAATAAATGAATTTGGCCATCCCCTTCAAGTTATGCTGCAGAAGAGTCATTTTGCTTTCGCTGGTTGTTTAATTTAAGAAGAAAGCTGCGGTGCCATGAAATAGCTGCGCACGTTCGGGGTTGAATTTCGTTTCACATTAGCAAATTATACGGCCCTGTGGAACAGAAGTGCTGGCATTGTTCCACCTAACAAACGGGATATGAGACCGAACCGGAAGGTCGTTATGCGCCCGAGTCTTTTCACACCCAGACGCCCCATTCTAAACCTCCATGCAAGCTTTATACTATACCTTGTCACGCCATGAAGAGACGACGAAGACGAATCTGTGTAGGGCGCATTCCTCGGCCCAGTCTGTCTATTGGCCGCCTAGCACATAGTGCAAATAGATCGTTTTCATCTATGCCATGATCCATGTCGTCTTTATCTTACCTTCGTCATGCTCTCTCTCTCTCTCCCTCTCTCACTGATTGTTGAACGGTATTTCATGCCAAACCGTCTTGTAGATCCGCCTCGCAAAAAAAACAACAAATAAATGAATTTGGCCCTCCCCTTCAAGTTAGGCTGCAGAAGAGTCATTTTGCTTTCGCTGGTTGTTTAATTTAACAAGAAAGCTGCGGTGCCATGAAATAGCTGCGCACGTTCGGGGTTGAATTTCGTTTCACATTAGCAAATTATACGGCCCTGTGGACCAGAAGTGCTGGCATTGTTCCACCTAACAAACGGGATATGAGCCCGAACCGGAAGGTCGTTATGCGCCCGAGTCTTTTCACACCCAGACGCCCCATTCTAAACCTCCATGCACGCTTTATACTATACCTTGTCACGCCATGAAGAGACGACGAAGACGAATCTGTGTAGGGCGCATTCCTCGGCCCAGTCTGTCTATTGGCCGCCTAGCACATAGTGCAAATAGATCGTTTTCATCTATACCATGATCCATGTCGTCTTTATCGTACCTTCGTCATGCTCTCTCTCTCTCTCCCTCTCTCACCGATTGTTGAACCGTATTTCATGCCAAACCGTCTTGTAGATCCGCCTCGCAAAAAAAACAAATAAATGAATTTGGCCCTCCCCTTCAAGTTAGGCTGCAGAAGAGTCATTTTGCTTTCGCTGGTTGTGTAATTTAAGAAGAAAGCTGCGGTGCCATGAAATAGCTGCGCACGTTCGGGGTTGAATTTCGTTTCACATTAGCAAATTATACGGCCCTGTGGACCAGAAGTGCTGGCATTGTTCCACCTAACAAATGGGATATGACCCCGAACCGGAAGATCGTTATGCGCCCAAGTCTTTTCACACCCAGACGCCCCATTCTAAACCTCCATGCACGCTTAATACTATACCTTGTCACGCCATGAAGAGACGACGAAGACGAATCTGTGTAGGGCGCATTCCTCGGCCCAGTCTGTCTATTGGCCGCCTAGCACATAGTGCAAATAGATCGTTTTCATCTATACCATGATCCATGTCGTCTTTATCGTACCTTCGTCATGCTCTCTCTCTCTCTCTCTCCCTCTCTCACCGATTGTTGAACCGTATTTCATGCCAAACCGTCTTGTAGATCCGCCTCGCAAAAAAAACAAATAAATGAATTTGGCCCTCCCCTTCAAGTTAGGCTTCAGAAGAGTCATTTTGCTTTCGCTGGTTGTGTAATTTAAGAAGAAAGCTGCGGTGCCATGAAATAGCTGCGCACGTTCGGGGTTGAATTTCGTTTCACATTAGCAAATTATACGGCCCTGTGGACCAGAAGGGCTGGCATTGTTCCACCTAACAAATGGGATATGAGCCCGAACCGGAAGGTCGTTATGCGCCCGAGTCTTTTCACACCCAGACGCCCCATTCTAAACCTCCATGCACGCTTTATACTATACCTTGTCACGCCATGAAGAGACGACGAAGACGAATCTGTGTAGGGCGCATTCCTCGGCCCAGTCTGTCTATTGGCCGCCTAGCACATAGTGCAAATAGATCGTTTTCATCTATACCATGATCCATGTCGTCTTTATCGTACCTTCGTCATGCTCTCTCTCTCTCTCCCTCTCTCACCGATTGTTGAACCGTATTTCATGCCAAACCGTCTTGTAGATCCGCCTCGCAAAAAAAACAAATAAATGAATTTGGCCCTCCCCTTCAAGTTAGGCTGCAGAAGAGTCATTTTGTTTTCGCTGGTTGTTTAATTTATGAAGAAAGCTGCGGTGCCATGAAATAGCTGCACACATTCGGGGTTGAATTTCGTTTCACATTAGCAAATTATACGGCCCTGTGGACCAGAAGTGCTGGCATTGTTCCACCTAACAAACGGGATATGAGCCCGAACCGGAAGGTCGTTATGCGCCCGAGTCTTTTCACACCCAGACGCCCCATTCTAAACCTCCATGCACGCTTTATCCTATACCTTGTCACGCCATGAAGAGACGACGCAGACGAATCTGTGTAGGGCGCATTCCTCGGCCCAGTCTGTCTATTGGCCGCCTAGCACATAGTGCAAATAGATTGTTTTCATCTATACCATGATCAATGTCGTCTATATCGTACCGTCGTCATGCTCTCTCTCTCTCTCCTTCTCTCACCGATTGTTGAACCGTATTTCATGCCAAACCGTCTTGTAGATCCGCCTCGCAAAAAAAACAAATAAATGAATTTGGCCCTCCCCTTCAAGTTAGGCTGCAGAAGAGTCATTTTGCTTTCGCTGGTTGTTTAATTTAAGAAGAAAGCTGCAGTGCCATGAAATAGCTGCGTACGTTCGGGGTTGAATTTCGTTTCACATTAGCAAAATATACGGCCCTGTGGACCAGAAGTGCTGGCATTGTTCCACCTAACAAATGGGATATGAGCCCGAACCGGAAGATCGTTATGCGCCCAAGTCTTTTCACACCCAGACGCCCCATTCTAAACCTCTATGCACGCTTAATACTATACCTTGTCACGCCATGAAGAGACGACGAAGACGAATCGGTGTAGGGCGCATTCCTCGGCCCAGTCTGTCTATTGGCCGCCTAGCACATAGTGCCAATAGATCGTTTTCATCTATACCATGATCCATGTCGTCTTTATCGTACCTTCGTCATGCTCTCTCTCTCTCTCCCTGTCTCACTGATTGTTGAACCGTATTTCTTGCCAAACCGTCTTGTAGATCCGCCTCGCAAAAAAAACAAATAAATGAATTTGGCCATCCCCTTCAAGTTAGGCTGCAGAAGAGTCATTTTGCTTTCGCTGGTTGTTTAATTTAAGAAGAAAGCTGCGGTGCCATGAAATAGCTGCGCACGTTCGGGGTTGAATTTCGTTTCACATTAGCAAATTATACGGCCCTGTGGAACAGAAGTGCTGGCATTGTTCCACCTAACAAACGGGATATGAGACCGAACCGGAAGGTCGTTATGCGCCCGAGTCTTTTCACACCCAGACGCCCCATTCTAAACCTCCATGCACGCTTTATACTATACCTTGTCACGGCCCGCACGGGGCACCTTGAGTAATCTTGGTGACGGTATTGGCGATACCGCGGACCCTGAGCCCCCAAACATACGCTGGATCCAACCGTGGCAATGTGTTTATAGGTGAAGGGTTAGAAGCCGTGAACGGTGGCCGTCGGAGCCTTGGTCGAGCTCCGGCCGATGGGCTCCTTGCCTGTCTACCAGGCAGGGAGCTCCGGGACCTCTTTGACTACCAGGGTAAGGTCAAAGAAGAAAGTACCCCCGTCTCCCTGCTTTTCCATGTGTCATATGGCATTTTCAAAACCCCCCCCCCCAGACGTGATCGGCCCCCGAAAAGGGGCCGCACCGAAGTTCCATTTCCACCTCTTTCAACAACTGTCTTTCCAACAACTGTAAACAACTATTCCCGTTTTCTTGTAGTTTAGTCAACTGACACAGGAAGATCTGTCGCTTCATTGTCTGTCTTCTTGTTATCGAAGTTCCTGACGAGTATAATTGGTGAGGCGTACAAAGCCAAGAAACAAAGAACTGGGCAATTGCTGGTCGAAGTGACCAAGCAGCAGCAGGCAGAAAAACTCTTCAGCCAGACCCGAATCGGTGATCTTGACATCAGGGTCACGCCCCACCGCAGCTTAAACAGCTCCCAGGGCGTGATCTCCGATCCCGATCTACTAAACGAAACTGAAGCCGACCTGCTGGAGGGCCTTCGAGGTCAGGGCGTAACAGCAGTCAGGCGCATAAACATACGTAGAGAGGACAAACAAATACCTACAAAGCATCTTATCTTAACTTTCGACAGGTCGAGCCTTCCAGAATACATCAATGCAGGTTTTGTTCGATGTCCGGTCCGGCCTTACATCCCTAACCCGCGGCGCTGTTTTAAGTGCCAACGGTTTGGGCATGGCACCAACTCCTGCCGCGGCCGCCTTACCTGTGCGAAATGCGGCCAACATGACCACCCGTCCGAAAACTGCAACACCCAGAGTTTCACCTGTGCCAACTGCCAGGGGCCCCACGCAGCTTGGGCTCGCACTTGTGAGAAATTTAAGCAAGAAAAACAAATCATAAATGTAAAGGTCACGGAGAACATCACCTTCCCAGAGGCGCGAAAGAGGTTCGCCTCTTTCCCTCTGGGGAGGTACGCAGACGCGGCTCGCCGGGGGGCGGAGCGGCGTCTGGTTTCCACAGGGACCCAGTTCAGCGAGTCTGACCTGGTCCCTGCCCCGCCCCCCCCCCTGGGTTGCCTCGGGCAGCCCAACCCGCCTCCGCACCGCTCGCTGAGCCAGCAGCGGCTGTGGGGGCAACCACGTCTGGTGGAAGCGATGCTGCATCCTCCACTTCCACTCCAGCGTCCCAAGCCACAGGCGAGGGCGCAGAGGAGATGGACTTGGGGGAGCCAGCGGGAGCTCCCACCCCCACCGCACCGCCTGTGCCATCCGAGGCGTTCCTGAACCCCTCGGTGGTTGCGGGCAAGGAAAAGCGCGCCCCAAAGGGTTCGCGGTCCAAGGAGCCTGATCCCTCAGGCGCTCCGAGGACATCCGAGGATGAAATGGACGTCGGTCCGTTCTTGTCTGCGGTGCACCGCAAGGAACGCGTCCCGACGCCAAAGCCTCCCGACAAGCCAAAAAAGACGAGAGTCACAGCCCCGAAAGACGACACATAAACAACACAGTCCAGTAGCTCCGAACACTTCATAATGGGAAGAGAGAACATAGTACAATGGAACTGCAGAGGCCTTCTGAATAATCTTGACGACGTGTATGAGATTCTGCATACCAATCAGCCAAGTGTTATGTGTGTTCAGGAAACACATTTGAATTCTAAACACACAAATTTCTTGAATAGTTACCTGGTATACAGGAAAGACAGGGATGGCTGCACACACTCTTCTGGCGGTGTGGCCATAATCGTCCGGAAATCGTTAGCATGCCACCCTGTCACCTTGAACACTATCCTTGAGGCTGTAGCAATACGCTTAATAATATTTAACAGGTTGATAACGGTATGCTCCATATACATCCCTCCTGATGTTTCACTTACGAGCTCCGACTTCGAGGCGCTGGTTGACCAGCTGCCCGAACCATACATCCTGACAGGCGACCTTAATGCTCACAACACTCTTTGGGGCTCTTCTCGCACGGATGCCCGAGGTCGCCTCATAGAGAAATTCCTTACATCTTCAGGAGCATGCCTTTTCAACAGTAAACAGCCTACATACCATAACATAGGACACAACACATACTCATGTCTTGACTTGGCGATTGGCTCCGCAGTTCTCTTTCCTCATCTCGAGTGGGGTGTGGGAACTGACCCATATGGCAGTGACCACTTCCCCACCTCACTTACATATATAGGTAAAGGCCCAAGCAGTTCCTCTTCCCATAATAGGTTCAATGAAGCACGAGCTAACTGGAATACATTTACAGAGACATCCAAACTACACCACACATCCATAGGACACCTACACGTTGACGAAGCTACCCAACTCCTTACGGCGCACATCCTCGACGCCGCCGAAAAGTCCATTCCCCACGTCTCTGGTGCCCCGCGCAACCAGCGGAGGCCGTGGTGGAATGAGGACTGTAGGCGGGCGCGAGAGGCCCAGAACAAGGCGTGGGGTATCCTTCGTCGGTACCCCACGTCGGGAAACCTCCTCTTGTTCAAAAGGGCTAAGGCGATGGGAAAACGTGTGCGCCGTGAGGCAAAACGAGAGAGTTTGCGTACATTCATAACATCGATAAACTCCTACACAGACACACGGAAAGTATGGACACGTATACGCAAACTCAAAGGACAACAGACACACAGCCTACCCCTGGTCAGTACAACAGGGGACACTCTGGAAGACCAGGCTGACACACTCGCACAACACTTCCAACACGTGTCCAGTTCAGCACATTACACGAACACTTTCCTGAAACATAAAGCCTCTTGTGAAAAGAAGTCCCTACACGACAACAACAAATCACAGACTTCGTACAACTCCCTGTTTTCACTACATGAGCTGAGGGCTGCTCTGAGCACGTGTAAACCCTCAGCTCCAGGCCCAGACAACATCACATACACAATGATACAACACCTGCACGCAGACACTCTTCTAACACTCTTACACCTATATAACAAGATATGGCTTTCGGGGCACATTCCAAACTCCTGGAAGGAGGCTATAGTTGTAGCTTTCCTGAAAGAGGGAAAGGACCCGTCGTCCCCCTCAAGCTACCGTCCTATAGCCCTGACGAGCTGCCTGTGCAAGCTCTTCGAGAAGATAGTAAATCGCAGGCTCGTGTACTTCCTTGAGTACAACGGTCTTCTCGAGAGCTGCCAGGCAGGCTTTAGGGTGGGGCGATCGACGAATGATCAACTTGTAGCTCTTGACTCGTATATCAAGGATGCCTTCGCGCATAAGCAGTATTGTTTAACTGTCTTTTTCGACCTTGAAAAGGCATACGACACCGCTTGGCGTTATGGGATCCTTAGTGACCTCAAGTCATTCGGTGTTTTGGGTAACATGTTGAACACTCTTGTTAGTTACTTGTCAGACAGAACGTTTCGAGTAAGAGTTGGTTGTGCACTCTCAAACGTTTACGTGCAAGAAAATGGCGTGCCACAGGGTGGCGTGTTGAGCTGCACTCTCTTCATAGTAAAAATGAACTCTCTTGGTAAGGCACTGCCACCTACAATCTCTTATTCCATGTATGTAGATGACGTGCAGATATCCTATAAATCATGCAATATGTCAATCTGCGAACGTCAAGTCCAGCTTGGTGTAAAGAAACTTGCCGGCTGGGCAGACAAGAACGGTTTTAAATTAAATCCTGTAAAAAGCTCTTGCGTTGTGTTCTCCAGGAAGCGCGGGGTCCATATGGACCCAGACATTACTCTTAATGGCGTGTCGCTTCCTGTGAACAAGGAGCACAAGTTCTTAGGTGTTGTGTTTGACCAGAAACTTACATTCATTCCACACATCAAGGAACTTAAACATAAATGTCTGAAAACAATGAATATACTTAAGGTTCTCTCCCATCAATCTTATGGTTCCGACAAAGAACTCCTACTACGGCTCTACACTGCTTTGGTTGGGTCTCGTTTAGACTATGGCAGTGTGGTATATGGGTCGGCGACTAAGACAGCGTTGCGAATGCTCGACCCAGTGCTACACTTGGGGCTTCGTCTCGCCTCGGGTGCTTTTCGCACTAGCCCTGTCGAGAGTCTGTATGTCGAGTGTTATAAGTGGAGCCTTGACAACCAACGAACGTACATGGACTTGCTATATGCTTTTAAAATTTCATCACTGAATAATCATCCTTTTTATGCTGTCTTTAACGACACATCAACATCTCTGCTCTTTGCAAATCGCCCATCCGTTCCTCTGCCCTTCTCACTTAGAGTGAGAGAGCGAGCCTCGGATCTCAGTGCTTCGTTTTTAGATGTGTACAGGTCACCCTTTTTTAACAGTTTACCGCCTTGGCAAGTTCGCCCTGTGTCGTGCGACCTTTCTTTTATGAGACTTGACAAAAATCATGTACCACGAGCTGCAATACTGCAGCACTTTCTGTCTTTGCAGTTTAAGTACACATGTGCAGAATTTTATAGTGACGCTTCTAAAACCAACAGTATGGTGTCGTGCGCTGCTCATGGTCCTAATTTCAATGCAGCCAGAACCATGAGCGTGCACACATCAATTTTTTCAGCAGAAGCGTATGGAATTTTACTGATTGTACGACACATTCTTGAAACTCAAATTCCCAATTCCATCATTTATACAGATTCTTTGAGTGTTGTTCGCGCACTGTCATCGCACAAGCCCCCCAAAAACCACATAGTTAATCTTGTATTCAGCACTATCATGTCCGTGTATGCACAAAAGCATCAGCTGGTCCTCTGCTGGGTCCCAGGAGACGCAGGGATCGCTGGGAACGAGTTGGCAGACGAGAGGGCCGGTGCTGCTGCACTCAGGAACACTGTGGACATTACAACGGTACCTTACACAGACCTCAAGCCACACATAAGACAACACCTGCGCAGAACATGGCAAACACACTGGGACGAACAGACAGACAACAAACTACATGTAATAAAGCCACACTTGGGACGGTACACAGCTGACTCGCGCAACAGACACACGGAAGTCGCCTTGGGTAGGCTACGGATAGGGCACACCCATGCGACGCACTCGTATCTGCTGACGGGATCTTCTAGACCCCAGTGCACCAGGTGCGGAGAGGCCCTATCCGTAGTGCACATACTAATCACATGCAAGGCACTTCACAGAACACGACACAAACACTTCAGAGAACTCTACAGACAACATATTCCTCTACATCCATCGTTTTTCCTAGGTGATGATGCCATTGTTTCCGTGAAACGTGCGTTTGAGTATTTGTCCGACGTCAAGTTTTTAAACCTCATTTCCTATCACGCATCATGAAATCTGGCCCTATACACCAGCCATGCTCATTGTCGTTTCGTGATTTTACTTTTGTTTTTGCTGATTTTACTTAGTGTTTAAGGTTTCACCCCTATCATCCACTATTGTTTTGGCGCTCTTTGCCCCAGTTGGCCTTGCGCCATAAACATCCAACGATCATCATCATTATACCTTGTCACGCCATGAAGAGACGACGAAGACGAATCTGTGTAGGGCGCATTCCTCGGCCCAGTCTGTCTATTGGCCACCTAGCACATAGTGCAAATAGATCGTTTTCATCTATACCATGATCCATGTCGTCTTTATCTTACCTTCGTCATGCTCTCTCTCTCTCTCTCCCTCTCTCACTGATTGTTGAACCGTATTTCATGCCAAACCGTCTTGTAGATCCGCCTCGCAAAAAAAAAACAAATAAATGAATTTGGCCCTGCCCTTCAAGTTAGGCTGCAGAAGAGTCATTTTGCTTTCGCTGGTTGTTTAATTTAAGAAGAAAGCTGCGGTGCCATGAAATAGCTGCGCACGTTCGGGGTTGAATTTCGTTTCACATTAGCAAATTATACGGCCCTGTGGACCAGAAGTGCTGGCATTGTTCCACCTAACAAACGGGATATGAGCCCGAACCGGAAGGCCGTTATGCGCCCGAGTCTTTTCACACCCAGACGCCCCATTCTAAACCTCCATGCACGCTTTATACTATACCTTGTCACGCCATGAAGAGACGACGAAGACGAATCTGTATAGGGCGCATTCCTCGGCCCAGTCTGTCTATTGGCCGCCTAGCACATAGTGCAAATAGATCGTTTTCATCTATACCATGATCCATGTCGTCTTTATCATACCTTCGTCATGCTCTCTCTCTCTCTCCCTCTCTCACCGATTGTTGAACTGTATTTCATGCCAAACCGTCTTGTAGATCCGCCTCGCAAAAAAAAACAAATAAATGAATTTGGCCCTCCCCTTCAAGTTAGGCTGCAGAAGAGTCGTTTTGCTTTCGCTGGTTGTGTAATTTAAGAAGAAAGCTGCGGTGCCATGAAATAGCTGCGCACGTTCGGGGTTGAATTTCATTTCACATTAGCAAATTATACGGCCCTGTGGACCAGAAGGGCTGGCATTGTTCCACTTAACAAACGGGATATGAGCCCGAACCGGAAGGTCGTTATGCGCCCGAGTCTTTTCACACCCAGACGCCCCATTCTAAACCTCCATGCACGCTTTATACTATACCTTGTCACGCCATGAAGAGACGATGAAGACGAATCTGTGTAGGGCGCATTCCTCGGCCCAGTCTGTCTATTGGCCGCCTAGCACATAGTGCAAATAGATCGTTTTCATCTATACCATGATCCATGTCGTCTTTATCGTACCTTCGTCATGCTCTCTCTCTCTCTCCCTCTCTCACCGATTGTTGAACCGTATTTCATGCCAAACCGTCTTGTAGATCCGCCTCGCAAAAAAAACAAATAAATGAATTTGGCCCTCCCCTTCAAGTTAGGCTGAAGAAGAGTCATTTTGTTTTCGCTGGTTGTTTAATTTATGAAGAAAGCTGCGGTGCCATGAAATAGCTGCGCACGTTCGGGGTTGAATTTCGTTTCACATTAGCAAATTATACGGCCCTGTGGACCAGAAGTGCTGGCATTGTTCCACCTAACAAACGGGATATGAGCCCGAACCGGAAGATCGTTATGCGCCCGAGTCTTTTCACACCCAGACGCCCCATTCTAAACCTCCATGCACGCTTTATACTATACCTTCTCACGCCATGAAGAGACGACGAAGACGAATCTGTGTAGGGCGCATTCCTCGGCCCAGTCTGTCTATTGGCCGCCTAGCACATAGTGCAAATAGATCGTTTTCATCTATACCATGATCCATGTCGTCTTTATCGTACCTTCGTCATGCTCTCTCTCTCTCTCCCTCTCTCACCGATTGTTGAACCGTATTTCATGCCAAACCGTCTTGTAGATCCGCCTCGCAAAAAAAACAAATAAATGAATTTGGCCCTCCCCTTCAAGTTAGGCTGAAGAAGAGTCATTTTGTTTTCGCTGGTTGTTTAATTTATGAAGAAAGCTGCGGTGCCATGAAATAGCTGCGCACGTTCGGAGTTGAATTTCGTTTCACATTAGCAAATTATACGGCCCTGTGGACCAGAAGGGCTGGCATTGTTCCACCTAACAAACGGGATATGAGCCCGAACCGGAAGGTCGTTATGCGCCCGAGTCTTTTCACACCCAGACGCCCCATTCTAAACCTCCATGCACGCTTTATACTATACCTTGTCACGCCATGAAGAGACGACGAAGACGAATCTGTGTAGGGCGCATTCCTCGGCCCAGTCTGTCTATTGGCCGACTAGCACATAGTGCAAATAGATCCTTTTCATCTATACCATGATCCATGTCGTCTTTATCGTACCTTCGTCATGCTCTCTCTCTCTCTCCCTCTTACACCGATTGTTGAACCGTATTTCATGCCAAACCGTCTTGTAGATCCGCCTCGCAAAAAAAACAAATAAATGAATTTGGCCCTCCCCTTCAAGTTAGGCTGAAGAAGAGTCATTTTGTTTTCGCTGGTTGTTTAATTTATGAAGAAAGCTGCGGTGCCATGAAATAGCTGCGCACGTTCGGGGTTGAATTTCGTTTCACATTAGCAAATTATACGGCCCTGTGGACCAGAAGTGCTGGCATTGTTCCACCTAACAAACGGGATATGAGCCCGAACCGGAAGGTCGTTATGCGCCCGAGTCTTTTCACACCCAGACGCCCCATTCTAAACCTCCATGCACGCTTTATCCTATACCTTGTCACGCCATGAAGAGATGACGAAGACGAATCTGTGTAGGGCGCATTCCTCGGCCCAGTCTGTCTATTGGCCGACTAGCACATAGTGCAAATAGATCCTTTTCATCTATACCATGATCCATGTCGTCTTTATCGTACCTTCGTCATGCTCTCTCTCTCTCTCCCTCTTACACCGATTGTTGAACCGTATTTCATGCCAAACCGTCTTGTAGATCCGCCTCGCAAAAAAAAAATAAATGAATTTGGCCCTCCCCTTCAGGTTAGGCTGCAGAAGAGTCATTTTGTTTTCGCTGGTTGTTTAATTTATGAAGAAAGCTGCGGTGCCATGAAATAGCTGCGCACGTTCGGGGTTGAATTTCGTTTCACATTAGCAAATTATACGGCCCTGTGGACCAGAAGTGCTGGCATTGTTCCACCTAACAAACGGGATATGAGCCCGAACCGGAAGGTCGTTATGCGCCCGAGTTTTTTCACACCCAGACGCCCCATTCTAAACCTCCATGCACGCTTTATAATATACCTTGTCACGCCATGAAGAGACGACGAAGACGAATCCGTATAGGGCGCATTCCTCGGCCCAGTCTGTCTATTGGCCGCCTAGCACATAGTGCAAATAGATCGTTTTCATCTATACCATGATCCATGTCGTCTTTATCGTACCTTCGTAGTCCTCTCTCTCTCTCCCTCTCTCACCGATTGTTGAACCGTATTTCATGCCAAACCGTCTTGTAGATCCACCTCGCAAAAAAAAACAAATAAATGAATTTGGCCCTCCCCTTCAAGTTAGGCTGCAGAAGAGTCATTTTGCTTTCGCTGGTTGTGTAATTTAAGAAGAAAGCTGCGGTGCCATGAAATAGCTGCGCACGTTCGGGGTTGAATTTCGTTTCACATTAGCAAATTATACGGCCCTGTGGACGTGAAGGGCTGGCATTGTTCCACCTAACAAACGGGATATGAGCCCGAACCGGAAGGTCGTTATGCGCCCGAGTCTTTTCACACCCAGACGCCCCATTCTAAACCTCCATGCACGCTTTATACTATACCTTGTCACGCCATGAAGACACGACGAAGACGAATCTGTGTAGGGCGCATTCCTCGGCCCAGTCTGTCTATTGGCCGCCTAGCACATAGTGCAAATAGATCGTTTTCATCTATACAATGATCCATGTCGTCTTTATCGTACCTTCGTCATGCTCTCTCTCTCTCTCCCTCTCTCACCAATTGTTGAACCGTATTTCATGCCAAACCGTCTTGTAGATCCGCCTCGCAAAAAAAAACAAATAAATGAATTTGACCCTCCCCTTCAAGTTAGGCTGCAGAAGAGTCATTTTGCTTTCGCTGGTTGTTTAATTTAAGAAGAAAGCTGCAGTGCCATGAAATAGCTGCGTACGTTCGGGGTTGAATTTCGTTTCACATTAGCAAATTATACGGCCCTGTGGACCAGAAGTGCTGGCATTGTTCCACCTAACAAACGGGATATGAGCCCGAACCAGAAGATCGTTATGCGCCCGAGTCTTTTCACACCCAGACGCCCCATTCTAAACCTCCATGCACGCTTTATACTATACCTTGTCACGCCATGAAGAGACGACGAAGACGAATCTGTGTAGGCCGCATTCCTCGGCCCAGTCTGTCTATTGGCCGCCTAGCACATAGTGTAAATAGATCGTTTTCATCTATACCATGATCCATGTCGTCTTTATCGTACCTTCGTCATGCTCTCTCTCTCTATCCCTCTCTCACCGATTGTTGAACAGTATTTCATGCCAAACCGTCTTGTAGATCCTCCTCGCAAAAAAAAACAAATAAATGAATTTGGCCCTCCCCGTCAAGTTAGGCTGCAGAAGAGTCATTTTGCTTTCGCTGGTTGTGTAATTTAAGAAGAAAGCTGCGGTGCCATGAAATAGCTGCGCACGTTCGGGGTTGAATTTCGTTTCACATTAGCCAATTATACGGCCCTGTGGACCAGAAGTGCTGGCATTGTTCCACCTAACAAACGGGATATGAGCCCGAACCGGAAGGTCGTTATGCGCCCGAGTCTTTTCACACCCAGACGCCCCATTCTAAACCTCCATGCACGCTTTATACTAACGAAGACGAAGCTGTGTAGGGCGCATTCCTCGCCCAGTCTGTCTATTGGCCGCCTAGCACATAGTGCAAAAAGATCGTTTTCATCTATACCATGATCCATGTCGCCTTTATCTTACCTTCGTCACGCTCTCTCTCTCTCCCTCTCTCACCGATTGTTGAACCGTATTTCATGCCAAACCGTCTTGTAGATCCGCCTCGCAAAAAAAAAACAAATAAATGAATTTGACCCTCCCCTTCAAGTTAGGCTGCAGAAGAGTCATTTTGCTTTCGCTGGTTGTTTAATTTAAGAAGAAAGCTGCGGTGCCATGAAATAGCTGCGCGCGTTCGGGGTTGAATTTCGTTTCACATTAGCAAATTATACGGCCCTGTGGACCATAAGGGCTGGCATTGTTCGACCTAACAAACGGGATATGAGCCCGAACCGGAAGGTCGTTATGCGCCCGAGTCTTTTCACACCCAGACGCCCCATTCTAAACCTCCATGCACGCTTTATACTATACCTTGTCACGCCATGAAGAGACGACGAAGACGAATCTGTGTAGGCCGCATTCCTCGGCCCAGTCTGTCTATTGGCCGCCTAGCACATAGTGTAAATAGATCGTTTTCATCTATACCATGATCCATGTCGTCTTTATCGTACCTTCGTCATGCTCTCTCTCTCTCTCCCTCTCTCACCGATTGTTGAACCGTATTTCATGCCAAACCGTCTTGTAGATCCTCCTCGCAAAAAAAAAACAAATAAATGAATTTGGCCCTCCCCGTCAAGTTAGGCTGCAGAAGAGTCATTTTGCTTTCGCTGGTTGTGTAATTTAAGAAGAAAGCTGCGGTGCCATGAAATAGCTGCGCACGTTCGGGGTTGAATTTCGTTTCACATTAGCAAATTATACGGCCCTGTGGACCAGAAGTGCTGGCATTGTTCCACCTAACAAACGGGATATGAGCCCGAACCGGAAGGTCGTTATGCGCCCGAGTCTTTTCACACCCACACGCCCCATTCTAAACCTCCATGCACGCTTTATACTAACGAAGACGAAGCTGTGTAGGGCGCATTCCTCGCCCAGTCTGTCTATTGGCCGCCTAGCACATAGTGTAAATAGATCGTTTTCATCTATACCATGATCCATGTCGTCTTTATCGTACCTTCGTCATGCTCTCTCTCTCTCTCCCTCTCTCACCGATTGTTGAACCGTATTTCATGCCAAACCGTCTTGTAGATCCTCCTCGCAAAAAAAACAAATAAATGAATTTGGCCCTCCCCGTCAAGTTAGGCTGCAGAAGAGTCATTTTGCTTTCGCTGGTTGTGTAATTTAAGAAGAAAGCTGCGGTGCCATGAAATAGCTGCGCACGTTCGGGGTTGAATTTCGTTTCACATTAGCAAATTATACGGCCCTGTGGACCAGAAGTGCTGGCATTGTTCCACCTAACAAACGGGATATGAGCCCGAACCGAAGGTCGTTATGCGCCCGAGTCTTTTCACACCCAGACGCCCCATTCTAAACCTCCATGCACGCTTTATACTAACGAAGACGAAGCTGTGTAGGGCGCATTCCTCGCCCAGTCTGTCTATTGGCCGCCTAGCACATAGTGCAAATAGATCGTTTTCATCTATACCATGATCCATGTCGTCTTTATCTTACCTTCGTCACGCTCTCTCTCTCTCTCCCTCTCTCACCGATTGTTGAACCGTATTTCATGCCAAACCGTCTTGTAGATCCGCCTCGCAAAAAAAAACAAATAAATGAATTTGACCCTCCCCTTCAAGTTAGGCTGCAGAAGAGTCATTTTGCTTTCGCTGGTTGTTTAATTTAAGAAGAAAGCTGCGGTGCCATGAAATAGCTGCGCGCGTTCGGGGTTGAATTTCGTTTCACATTAGCAAATTATACGGCCCTGTGGACCAGAAGTGCTGGCATTGTTCCACCTAACAAACGGGATATGAGCCCGAACCGGAAGGTCGTTATGCGCCCGAGTCTTTTCACACCCAGACGCCCCATTCTAAACCTCCATGCACGCTTTATACTAACGAAGACGAAGCTGTGTAGGGCGCATTCCTCGCCCAGTCTGTCTATTGGCCGCCTAGCACATAGTGTAAATAGATCGTTTTCATCTATACCACGATCCATGTCGTCTTTATCTTACCTTCGTCACGCTCTCTCTCTCTATCCCTCTCTCACCGATTGTTGAACTGTATTTCATGCCAAACCGTCTTGTAGATCCGCCTCGCAAAAAAAACAAATAAATGAATTTGACCCTCCCCTTCAAGTTAGGCTGCAGAAGAGTCATTTTGCTTTCGCTGGTTGTTTAATTTAAGAAGAAAGCTGCAGTGCCATGAAATAGCTGCGTACGTTCGGGGTTGAATTTCGTTTCACATTAGCAAATTATACGGCCCTGTGGACCAGAAGTGCTGGCATTGTTCCACCTAACAAACGGGATATGAGCCCGAACCGGAAGATCGTTATGCGCCCGAGTCTTTTCACACCCAGACGCCCCATTCTAAACCTCCATGCACGCTTTATACTATACCTTGTCACGCCATGAAGAGACGACGAAGACGAATCTGTGTAGGCCGCATTCCTCGGCCCAGTCTGTCTATTGGCCGCCTAGCACATAGTGTAAATAGATCGTTTTCATCTATACCATGATCCATGTCGTCTTTATCGTACCTTCGTCATGCTCTCTCTCTCTCTCCCTCTCTCACCGATTGTTGAACCGTATTTCATGCCAAACCGTCTTGTAGATCCTCCTCGCAAAAAAAACAAATAAATGAATTTGGCCCTCCCCGTCAAGTTAGGCTGCAGAAGAGTCATTTTGCTTTCGCTGGTTGTGTAATTTAAGAAGAAAGCTGCGGTGCCATGAAATAGCTGCGCACGTTCGGGGTTGAATTTCGTTTCACATTAGCAAATTATACGGCCTTGTGGACCAGAAGGGCTGGCATTGTTCCACCTAACAAACGGGATATGAGCCCGAACCGGAAGGTCGTTATGCGCCCGAGTCTTTTCACACCCAGACGCCCCATTCTAAACCTCCATGCACGCTTTATACTATACCTTGTCACGCCATGAAGAGACGACGAAGACGAATCTGTGTAGGGCGCATTCCTCGCCCAGTCTGTCTATTGGCCGCCTAGCACATAGTGTAAATAGATCGTTTTCATCTATACCATGATCCATGTCGTCTTTATCGTACCTTCGTCATGCTCTCTCTCTCTCTCCCTCTCTCACCGATTGTTGAACCGTATTTCATGCCAAACCGTCTTGTAGATCCGCCTCGCAAAAAAAAAACAAATAAATGAATTTGGCCCTCCCCGTCAAGTTAGGCTGCAGAAGAGTCATTTTGCTTTCGCTGTTTGTTTAATTTAAGAAGAAAGCTGCGGTGCCATGAAATAGCTGCGCACGTTCGGGGTTGAATTTCGTTTCACATTAGCAAATTATACGGCCCTGTGGACCAGAAGGGCTGGCATTGTTCCACCTAACAAACGGGATATGAGCCCGAACCGGAAGGTCGTTATGCGCCCGAGTCTTTTCACACCCAGACGCCCCATTCTAAACCTCCATGCACGCTTTATACTATACCTTGTCACGCCATGAAGAGACGACGAAGACGAATCTGTGTAGGGCGCATTCCTCGCCCAGTCTGTCTATTGGCCGCCTAGCACATAGTGTAAATAGATCGTTTTCATCTATACCATGATCCATGTCGTCTTTATCGTACCTTCGTCATGCTCTCTCTCTCTCTCCCTCTCTCACCGATTGTTGAACCGTATTTCATGCCAAACCGTCTTGTAGATCCTCCTCGCAAAAAAAACAAATAAATGAATTTGGCCCTCCCCGTCAAGTTAGGCTGCAGAAGAGTCATTTTGCTTTCGCTGGTTGTGTAATTTAAGAAGAAAGCTGCGGTGCCATGAAATAGCTGCGCACGTTCGGGGTTGAATTTCGTTTCACATTAGCAAATTATACGGCCCTGTGGACCAGAAGTGCTGGCATTGTTCCACCTAACAAACGGGATATCCCAGTAAACGCAAAACGTCCTGAGGACGTCCTCAAATGGTCTAAACGTCCTGGATCCTTTACTGGGCGTCCAGGGGACATCCACAGGGTTAGATATTGTAAATGATCCCTCAATGGTCCATCCTAGAGCTTATTTTGGACCACAATGGATTGCGAATGATCCCTAAATGATCCGTTGTATTACTTCTTTTGGATCACAATCCGTATGGACGTCTGACGCTGCCGTTACCATGGAGGAAATGCTATTACACTCGTATCCCTAGCAAAAATGCTGATATAAACTTGTATTAGTCTTATACATTTTTGTATTGGGTGTATATATAAGACGCTTATTAGTCTTATACAAACTTTTATCAGTTTAAATCTCCGTAAATCTCTAACCAAATTATTATGCAAAATAGATCAACATTTTTTTTTCACTTTCGCTCCCAAAAAATGCGCTGCTATCAGACATGAAGAGAGCTGATGGGAGCTAAGCGCGCTAAAAGTGCTGCGCCTGTGAGGCCGCAAGAAGAGCAAGAATCCAACCCGAAAAGACTGCAACGAAGTCAAGCCAAGCCACGCCATGGTCTTCGTTGGGTAGCCAATATGGCGACAAACATCAAAGTGCGGTTGGCGTGTGTGAACGTTCAGGAAGAAGACGGCTAGAAGCAAACAGCTTGTAGCATTATTTCACATCGGACGCGTGTGCATCGCGTCATCGAGAAGTATTGGAGGTGTGTCTAACGCTCGCATAACTTTGGCAAGTATGAACCAGGCCGCCGCGCAACCCATCTTGGACCCGTCACCTCGCCGCTTCGAACATCTTTGCTCCTTCTGCTATGCTGTGTAACGAATGCCTGACATGGAAGAAAGCGTGCGCATCACGTCATCGAGAGGTGTTGGAGATGTGTAGCGCCCGCCTAACATTTACAAATACAATCCGGGCCGCCGCCCGACCCATCTTTCACCCATCACCTCGCCGCTGCGGACATTTTTGTTGATTCTCAAAGGAATGCCTCACGCCGAAGAGATTCCATTCTAATCGCGTGTTGCGGAAGGGTGAATGCCGTTTTGAAGTTGCATCACAATGGGAATGGTGTTCAATCGGCCATTAATGCGCTCGATGTGTGCCTATGACTGGACCGTGCAGGTTTGACTTCAGCTTTTTTTATTGCATGCTGCAGCTATTTTGTGGATTCGCATTGCAATTTATTCGTTTGTTCTTAATCAGGTTACGAAAGTATGCATCGTTAAATTATTCAGCCAGATTTCTGTCAGCCAGAGGAATTTCCCTGTGTACAGGGGGGATTAGAAATACGAACGGAGCACACAGCCTCCGACGCATGCCGCACCGTCTGGCTGCGCTGTCAGTAAACGGCGCGCATGCGTAATTCTTTCAGAGTGTTTGAGAGTGTGGCCTACTGCTAGTGGAAATGCTTGATAAAGAAGGGACGCCGGCCATTTATTTTGGGGCGTCTTCTTATGCTCTGTCGCCACTGAACATATTGTTATGTACTACATTCGGGAGCCAAGCTCGCAGCAGGCTGATTGCAGCTAGCATGATAGTGGAAATGCTTGATAAAGAAGGGACGCCGGCCATTTATTTTGGGGCGTGTTCTTATGCTCTGTCGCCACTGAACATATTGTTATGTACTACATTCGGGAGCCAAGCTCGCAGCAGGCCAATTGCAGCTAGCATGATGCCCTTCAACGATCACCCTACTCAGTGGCGACGCAGCGTGAAAAGACGCCTCTCAATAAACGATCGGGGTCGCGTCTTGATCAAGCATTTCCCATAAATATAGGCCAGACTCTCAAATGCTCTCAATGCGCATGCACGCAGTTTACTGACTTTGCAGCCAGACGGTGCAGCATGCGTCGGAAGCTGTGTGCTCCGCTGTTCGCATTTCTTTTAATCGCCCCTGTACCCTGATAATAAAACGTGTTGCCATGTTTCATTGCTTTGTTTGAACTTGCCACTGGTTCTGATAGAACTAGTACACTCTGGTAGGCCTACCAGACTGATAGATCTAATAGACGAATACAGACTGATGGGCCTAATAGACTAATACAGACTGATAGGTCTATTAGCGGCAATAAATATGTACGTGTATTAGAATTTGTATCAGAATTTCGCCAATAAAAGAAAACAGTTAAAAAGTTTATCAGAAGTTCTTTTTTTTTTTTCAAAATTAGCTAAGTCCACTTTGGGTGGAATCGAGAAAAACGTCGTTTTTTGCTCCCAAAATAACTTTGGCAACTGCTGAAATAATGTTTTGCTATGGTGTGGAAGCAAGGAAAGGATGAAGTTGAACAGTGCAGGGACGGGACTAAGGGCAGAGGCGACAAACACGGGCGCCTCTGCTCTTAGTCCCGTCCCTGCGCTGTTCAACTTCATGCAATGAACCAACTAGCCCAGTTACAAACCCTCCTAAAGGAAAGGATCTTATTTGAGCACTGAAATAGAAATGTGGCTGCATTACTTCCCTAAATGGTAAGTACTTGTAAAGTTCGGATCTGGCACACATTGATGTGACATGCAGAATTTGACCCATTTTGGATGAAAAGTTGTTAATTGCACAGGTCTTTGCGAGGGAATAACGGCTGGAAACATATCACTTAAGGGCTTTTTAAAGTAACCTGCACAAAAGTAGTAATATGACTCATTTTTCAGCGGCAATGCCTTGCTGCTCTGGAACTGAGGTCACTGGGTGTCGAGAGCACGATTGATGCGGACAGAAGTGTCTTCTTGGCAACATCTGCACTCTTCCTGTTCAACAGCTGCCTTTTCTTTATCTTGGAATACCCTCAAAAAGTCGGAAAAGTACTTCAACTCTTCATGCAGCTGCCATGATTCTCCTAAGCTAGAGAAGTCCCGTGATACCTTTCACCTTCAGGGGGGCTTACGTTGTGCTCGTACAAGCCACGCCTCTCTGGGGCACCTGAAAGATTCTTCCCTTTGCCTGAAACTGAAACAAAATTTGACACCAAGAACTGGTAATGTGGTTCTGCTCGAACTTCCAGGGTTTGTCTGTTGGGGTTCAGCTAGCCTATATACGCCGCTTTAGTTTTCTTGGGTTACCCGTGCCGTCTTTTCGGATGCAGTGTTTTTGCCTTCCCGCCAGGCACGGCTTCCCCAGGTTCTACTGTAATCATTTAGGACGTGCCCGATTTCTGTAGTGAGGCCTGTTGCATTAGCTTGTGAAAAAAAGACCGAGAAAAAAGAACATTAGTTTGTATCCTGGAAGTGTACGAAAATTGTCCAGCGGCATCATTTTGACGACGTTCTGAGGATGTACGCTGGACGGACAAACGGACCCCGGTTGGTCTGGCTGAGGATAAGATATGGACAACCTGAGGATGCTGAAATCTCCAGAGCCGGACATCCTGAGGATTTACCCAGGTTTGTTTTGCGTTATCTGGGATGAGCCCGAACCGGAAGGTCGTTATGCGCCCGAGTCTTTTCACACCCAGACGCCCCATTCTAAACCTCCATGCACGCTTTATACTAACGAAGACGAAGCTGTGTAGGGCGCATTCCTCGCCCAGTCTGTCTATTGGCCGCCTAGCACATAGTGTAAATAGATCGTTTTCATCTATACCATGATCCATGTCGTCTTTATCGTACCTTCGTCATGCTCTCTCTCTCTCTCCCTCTCTCACCGATTGTTGAACCGTATTTCATGCCAAACCGTCTTGTAGATCCTCCTCGCAAAAAAAAAACAAATAAATGAATTTGGCCCTCCCCGTCAAGTTAGGCTGCAGAAGAGTCATTTTGCTTTCGCTGGTTGTGTAATTTAAGAAGAAAGCTGCGGTGCAATGAAATAGCTGCGCACGTTCGGGGTTGAATTTCGTTTCACATTAGCAAATTATACGGCCCTGTGGACCAGAAGTGCTGGCATTGTTCCACCTAACAAACGGGATATGAGCCCGAACCGGAAGGTCGTTATGCGCCCGAGTCTTTTCACACCCAGACGCCCCATTCTAAACCTCCATGCACGCTTTATACTAACGAAGACGAAGCTGTGTAGGGCGCATTCCTCGCCCAGTCTGTCTATTGGCCGCCTAGCACATAGTGCAAATAGATCGTTTTCATCTATACCATGATCCATGTCGTCTTTATCTTACCTTCGTCACGCTCTCTCTCTCTCCCTCTCTCACCGATTGTTGAACCGTATTTCATGCCAAACCGTCTTGTAGATCCGCCTCGCAAAAAAAAAACAAATAAATGAATTTGACCCTCCCCTTCAAGTTAGGCTGCAGAAGAGTCATTTTGCTTTCGCTGGTTGTTTAATTTAAGAAGAAAGCTGCGGTGCCATGAAATAGCTGCGCGCGTTCGGGGTTGAATTTCGTTTCACATTAGCAAATTATACGGCCCTGTGGACCAGAAGTGCTGGCATTGTTCCACCTAACAAACGGGATATGAGCCCGAACCGGAAGGTCGTTATGCGCCCGAGTCTTTTCACACCCAGACGCCCCATTCTAAACCTCCATGCACGCTTTATACTAACGAAGACGAAGCTGTGTAGGGCGCATTCCTCGCCCAGTCTGTCTATTGGCCGCCTAGCACATAGTGTAAATAGATCGTTTTCATCTATACCATGATCCATGTCGTCTTTATCTTACCTTCGTCACGCTCTCTCTCTCTCTCCCTCTCTCACCGATTGTTGAACCGTATTTCATGCCAAACCGTCTTGTAGATCCGCCTCGCAAAAAAAAAACAAATAAATGAATTTGACCCTCCCCTTCTAGTTAGGCTGCAGAAGAGTCATTTTGCTTTCGCTGGTTGTTTAATTTAAGAAGAAAGCTGCAGTGCCATGAAATAGCTGCGTACGTTCGGGGTTGAATTTCGTTTCACATTAGCAAATTATACGGCCCTGTGGACCAGAAGTGCTGGCATTGTTCCACCTAACAAACGGGATATGAGCCCGAACCGGAAGATCGTTATGCGCCCGAGTCTTTTCACACCCAGACGCCCCATTCTAAACCTCCATGCACGCTGTATACTATACCTTGTCACGCCATGAAGAGACGACGAAGACGAATCTGTGTAGGCCGCATTCCTCGGCCCTGTCTGTCTATTGGCCGCCTAGCACATAGTGTAAATAGATCGTTTTCATCTATACCATGATCCATGTCGTCTTTATCGTACCTTCGTCATGCTCTCTCTCTCTCTCCCTCTCTCACCGATTGTTGAACCGTATTTCATGCCAAACCGTCTTGTAGATCCTCCTCGCAAAAAAAAAACAAATAAATGAATTTGGCCCTCCCCGTCAAGTTAGGCTGCAGAAGAGTCATTTTGCTTTCGCTGGTTGTGTAATTTAAGAAGAAAGCTGCGGTGCCATGAAATAGCTGCGCACGTTCGGGGTTGAATTTCGTTTCACATTAGCAAATTATACGGCCCTGTGGACCAGAAGTGCTGGCATTGTTCCACCTAACAAACGGGATATGAGCCCGAACCGGAAGGTCGTTATGCGCCCGAGTCTTTTCACACCCAGACGCCCCATTCTAAACCTCCATGCACGCTTTATACTAACGAAGACGAAGCTGTGTAGGGCGCATTCCTCGCCCAGTCTGTCTATTGGCCGCCTAGCACATAGTGCAAATAGATCGTTTTCATCTATACCATGATCCATGTCGTCTTTATCTTACCTTCGTCACGCTCTCTCTCTCTCTCCCTCTCTCACCGATTGTTGAACCGTATTTCATGCCAAACCGTCTTGTAGATCCGCCTCGCAAAAAAAAACAAAGAAATAAATTAGGCCCTCCCCGTCAAGTAGGCTGCAGAAGAGTCATTTTGCTTTCGCTGGTTGTTTAATTTAAGAAGAAAGCTGCGGTGCCATGAAATAGCTGCGCGCGTTCGGGGTTGAATTTCGTTTCACATTAGCAAATTATACGGCCCTGTGGACCAGAAGGGCTGGCATTGTTCGACCTAACAAACGGAATATGAGCCCGAACCGGAAGGTCGTTATGCGCCCGAGTCTTTTCACACCCAGACGCCCCATTCTAAACCTCCATGCACGCTTTATACTATACCTTGTCACGCCATGAAGAGACGACGAAGACGAATCTGTGTAGGGCGCATTCCTCGCCCAGTCTGTGTATTGGCCGCCTAGCACATAGTGTAAATAGATCGTTTTCATCTATACCATGATCCATGTCGTCTTTATCGTACCTTCGTCATGCTCTCTCTCTCTCTCCCTCTCTCACCGATTGTTGAACCGTATTTCATGCCAAACCGTCTTGTAGATCCTCCTCGCAAAAAAAAACAAATAAATGAATTTGGCCCTCCCCGTCAAGTTAGGCTGCAGAAGAGTCATTTTGCTTTCGCTGGTTGTGTAATTTAAGAAGAAAGCTGCGGTGCCATGAAATAGCTGCGCACGTTCGGGGTTGAATTTCGTTTCACATTAGCAAATTATACGGCCTTGTGGACCAGAAGGGCTGGCATTGTTCCACCTAACAAACGGGATATGAGCCCGAACCGGAAGGTCGTTATGCGCCCGAGTCTTTTCACACCCAGACGCCCCATTCTAAACCTCCATGCACGCTTTATACTATACCTTGTCACGCCATGAAGAGACGACGAAGACGAATCTGTGTAGGGCGCATTCCTCGCCCCGTCTGTCTATTGGC
>NW_027526203.1:225391904-225399404 GCF_048455015.1 Haemaphysalis longicornis | reverse complement strand
TCATCAGTTTCACTTTTCACCCAATCTAATGTGGTCATTATTCTGTCTTAAGGGGCGCTGCCCAGTCAATTCAGCTAATTCATTTGAAACAGTAGAAAGGACAGCCCCCGCCCACATTTCCCCCCGGCTCTCACCTCTTCCTTTGTGACCCCTAGTATATCAAGCCGTTAACAGTAGCAGGCGAACAACCAGCACGCCAGCGCCGCCGTGTGCTTTCCCACCACCCTTTCCCACGCTCTTAGTGGATCCGTCAGGAGGAAAAGTTAAGACAACCCTTTTTTATGACCTCACCAGTCAATTATCACTCACGCGCCCAGCCGCGAAAATTAGGTATACAGCAAGTGCTTATGGCCATAAAAATTCAACAAGAAACTAAAAAAAATCAGACACCACCTCCCTCCCAACCGATCATGCAGATCGCGATTGGTGCCATACCCGCAGGTAACTTGAATTCCGAGCCCACAGTGACGCATGAAACTTAACAGCCAACCATAGCTGCCTGCTAGGCTACTCATATGTACTCAAACCCCAAATGGAATTAAAACTCCTATTTACTCAGAACTCAAAATGTACTCAAAACTCAATATGTAATCAAACTCAAAATGTGCTCAAACTCAAAATGTACTCAGAACTCAAAATGGACTCAAACTCAAAATGTACTCAGAACTCAAAATGGACTCAAACTCAAAATGGACTCAAACTCAAATGTACTCAGAACTCAAAATGAGCTCAAACTCAAATTGCACTCAGAACTCAAAATGAACTCAAACTCAAAATGGACTCAGAACTCAAAATGGACTCAAACTCAAAGTGTACTCAGAACTCAAAATGGACTCAAACTCAAAATGTACTCAGAACTCAAAATGGACTCAAACTCAAATTGTGCTCAGAACTCAAAATGGACTCAAACTCAAAATGTACTCACAACTCAAAATGGACTCAAACTCAAAATGTACTCAGAACTCAAAATGGACTCAAACTCAAAATGGACTCAAACTCAAATGTACTCAGAACTCAAAATGAGCTCAAACTCAAATTGCACTCAGAACTCAAAATGAACTCAAACTCAAAATGGACTCAAACTCAAAATGTACTCAGAACTCAAAATGCACTCAAACTCAAAGTGTACTCAGAACTCAAAATGGACTCAAACTCAAAATGTACTCAGAACTCAAAATGGACTCAAACTCAAAATGTACTCAGAACTCAAAATGGACTCAAACTCAATCGGACTCAAACTCAGTCGTGATCACTCGGCTCAAACTCACTCAAGCTCAAACTCACCATGCCACACTAGCCTCGCGCTCACTCAAACTCAAACTCACACGTGAGTTTGAGTCCAAATGAGTCTGAGTGAGTGGACTCATGAGTGAGTTTGCCGACCTCTGGTTCCACCTAACAAACGGGATATGAGCCCGAACCGGAAGGTCGTTATGCGCCCGAGTCTTTTCACACCCAGACGCCCCATTCTAAACCTCCATGCACGCTTTATACTATACCGTGTCACGCCATGAAGAGACGACGAAGACGAATCTGTGTAGGGCGCATTCCTCGCCCAGTCTGTCTATTGGCCGCCTAGCACATAGTGTAAATAGATCGTTTTCATCTATACCATGATCCATGTCGTCTTTATCGTACCTTCGTCATGCTCTCTCTCTCTCTCCCTCTCTCACCGATTGTTGAACCGTATTTCATGCCAAACCGTCTTGTAGATCCGCATCGCAAAAAAAAACAAATAAATGAATTTGGCCCTCCCCTTCAAGTTAGGCTGCAGAAGAGTCATTTTGCTTTCGCTGGTTGTTTAATTTAAGAAGAAAGCTGCGGTGCCATGAAATAGCTGCGCACGTCCGGGGTTGAATTTCGTTTCACATTAGCAAATTATACGGCCCTGTGGACCAGAAGTGCTGGCATTGTTCCACCTAACAAACGGGATATGAGCCCGAACCGGAAGGTCGTTATGCGCCCGAGTTTTTTCACACCCAGACGCCCCATTCTAAACCTCCATGCACGCTTTATACTATACCCTGTCACGCCATGAAGAGACGACGAAGACGAATCTGTGTAGGGCGCATTCCTCGCCCAGTCTGTCTATTGGCCGCCTAGTACATAGTGTAAATAGATCGTTTTCATCTATACCATGATCCATGTCGTCTTTATCGTACCTTCGTCATGCTCTCTCTCTCTCCCTCTCTCACCGATTGTTGAACCGTATTTCATGCCAAACCGTCTTGTAGATCCGCCTCGAAAAAAAAAAAACAAATAAATGAATTTGGCCCTCCCTGTCAAGTTAGGCTGCAGAAGAGTCATTTTGCTTTCGCTGGTTGTGTAATTTAAGAAGAAAGCTGCGGTGCCATGAAATAGCTGCGCACGTTCGGGGTTGAATTTCGTTTCACATTAGCAAATTATACGGCCCTGTGGACCAGAAGGGCTGGCATTGTTCCACCTAACAAACGGGATATGAGCCCGAACCGGAAGGTCGTTATGCGCCCGAGTCTTTTCACACCCAGACGCCCCATTCTAAACCTCCATGCACGCTTTATACTATACCTTGTCACGCCATGAAGAGACGACGAAGACGAATCTGTGTAGGGCGCATTCCTCGCCCAGTCTGTCTATTGGCCGCCTAGCACATAGTGTAAATAGATCGTTTTCATCTATACCATGATCCATGTCGTCTTTATCGTACCTTCGTCATGCTCTCTCTCTCTCTCCCTCTCTCACCGATTGTTGAACCGTATTTCATGCCAAACTGTCTTGTAGATCCGCCACGCAAAAAAAAACAAATAAATGAATTTGGCCCTCCCCGTCAAGTTAGGCTGCAGAAGAGTCATTTTGCTTTCGCTGTTTGTTTAATTTAAGAAGAAAGCTGCGGTGCCATGAAATAGCTGGGCACGTTCGGGGTTGAATTTCGTTTCACATTAGCAAATTATACGGCCCTGTGGACCAGAAGTGCTGGCATTGTTCCACCTAACAAACGGGATATGAGCCCGAACCGGAAGGTCGTTATGCGCCCGAGTTTTTTCACACCCAGACGCCCCATTCTAAACCTCCATGCACGCTTTATACTATACCTTGTCACGCCATGAAGAGACGACGAAGACGAATCTGTGTAGGGCGCATTCCTCCCCAGTCTGTCTATTGGCCGCCTAGCACATAGTGTAAATAGATCGTTTTCATGTATACCATGACCCATGTCGTCTTTATCGTACCTTCGTCATGCTCTCTCTCTCTCTCTCTCTCTCTCTCTCACCGATTGTTGAACCGTATTTCATGCCAAACCGTCTTGTAGATCCGCCTCGCAAAAAAAAAAAAACAAATAAATGAATTTGGCCCTCCCCGTCAAGTTAGGCTGCAGAAGAGTCATTTTGCTTTCGCTGGTTGTGTAATTTAAGAAGAAAGCTGCGGTGCCATGAAATAGCTGCGCACGTTCGGGGTTGAATTTCGTTTCACATTAGCAAATTATACGGCCCTGTGGACCAGAAGGGCTGGCATTGTTCCACCTAACAAACGGGATATGAGCCCGAACCGGAAGGTCGTTATGCGCCCGAGTCTTTTCACACCCAGACGCCCCATTCTAAACCTCCATGCACGCTTTATACTATACCTTGTCACGCCATGAAGAGACGACGAAGACGAATCTGTGTAGGGCGCATTCCTCGCCCAGTCTGTCTATTGGCCGCCTAGCACATAGTTTAAATAGATCGTTTTCATCTATACCATGATCCATGTCGTCTTTATCGTACCTTCGTCATGCTCTCTCTCTCTCTCTCCCTCTCTCACCGATTGTTGAACCGTATTTCATGCCAAACCGTCTTGTAGATCCGCATCGCAAAAAAAAACAAATAAATGAATTTGGCCCTCCCCTTCAAGTTAGGCTGCAGAAGAGTCATTTTGCTTTCGCTGGTTGTTTAGTTTAAGAAGAAAGCTGCGGTGCCAAGAAATAGCTGCGCACGTTCGGGGTTGAATTTCGTTTCACATTAGCAAATTATACGGCCCTGTGGACCAGAAGGGCTGGCATTGTTCCACCTAACAAACGGGATATGAGCCCGAACCGGAAGGTCGTTATGCGCCCGAGTCTTTTCACACCCAGACGCCCCATTCTAAACCTCCATGCACGCTTTATACTAACGAAGACGAAGCTGTGTAGGGCGCATTCCTCGCCCAGTCTGTCTATTGGCCGCCTAGCACATAGTGTAAATAGATCGTTTTCATCTATACCATGATCCATGTCGTCTTTATCGTACCTTCGTCATGCTCTCTCTCTCTCTCCCTCTCTCACCGATTGTTGAACCGTATTTCATGCCAAACCGTCTTGTATATCCGCATCGCAAAAAAAAAAACAAATAAATGAATTTGGCCCTCCCCTTCAAGTTAGGCTGCAGAAGGGTCATTTTGCTTTCGCTGGTTGTTTAATTTAAGAAGAAAGCTGCGGTGCCATGAAATAGCTGCGCGCGTTCGGGGTTGAATTTCGTTTCACATTAGCAAATTATACGGCCCTGTGGACCAGAAGGGCTGGCATTGTTCCACCTAACAAACGGGATATGAGCCCGAACCGGAAGGTCGTTATGCGCCCGAGTCTTTTCACACCCAGACGCCCCATTCTAAACCTCCATGCACGCTTTATACTATACCTTGTCACGCCATGAAGAGACGACGAAGACGAATCTGTGTAGGGCGCATTCCTCGCCCAGTCTGTGTATTGGCCGCCTAGCACATAGTGTAAATAGATCGTTTTCATCTATACCATGATCCATGTCGTCTTTATCGTACCTTCGTCATGCTCTCTCTCTCTCCCTCTCTCACCGATTGTTGAACCGTATTTCATGCCAAACCGTCTTGTAGATCCGCCTCGCAAAAAAAACAAATAAATGAATTTGGCCCTCCCCTTCAAGTTAGGCTGCAGAAGAGTCATTTTGCTTTCGCTGGTTGTTTAATTTAAGAAGAAAGCTGCGCTGCCATGAAATAGCTGCGCACGTTCGGGGTTGAATTTCGTTTCACATTAGCAAATTATACGGCCCTGTGGACCAGAAGGGCTGGCATTGTTCCACCTAACAAACGGGATATGAGCCCGAACCGGAAGGTCGTTATGCGCCCGAGTCTTTTCACACCCAGACGCCCCATTCTAAACCTCCATGCACGCTTTATACTATACCTTGTCACGCCATGAAGAGACGACGAAGACGAATCTGTGTAGGGCGCATTCCTCGCCCAGTCTGTCTATTGGCCGCCTAGCACATAGTGTAAATAGATCGTTTTCATCTATACCATGATCCATGTCGTCTTTATCGTACCTTCGTCATGCTCTCTCTCTCTCTCCCTCTCTCACCGATTGTTGAACCGTATTTCATGCCAAACTGTCTTGTAGATCCGCCTCGCAGAAAAAAAACAAATAAATGAATTTGGCCCTCCCCGTCAAGTTAGGCTGCAGAAGAGTCATTTTGCTTTCGCTGTTTGTTTAATTTAAGAAGAAAGCTGCGGTGCCATGAAATAGCTGCGCACGTTCGGGGTTGAATTTCGTTTCACATTAGCAAATTATACGGCCCTGTGGACCAGAAGTGCTGGCATTGTTCCACCTAACAAACGGGATATGAGCCCGAACCGGAAGGTCGTTATGCGCCCGAGTTTTTTCACACCCAGACGCCCCATTCTAAACCTCCATGCACGCTTTATACTATACCTTGTCACGCCATGAAGAGACGACGAAGACGAATCTGTGTAGGGCGCATTCCTCGCCCAGTCTGTCTATTGGCCGCCTAGCACATAGTGTAAATAGATCGTTTTCATCTATACCATGATCCATGTCGTCTTTATCGTACCTTCGTCATGCTCTCTCTCTCTCCCTCTCTCACCGATTGTTGAACCGTATTTCATGCCAAACCGTCTTGTAGATCCGCCTCGCAAAAAAAAAACAAATAAATGAATTTGGCCCTCCCCGTCAAGTTAGGCTGCAGAAGAGTCATTTTGCTTTCGCTGGTTGTGTAATTTAAGAAGAAAGCTGCGGTGCCATGAAATAGCTGCGCACGTTCGGGGTTGAATTTCGTTTCACATTAGCAAATTATACGGCCCTGTGGACCAGAAGGGCTGGCATTGTTCCACCTAACAAACGGGATATGAGCCCGAACCGGAAGGTCGTTATGCGCCCGAGTCTTTTCACACCCAGACGCCCCATTCTAAACCTCCATGCACGCTTTATACTATACCTTGTCACGCCATGAAGAGACGACGAAGACGAATCTGTGTAGGGCGCATTCCTCGCCCAGTCTGTCTATTGGCCGCCTAGCACATAGTGTAAATAGATCGTTTTCATCTATACCATGATCCATGTCGTCTTTATCGTACCTTCGTCATGCTCTCTCTCTCTCCCTCTCTCACCGATTGTTGAACCGTATTTCATGCCAAACCGTCTTGTAGATCCGCCTCGCAAAAAAAAACAAATAAATGAATTTGGCCCTCCCCGTCAAGTTAGGCTGCAGAAGAGTCATTTTGCTTTCGCTGGTTGTGTAATTTAAGAAGAAAGCTGCGGTGCCATGAAATAGCTGCGCACGTTCGGGGTTGAATTTCGTTTCACATTAGCAAATTATACGGCCCTGTGGACCAGAAGGGCTGGCATTGTTCCACCTAACAAACGGGATATGAGCCCGAACCGGAAGGTCGTTATGCGCCCGAGTCTTTTCACACCCAAACGCCCCATTCTAAACCTCCATGCACGCTTTATACTATACCTTGTCACGCCATGAAGAGACGACGAAGACGAATCTGTGTAGGGCGCATTCCTCGCCCAGTCTGTCTATTGGCCGCATAGCACATAGTTTAAATAGATCGTTTTCATCTATACCATGATCCATGTCGTCTTTATCGTACCTTCGTCATGCTCTCTCTCTCTCTCCCTCTCTCACCGATTGTTGAACCGTATTTCATGCCAAACTGTCTTGTAGATCCGCCTCGCAAAAAAAAAACAAATAAATGAATTTGGCCCTCCCCGTCAAGTTAGGCTGCAGAAGAGTCATTTTGCTTTCGCTGTTTGTATAATTTAAGAAGAAAGCTGCGGTGCCATGAAATAGCTGCGCACGTTCGGGGTTGAATTTCGTTTCACATTAGCAAATTATACGGCCCTGTGGACCAGAAGGGCTGGCATTGTTCCACCTAACAAACGGGATATGAGCCCGAACCGGAAGGTCGTTATGCGCCCGAGTCTTTTCACACCCAGACGCCCCATTCTAAACCTCCATGCACGCTTTATACTATACCTTGTCACGCCATGAAGAGACGACGAAGACGAATCTGTGTAGGGCGCATTCCTCGCCCAGTCTGTCTATTGGCCGCATAGCACATAGTTTAAATAGATCGTTTTCATCTATACCATGATCCATGTCGTCTTTATCGTACCTTCGTCATGCTCTCTCTCTCTCTCCCTCTCTCACCGATTGTTGAACCGTATTTCATGCCAAACCGTCTTGTAGATCCGCATCGCAAAAAAAAAAAACAAATAAATGAATTTGG
>NW_027526203.1:225369404-225384404 GCF_048455015.1 Haemaphysalis longicornis | reverse complement strand
TCGTCATGCTCTCTCTCTCTCCCTCTCTCACCGATTGTTGAACCGTATTTCATGCCAAACCGTCTTGTAGATCCGCCTCGAAAAAAAAAAACAAATAAATGAATTTGGCCCTCCCTGTCAAGTTAGGCTGCAGAAGAGTCATTTTGCTTTCGCTGGTTGTGTAATTTAAGAAGAAAGCTGCGGTGCCATGAAATAGCTGCGCACGTTCGGGGTTGAATTTCGTTTCACATTAGCAAATTATACGGCCCTGTGGACCAGAAGGGCTGGCATTGTTCCACCTAACAAACGGGATATGAGCCCGAACCGGAAGGTCGTTATGCGCCCGAGTCTTTTCACACCCAGACGCCCCATTCTAAACCTCCATGCACGCTTTATACTATACCTTGTCACGCCATGAAGAGACGACGAAGACGAATCTGTGTAGGGCGCATTCCTCGCCCAGTCTGTCTATTGGCCGCCTAGCACATAGTGTAAATAGATCGTTTTCATCTATACCATGATCCATGTCGTCTTTATCGTACCTTCGTCATGCTCTCTCTCTCTCTCCCTCTCTCACCGATTGTTGAACCGTATTTCATGCCAAACTGTCTTGTAGATCCGCCACGCAAAAAAAAACAAATAAATGAATTTGGCCCTCCCCGTCAAGTTAGGCTGCAGAAGAGTCATTTTGCTTTCGCTGTTTGTTTAATTTAAGAAGAAAGCTGCGGTGCCATGAAATAGCTGGGCACGTTCGGGGTTGAATTTCGTTTCACATTAGCAAATTATACGGCCCTGTGGACCAGAAGTGCTGGCATTGTTCCACCTAACAAACGGGATATGAGCCCGAACCGGAAGGTCGTTATGCGCCCGAGTTTTTTCACACCCAGACGCCCCATTCTAAACCTCCATGCACGCTTTATACTATACCTTGTCACGCCATGAAGAGACGACGAAGACGAATCTGTGTAGGGCGCATTCCTCGCCCAGTCTGTCTATTGGCCGCCTAGCACATAGTGTAAATAGATCGTTTTCATGTATACCATGACCCATGTCGTCTTTATCGTACCTTCGTCATGCTCTCTCTCTCTCTCTCTCTCTCTCTCACCGATTGTTGAACCGTATTTCATGCCAAACCGTCTTGTAGATCCGCCTCGCAAAAAAAAAAAAACAAATAAATGAATTTGGCCCTCCCCGTCAAGTTAGGCTGCAGAAGAGTCATTTTGCTTTCGCTGGTTGTGTAATTTAAGAAGAAAGCTGCGGTGCCATGAAATAGCTGCGCACGTTCGGGGTTGAATTTCGTTTCACATTAGCAAATTATACGGCCCTGTGGACCAGAAGGGCTGGCATTGTTCCACCTAACAAACGGGATATGAGCCCGAACCGGAAGGTCGTTATGCGCCCGAGTCTTTTCACACCCAGACGCCCCATTCTAAACCTCCATGCACGCTTTATACTATACCTTGTCACGCCATGAAGAGACGACGAAGACGAATCTGTGTAGGGCGCATTCCTCGCCCAGTCTGTCTATTGGCCGCCTAGCACATAGTTTAAATAGATCGTTTTCATCTATACCATGATCCATGTCGTCTTTATCGTACCTTCGTCATGCTCTCTCTCTCTCTCTCCCTCTCTCACCGATTGTTGAACCGTATTTCATGCCAAACCGTCTTGTAGATCCGCATCGCAAAAAAAAACAAATAAATGAATTTGGCCCTCCCCTTCAAGTTAGGCTGCAGAAGAGTCATTTTGCTTTCGCTGGTTGTTTAGTTTAAGAAGAAAGCTGCGGTGCCAAGAAATAGCTGCGCACGTTCGGGGTTGAATTTCGTTTCACATTAGCAAATTATACGGCCCTGTGGACCAGAAGGGCTGGCATTGTTCCACCTAACAAACGGGATATGAGCCCGAACCGGAAGGTCGTTATGCGCCCGAGTCTTTTCACACCCAGACGCCCCATTCTAAACCTCCATGCACGCTTTATACTAACGAAGACGAAGCTGTGTAGGGCGCATTCCTCGCCCAGTCTGTCTATTGGCCGCCTAGCACATAGTGTAAATAGATCGTTTTCATCTATACCATGATCCATGTCGTCTTTATCGTACCTTCGTCATGCTCTCTCTCTCTCTCCCTCTCTCACCGATTGTTGAACCGTATTTCATGCCAAACCGTCTTGTATATCCGCATCGCAAAAAAAAAAAACAAATAAATGAATTTGGCCCTCCCCTTCAAGTTAGGCTGCAGAAGAGTCATTTTGCTTTCGCTGGTTGTTTAATTTAAGAAGAAAGCTGCGGTGCCATGAAATAGCTGCGCGCGTTCGGGGTTGAATTTCGTTTCACATTAGCAAATTATACGGCCCTGTGGACCAGAAGGGCTGGCATTGTTCCACCTAACAAACGGGATATGAGCCCGAACCGGAAGGTCGTTATGCGCCCGAGTCTTTTCACACCCAGACGCCCCATTCTAAACCTCCATGCACGCTTTATACTATACCTTGTCACGCCATGAAGAGACGACGAAGACGAATCTGTGTAGGGCGCATTCCTCGCCCAGTCTGTGTATTGGCCGCCTAGCACATAGTGTAAATAGATCGTTTTCATCTATACCATGATCCATGTCGTCTTTATCGTACCTTCGTCATGCTCTCTCTCTCTCCCTCTCTCACCGATTGTTGAACCGTATTTCATGCCAAACCGTCTTGTAGATCCGCCTCGCAAAAAAAAACAAATAAATGAATTTGGCCCTCCCCTTCAAGTTAGGCTGCAGAAGAGTCATTTTGCTTTCGCTGGTTGTTTAATTTAAGAAGAAAGCTGCGGTGCCATGAAATAGCTGCGCACGTTCGGGGTTGAATTTCGTTTCACATTAGCAAATTATACGGCCCTGTGGACCAGAAGGGCTGGCATTGTTCCACCTAACAAACGGGATATGAGCCCGAACCGGAAGGTCGTTATGCGCCCGAGTCTTTTCACACCCAGACGCCCCATTCTAAACCTCCATGCACGCTTTATACTATACCTTGTCACGCCATGAAGAGACGACGAAGACGAATCTGTGTAGGGCGCATTCCTCGCCCAGTCTGTCTATTGGCCGCCTAGCACATAGTGTAAATAGATCGTTTTCATCTATACCATGATCCATGTCGTCTTTATCGTACCTTCGTCATGCTCTCTCTCTCTCTCCCTCTCTCACCGATTGTTGAACCGTATTTCATGCCAAACTGTCTTGTAGATCCGCCTCGCAGAAAAAAAACAAATAAATGAATTTGGCCCTCCCCGTCAAGTTAGGCTGCAGAAGAGTCATTTTGCTTTCGCTGTTTGTTTAATTTAAGAAGAAAGCTGCGGTGCCATGAAATAGCTGCGCACGTTCGGGGTTGAATTTCGTTTCACATTAGCAAATTATACGGCCCTGTGGACCAGAAGTGCTGGCATTGTTCCACCTAACAAACGGGATATGAGCCCGAACCGGAAGGTCGTTATGCGCCCGAGTTTTTTCACACCCAGACGCCCCATTCTAAACCTCCATGCACGCTTTATACTATACCTTGTCACGCCATGAAGAGACGACGAAGACGAATCTGTGTAGGGCGCATTCCTCGCCCAGTCTGTCTATTGGCCGCCTAGCACATAGTGTAAATAGATCGTTTTCATCTATACCATGATCCATGTCGTCTTTATCGTACCTTCGTCATGCTCTCTCTCTCTCCCTCTCTCACCGATTGTTGAACCGTATTTCATGCCAAACCGTCTTGTAGATCCGCCTCGCAAAAAAAAAACAAATAAATGAATTTGGCCCTCCCCGTCAAGTTAGGCTGCAGAAGAGTCATTTTGCTTTCGCTGGTTGTGTAATTTAAGAAGAAAGCTGCGGTGCCATGAAATAGCTGCGCACGTTCGGGGTTGAATTTCGTTTCACATTAGCAAATTATACGGCCCTGTGGACCAGAAGGGCTGGCATTGTTCCACCTAACAAACGGGATATGAGCCCGAACCGGAAGGTCGTTATGCGCCCGAGTCTTTTCACACCCAGACGCCCCATTCTAAACCTCCATGCACGCTTTATACTATACCTTGTCACGCCATGAAGAGACGACGAAGACGAATCTGTGTAGGGCGCATTCCTCGCCCAGTCTGTCTATTGGCCGCCTAGCACATAGTGTAAATAGATCGTTTTCATCTATACCATGATCCATGTCGTCTTTATCGTACCTTCGTCATGCTCTCTCTCTCTCCCTCTCTCACCGATTGTTGAACCGTATTTCATGCCAAACCGTCTTGTAGATCCGCCTCGCAAAAAAAAACAAATAAATGAATTTGGCCCTCCCCGTCAAGTTAGGCTGCAGAAGAGTCATTTTGCTTTCGCTGGTTGTGTAATTTAAGAAGAAAGCTGCGGTGCCATGAAATAGCTGCGCACGTTCGGGGTTGAATTTCGTTTCACATTAGCAAATTATACGGCCCTGTGGACCAGAAGGGCTGGCATTGTTCCACCTAACAAACGGGATATGAGCCCGAACCGGAAGGTCGTTATGCGCCCGAGTCTTTTCACACCCAAACGCCCCATTCTAAACCTCCATGCACGCTTTATACTATACCTTGTCACGCCATGAAGAGACGACGAAGACGAATCTGTGTAGGGCGCATTCCTCGCCCAGTCTGTCTATTGGCCGCATAGCACATAGTTTAAATAGATCGTTTTCATCTATACCATGATCCATGTCGTCTTTATCGTACCTTCGTCATGCTCTCTCTCTCTCTCCCTCTCTCACCGATTGTTGAACCGTATTTCATGCCAAACTGTCTTGTAGATCCGCCTCGCAAAAAAAAAAACAAATAAATGAATTTGGCCCTCCCCGTCAAGTTAGGCTGCAGAAGAGTCATTTTGCTTTCGCTGTTTGTATAATTTAAGAAGAAAGCTGCGGTGCCATGAAATAGCTGCGCACGTTCGGGGTTGAATTTCGTTTCACATTAGCAAATTATACGGCCCTGTGGACCAGAAGGGCTGGCATTGTTCCACCTAACAAACGGGATATGAGCCCGAACCGGAAGGTCGTTATGCGCCCGAGTCTTTTCACACCCAGACGCCCCATTCTAAACCTCCATGCACGCTTTATACTATACCTTGTCACGCCATGAAGAGACGACGAAGACGAATCTGTGTAGGGCGCATTCCTCGCCCAGTCTGTCTATTGGCCGCATAGCACATAGTTTAAATAGATCGTTTTCATCTATACCATGATCCATGTCGTCTTTATCGTACCTTCGTCATGCTCTCTCTCTCTCTCCCTCTCTCACCGATTGTTGAACCGTATTTCATGCCAAACCGTCTTGTAGATCCGCATCGCAAAAAAAAAAACAAATAAATGAATTTGGCCCTCCCCTTCAAGTTAGGCTGCAGAAGAGTCATTTTGCTTTCGCTGGTTGTTTAGTTTAAGAAGAAAGCTGCGGTGCCAAGAAATAGCTGCGCACGTTCGGGGTTGAATTTCGTTTCACATTAGCAAATTATACGGCCCTGTGGACCAGAAGGGCTGGCATTGTTCCACCTAACAAACGGGATATGAGCCCGAACCGGAAGGTCGTTATGCGCCCGAGTCTTTTCACACCCAGACGCCCCATTCTAAACCTCCATGCACGCTTTATACTATACCTTGTCACGCCATGAAGAGACGACGAAGACGAATCTGTGTAGGGCGCATTCCTCGGCCCAGTCTGTCTATTGGCCGCCTAGCACATAGTGCAAATAGATCGTTTTCATCTATACCATGATCCATGTCGTCTTTATCGTACCTTCGTCATGCTCTCTCTCTCTCTCCCTCTCTCACCGATTGTTGAACCGTATTTCATGCCAAACTGTCTTGTAGATCCGCCTCGCAGAAAAAAAACAAATAAATGAATTTGGCCCTCCCCGTCAAGTTAGGCTGCAGAAGAGTCATTTTGCTTTCGCTGTTTGTTTAATTTAAGAAGAAAGCTGCGGTGCCATGAAATAGCTGCGCACGTTCGGGGTTGAATTTCGTTTCACATTAGCAAATTATACGGCCCTGTGGACCAGAAGTGCTGGCATTGTTCCACCTAACAAACGGGATATGAGCCCGAACCGGAAGGTCGTTATGCGCCCGAGTTTTTTCACACCCAGACGCCCCATTCTAAACCTCCATGCACGCTTTATACTATACCTTGTCACGCCATGAAGAGACGACGAAGACGAATCTGTGTAGGGCGCATTCCTCGCCCAGTCTGTCTATTGGCCGCCTAGCACATAGTGTAAATAGATCGTTTTCATCTATACCATGATCCATGTCGTCTTTATCGTACCTTCGTCATGCTCTCTCTCTCTCCCTCTCTCACCGATTGTTGAACCGTATTTCATGCCAAACCGTCTTGTAGATCCGCCTCGCAAAAAAAAAACAAATAAATGAATTTGGCCCTCCCCGTCAAGTTAGGCTGCAGAAGAGTCATTTTGCTTTCGCTGGTTGTGTAATTTAAGAAGAAAGCTGCGGTGCCATGAAATAGCTGCGCACGTTCGGGGTTGAATTTCGTTTCACATTAGCAAATTATACGGCCCTGTGGACCAGAAGGGCTGGCATTGTTCCACCTAACAAACGGGATATGAGCCCGAACCGGAAGGTCGTTATGCGCCCGAGTCTTTTCACACCCAGACGCCCCATTCTAAACCTCCATGCACGCTTTATACTATACCTTGTCACGCCATGAAGAGACGACGAAGACGAATCTGTGTAGGGCGCATTCCTCGCCCAGTCTGTCTATTGGCCGCCTAGCACATAGTGTAAATAGATCGTTTTCATCTATACCATGATCCATGTCGTCTTTATCGTACCTTCGTCATGCTCTCTCTCTCTCCCTCTCTCACCGATTGTTGAACCGTATTTCATGCCAAACCGTCTTGTAGATCCGCCTCGCAAAAAAAAACAAATAAATGAATTTGGCCCTCCCCGTCAAGTTAGGCTGCAGAAGAGTCATTTTGCTTTCGCTGGTTGTGTAATTTAAGAAGAAAGCTGCGGTGCCATGAAATAGCTGCGCACGTTCGGGGTTGAATTTCGTTTCACATTAGCAAATTATACGGCCCTGTGGACCAGAAGGGCTGGCATTGTTCCACCTAACAAACGGGATATGAGCCCGAACCGGAAGGTCGTTATGCGCCCGAGTCTTTTCACACCCAAACGCCCCATTCTAAACCTCCATGCACGCTTTATACTATACCTTGTCACGCCATGAAGAGACGACGAAGACGAATCTGTGTAGGGCGCATTCCTCGCCCAGTCTGTCTATTGGCCGCATAGCACATAGTTTAAATAGATCGTTTTCATCTATACCATGATCCATGTCGTCTTTATCGTACCTTCGTCATGCTCTCTCTCTCTCTCCCTCTCTCACCGATTGTTGAACCGTATTTCATGCCAAACTGTCTTGTAGATCCGCCTCGCAAAAAAAAAAACAAATAAATGAATTTGGCCCTCCCCGTCAAGTTAGGCTGCAGAAGAGTCATTTTGCTTTCGCTGTTTGTATAATTTAAGAAGAAAGCTGCGGTGCCATGAAATAGCTGCGCACGTTCGGGGTTGAATTTCGTTTCACATTAGCAAATTATACGGCCCTGTGGACCAGAAGGGCTGGCATTGTTCCACCTAACAAACGGGATATGAGCCCGAACCGGAAGGTCGTTATGCGCCCGAGTCTTTTCACACCCAGACGCCCCATTCTAAACCTCCATGCACGCTTTATACTATACCTTGTCACGCCATGAAGAGACGACGAAGACGAATCTGTGTAGGGCGCATTCCTCGCCCAGTCTGTCTATTGGCCGCATAGCACATAGTTTAAATAGATCGTTTTCATCTATACCATGATCCATGTCGTCTTTATCGTACCTTCGTCATGCTCTCTCTCTCTCTCCCTCTCTCACCGATTGTTGAACCGTATTTCATGCCAAACCGTCTTGTAGATCCGCATCGCAAAAAAAAAAAACAAATAAATGAATTTGGCCCTCCCCTTCAAGTTAGGCTGCAGAAGAGTCATTTTGCTTTCGCTGGTTGTTTAGTTTAAGAAGAAAGCTGCGGTGCCAAGAAATAGCTGCGCACGTTCGGGGTTGAATTTCGTTTCACATTAGCAAATTATACGGCCCTGTGGACCAGAAGGGCTGGCATTGTTCCACCTAACAAACGGGATATGAGCCCGAACCGGAAGGTCGTTATGCGCCCGAGTCTTTTCACACCCAGACGCCCCATTCTAAACCTCCATGCACGCTTTATACTATACCTTGTCACGCCATGAAGAGACGACGAAGACGAATCTGTGTAGGGCGCATTCCTCGGCCCAGTCTGTCTATTGGCCGCCTAGCACATAGTGCAAATAGATCGTTTTCATCTATACCATGATCCATGTCGTCTTTATCGTACCTTCGTCATGCTCTCTCTCTCTCTCCCTCTCTCACCGATTGTTGAACCGTATTTCATGCCAAACCGTCGTGTAGATCCGCATCGCAAAAAAAACAAATAAATGAATTTGGCCCTCCCCTTCAAGTTAGGCTGCAGAAGAGTCATTTTGCTTTCGCTGGTTGTTTAGTTTAAGAAGAAAGCTGCGGTGCCAAGAAATAGCTGCGCACGTTCGGGGTTGAATTTCGTTTCACATTAGCAAATTATACGGCCCTGTGGACCAGAAGGGCTGGCATTGTTCCACCTAACAAACGGGATATGAGCCCGAACCGGAAGGTCGTTATGCGCCCGAGTCTTTTCACACCCAGACGCCCCATTCTAAACCTCCATGCACGCTTTATACTAACGAAGACGAAGCTGTGTAGGGCGCATTCCTCACCCAGTCTGTCTATTGGCCGCCTAGCACATAGTGTAAATAGATCGTTTTCATCTATACCATGATCCATGTCGTCTTTATCGTACCTTCGTCATGCTCTCTCTCTCTCTCCCTCTCTCACCGATTGTTGAACCGTATTTCATGCCAAACCGTCTTGTAGATCCGCATCGCAAAAAAAAACAAATAAATGAATTTGGCCCTCCCCTTCAAGTTAGGCTGCAGAAGAGTCATTTTGCTTTCGCTGGTTGTTTAATTTAAGAAGAAAGCTGCGGTGCCATGAAATAGCTGCGCGCGTTCGGGGTTGAATTTCGTTTCACATTAGCAAATTATACGGCCCTGTGGACCAGAAGGGCTGGCATTGTTCCACCTAACCAACGGGATATGAGCCCGAACCGGAAGGTCGTTATGCGCCCGAGTCTTTTCACACCCAGACGCCCCATTCTAAACCTCCATGCACGCTTTATACTATACCTTGTCACGCCATGAAGAGACGACGAAGACGAATCTGTGTAGGGCGCATTCCTCGCCCAGTCTGTGTATTGGCCGCCTAGCACATAGTGTAAATAGATCGTTTTCATCTGTACCATGATCCATGTCGTCTTTATCGTACCTTCGTCATGCTCTCTCTCTCTCCCTCTCTCCCCGATTGTTGAACCGTATTTTATGCCAAACCGTCTTGTAGATCCGCCTCTCAAAAAAAACAAATAAATGAATTTGGCCCTCCCCTTCAAGTTAGGCTGCAGAAGAGTCATTTTGCTTTCGCTCGTTGTTTAATTTAAGAAGAAAGCTGCGGTGCCATGAAATAGCTGCGCACGTTCGGGGTTGAATTTCGTTTCACATTAGCAAATTATACGGCCCTGTGGACCAGAAGGGCTGGCATTGTTCCACCTAACAAACGGGATACGAGCCCGAACCGGAAGGTCGTTATGCGCCCGAGTCTTTTCACACCCAGACGCCCCATTCTAAACCTCCATGCACGCTTTATACTATACCTTGTCACGCCATGAAGAGACGACGAAGACGAATCTGTGTAGGGCGCATTCCTCGCCCAGTCTGTCTATTGGCCGCCTAGCACATAGTGTAAATAGATCGTTTTCATCTATACCATGATCCATGTCGTCTTTATCGTACCTTCGTCATGCTCTCTCTCTCTCTCCCTCTCTCACCGATTGTTGAACCGTATTTCATGCCAAACTGTCTTGTAGATCCGCCTCGCAAAAAAAAACAAATAAATGATTTTGGCCCTCCCCGTCAAGTTAGGCTGCAGAAGAGTCATTTTGCTTTCGCTGTTTGTTTAATTTAAGAAGAAAGCTGCGGTGCCATGAAATAGCTGCGCACGTTCGGGGTTGAATTTCGTTTCACATTAGCAAATTATACGGCCCTGTGGACCAGAAGGGCTGGCATTGTTCCACCTAACAAACGGGATATGAGCCCGAACCGGAAGGTCGTTATGCGCCCGAGTCTTTTCACACCCAGACGCCCCATTCTAAACCTCCATGCACGCTTTATACTAACGAAGACGAAGCTGTGTAGGGCGCATTCCTCGCCCAGTCTGTCTATTGGCCGCCTAGCACATAGTGTAAATAGATCGTTTTCATCTATACCATGATCCATGTCGTCTTTATCGTACCTTCGTCATGCTCTCTCTCTCTCTCCCTCTCTCACCGATTGTTGAACCGTATTTCATGCCAAACCGTCTTGTAGATCCGCATCGCAAAAAAAAACAAATAAATGAATTTGGCCCTCCCCTTCAAGTTAGGCTGCAGAAGAGTCATTTTGCTTTCGCTGGTTGTTTAATTTAAGAAGAAAGCTGCGGTGCCATGAAATAGCTGCGCGCGTTCGGGGTTGAATTTCGTTTCACATTAGCAAATTATACGGCCCTGTGGACCAGAAGGGCTGGCATTGTTCCACCTAACAAACGGGATATGAGCCCGAACCGGAAGGTCGTTATGCGCCCGAGTCTTTTCACACCCAGACGCCCCATTCTAAACCTCCATGCACGCTTTATACTATACCTTGTCACGCCATGAAGAGACGACGAAGACGAATCTGTGTAGGGCGCATTCCTCGCCCAGTCTGTGTATTGGCCGCCTAGCACATAGTGTAAATAGATCGTTTTCATCTATACCATGATCCATGTCGTCTTTATCGTACCTTCGTCATGCTCTCTCTCTCTCCCTCTCTCACCGATTGTTGAACCGTATTTCATGCCAAACCGTCTTGTAGATCCGCCTCGCAAAAAAAAACAAATAAATGAATTTGGCCCTCCCCGTCAAGTTAGGCTGCAGAAGAGTCATTTTGCTTTCGCTGGTTGTGTAATTTAAAAAGAAAGCTGCGGTGCCATGAAATAGCTGCGCACGTTCGGGGTTGAATTTCGTTTCACATTAGCAAATTATACGGCCCTGTGGACCAGAAGGGCTGGCATTGTTCCACCTAACAAACGGGATATGAGCCCGAACCGGAAGGTCGTTATGCGCCCGAGTCTTTTCACACCCAGACGCCCCATTCTAAACCTCCATGCACGCTTTATACTATACCTTGTCACGCCATGAAGAGACGACGAAGACGAATCTGTGTAGGGCGCATTCCTCGCCCAGTCTGTCTATTGGCCGCATAGCACATAGTTTAAATAGATCGTTTTCATCTATACCATGATCCATGTCGTCTTTATCGTACCTTCGTCATGCTCTCTCTCTCTCCCTCTCTCACCGATTGTTGAACCGTATTTCATGCCAAACTGTCTTGTAGATCCGCCTCGCAAAAAAAAAACAAATAAATGAATTTGGCCCTCCCCGTCAAGTTAGGCTGCAGAAGAGTCATTTTGCTTTCGCTGTTTGTTTAATTTAAGAAGAAAGCTGCGGTGCCATGAAATAGCTGCGCACGTTCGGGGTTGAATTTCGTTTCACATTAGCAAATTATACGGCCCTGTGGACCAGAAGTGCTGGCATTGTTCCACCTAACAAACGGGATATGAGCCCGAACCGGAAGGTCGTTATGCGCCCGAGTTTTTTCACACCCAGACGCCCCATTCTAAACCTCCATGCACGCTTTATACTATACCTTGTCACGCCATGAAGAGACGACGAAGACGAATCTGTGTAGGGCGCATTCCTCGCCCAGTCTGTCTATTGGCCGCCTAGCACATAGTGTAAATAGATCGTTTTCATCTATACCATGATCCATGTCGTCTTTATCGTACCTTCGTCATGCTCTCTCTCTCTCTCCCTCTCTCACCGATTGTTGAACCGTATTTCATGCCAAACCGTCTTGTAGATCCGCCTCGCAAAAAAAACAAATAAATGAATTTGGCCCTCCCCATCAAGTTAGGCTGCAGAAGAGTCATTTTGCTTTCGCTGGTTGTTTAATTTAAGAAGAAAGCTGCGGTGCCATGAAATAGCTGCGCACGTTCGGGGTTGAATTTCGTTTCACATTAGCAAATTATACGGCCCTGTGGACCAGAAGGGCTGGCATTGTTCCACCTAACAAACGGGATATGAGCCCGAACCGGAAGGTCGTTATGCGCCCGAGTCTTTTCACACCCAGACGCCCCATTCTAAACCTCCATGCACGCTTTATACTATACCGTGTCACGCCATGAAGAGACGACGAAGACGAATCTGTGTAGGGCGCATTCCTCGCCCAGTCTGTCTATTGGCCGCCTAGCACATAGTGTAAATAGATCGTTTTCATCTATACCATGATCCATGTCGTCTTTATCGTACCTTCGTCATGCTCTCTCTCTCTCTCCCTCTCTCACCGATTGTTGAACCGTATTTCATGCCAAACCGTCTTGTAGATCCGCATCGCAAAAAAAACAAATAAATGAATTTGGCCCTCCCCTTCAAGTTAGGCTGCAGAAGAGTCATTTTGCTTTCGCTGGTTGTTTAATTTAAGAAGAAAGCTGCGGTGCCATGAAATAGCTGCGCGCGTTCGGGGTTGAATTTCGTTTCACATTAGCAAATTATACGGCCCTGTGGACCAGAAGTGCTGGCATTGTTCCACCTAACAAACGGGATATGAGCCCGAACCGGAAGGTCGTTATGCGCCCGAGTCTTTTCACACCCAGACGCCCCATTCTAAACCTCCATGCACGCTTTATACTAACGAAGACGAAGCTGTGTAGGGCGCATTCCTCGCCCAGTCTGTCTATTGGCCGCCTAGCACATAGTGCAAATAGATCGTTTTCATCTATACCATGATCCATGTCGTCTTTATCGTACCTTCGTCATGCTCTCTCTCTCTCTCCCTCTCTCACCGATTGTTGAACCGTATTTCATGCCAAACCGTCTTGTAGATCCTCCTCGCAAAAAAAAACAAATAAATGAATTTGGCCCTCCCCGTCAAGTTAGGCTGCAGAAGAGTCATTTTGCTTTCGCTGGTTGTGTAATTTAAGAAGAAAGCTGCGGTGCCATGAAATAGCTGCGCACGTTCGGGGTTGAATTTCGTTTCACATTAGCAAATTATACGGCCCTGTGGACCAGAAGTGCTGGCATTGTTCCACCTAACAAACGGGATATGAGCCCGAACCGGAAGGTCGTTATGCGCCCGAGTCTTTTCACACCCAGACGCCCCATTCTAAACCTCCATGCACGCTTTATACTAACGAAGACGAAGCTGTGTAGGGCGCATTCCTCGCCCAGTCTGTCTATTGGCCGCCTAGCACATAGTGCAAATAGATCGTTTTCATCTATACCATGATCCATGTCGTCTTTATCTTACCTTCGTCACGCTCTCTCTCTCTCTCCCTCTCTCACCGATTGTTGAACCGTATTTCATGCCAAACCGTCTTGTAGATCCGCCTCGCAAAAAAAAAACAAAGAAATAAATTAGGCCCTCCCCGTCAAGTAGGCTGCAGAAGAGTCATTTTGCTTTCGCTGGTTGTTTAATTTAAGAAGAAAGCTGCGGTGCCATGAAATAGCTGCGCGCGTTCGGGGTTGAATTTCGTTTCACATTAGCAAATTATACGGCCCTGTGGACCAGAAGGGCTGGCATTGTTCGACCTAACAAACGGAATATGAGCCCGAACCGGAAGGTCGTTATGCGCCCGAGTCTTTTCACACCCAGACGCCCCATTCTAAACCTCCATGCACGCTTTATACTATACCTTGTCACGCCATGAAGAGACGACGAAGACGAATCTGTGTAGGGCGCATTCCTCGCCCAGTCTGTGTATTGGCCGCCTAGCACATAGTGTAAATAGATCGTTTTCATCTATACCATGATCCATGTCGTCTTTATCGTACCTTCGTCATGCTCTCTCTCTCTCTCCCTCTCTCACCGATTGTTGAACCGTATTTCATGCCAAACCGTCTTGTAGATCCTCCTCGCAAAAAAAAACAAATAAATGAATTTGGCCCTCCCCGTCAAGTTAGGCTGCAGAAGAGTCATTTTGCTTTCGCTGGTTGTGTAATTTAAGAAGAAAGCTGCGGTGCCATGAAATAGCTGCGCACGTTCGGGGTTGAATTTCGTTTCACATTAGCAAATTATACGGCCTTGTGGACCAGAAGGGCTGGCATTGTTCCACCTAACAAACGGGATATGAGCCCGAACCGGAAGGTCGTTATGCGCCCGAGTCTTTTCACACCCAGACGCCCCATTCTAAACCTCCATGCACGCTTTATACTATACCTTGTCACGCCATGAAGAGACGACGAAGACGAATCTGTGTAGGGCGCATTCCTCGCCCCGTCTGTCTATTGGCCGCCTAGCACATAGTGTAAATAGATCGTTTTCATCTATACCATGATCCATGTCGTCTTTATCGTACCTTCGTCATGCTCTCTCTCTCTCTCCCTCTCTCACCGATTGTTGAACCGTATTTCATGCCAAACTGTCTTGTAGATCCGCCTCGCAAAAAAAAACAAATAAATGAATTTGGCCCTCCCCGTCAAGATAGATCAGAAGAGTCATTTTGCTTTCGCTGTTTGTTTAATTTAAGAAGAAAGCTGCGGTGCCATGAAATAGCTGCGCACGTTCGGGGTTGAATTTCGTTTCACATTAGCAAATTATACGGCCCTGTGGACCAGAAGTGCTGGCATTGTTCCACCTAACAAACGGGATATGAGCCCGAACCGGAAGGTCGTTATGCGCCCGAGTTTTTTCACACCCAGACGCCCCATTCTAAACCTCCATGCACGCTTTATACTATACCTTGTCACGCCATGAAGAGACGACGAAGACGAATCTGTGTAGGGCGCATTCCTCGCCCCGTCTG
>NW_027526203.1:225331904-225364404 GCF_048455015.1 Haemaphysalis longicornis | reverse complement strand
CTCAGAACTCAAAATGTACTCAAAACTCAATATGTAATCAAACTCAAAATGTGCTCAAACTCAAAATGTACTCAGAACTCAAAATGGACTCAAACTCAAAATGTACTCAGAACTCAAAATGGACTCAAACTCAAAATGGACTCAAACTCAAATGTACTCAGAACTCAAAATGAGCTCAAACTCAAATTGCACTCAGAACTCAAAATGAACTCAAACTCAAAATGGACTCAGAACTCAAAATGGACTCAAACTCAAAGTGTACTCAGAACTCAAAATGGACTCAAACTCAAAATGTACTCAGAACTCAAAATGGACTCAAACTCAAATTGTGCTCAGAACTCAAAATGGACTCAAACTCAAAATGTACTCACAACTCAAAATGGACTCAAACTCAAAATGTACTCAGAACTCAAAATGGACTCAAACTCAAAATGGACTCAAACTCAAATGTACTCAGAACTCAAAATGAGCTCAAACTCAAATTGCACTCAGAACTCAAAATGAACTCAAACTCAAAATGTACTCAGAACTCAAAATGCACTCAAACTCAAAGTGTACTCAGAACTCAAAATGGACTCAAACTCAAAATGTACTCAGAACTCAAAATGGACTCAAACTCAAAATGTACTCAGAACTCAAAATGGACTCAAACTCAATCGGACTCAAACTCAGTCGTGATCACTCGGCTCAAACTCACTCAAGCTCAAACTCACCATGCCACACTAGCCTCGCGCTCACTCAAACTCAAACTCACACGTGAGTTTGAGTCCAAATGAGTCTGAGTGAGTGGACTCATGAGTGAGTTTGCCGACCTCTGGTTCCACCTAACAAACGGGATATGAGCCCGAACCGGAAGGTCGTTATGCGCCCGAGTCTTTTCACACCCAGACGCCCCATTCTAAACCTCCATGCACGCTTTATACTATACCGTGTCACGCCATGAAGAGACGACGAAGACGAATCTGTGTAGGGCGCATTCCTCGCCCAGTCTGTCTATTGGCCGCCTAGCACATAGTGTAAATAGATCGTTTTCATCTATACCATGATCCATGTCGTCTTTATCGTACCTTCGTCATGCTCTCTCTCTCTCTCCCTCTCTCACCGATTGTTGAACCGTATTTCATGCCAAACCGTCTTGTAGATCCGCATCGCAAAAAAAACAAATAAATGAATTTGGCCCTCCCCTTCAAGTTAGGCTGCAGAAGAGTCATTTTGCTTTCGCTGGTTGTTTAATTTAAGAAGAAAGCTGCGGTGCCATGAAATAGCTGCGCACGTCCGGGGTTGAATTTCGTTTCACATTAGCAAATTATACGGCCCTGTGGACCAGAAGTGCTGGCATTGTTCCACCTAACAAACGGGATATGAGCCCGAACCGGAAGGTCGTTATGCGCCCGAGTTTTTTCACACCCAGACGCCCCATTCTAAACCTCCATGCACGCTTTATACTATACCCTGTCACGCCATGAAGAGACGACGAAGACGAATCTGTGTAGGGCGCATTCCTCGCCCAGTCTGTCTATTGGCCGCCTAGTACATAGTGTAAATAGATCGTTTTCATCTATACCATGATCCATGTCGTCTTTATCGTACCTTCGTCATGCTCTCTCTCTCTCCCTCTCTCACCGATTGTTGAACCGTATTACATGCCAAACCGTCTTGTAGATCCGCCTCGAAAAAAAAAACAAATAAATGAATTTGGCCCTCCCTGTCAAGTTAGGCTGCAGAAGAGTCATTTTGCTTTCGCTGGTTGTGTAATTTAAGAAGAAAGCTGCGGTGCCATGAAATAGCTGCGCACGTTCGGGGTTGAATTTCGTTTCACATTAGCAAATTATACGGCCCTGTGGACCAGAAGGGCTGGCATTGTTCCACCTAACAAACGGGATATGAGCCCGAACCGGAAGGTCGTTATGCGCCCGAGTCTTTTCACACCCAGACGCCCCATTCTAAACCTCCATGCACGCTTTATACTATACCTTGTCACGCCATGAAGAGACGACGAAGACGAATCTGTGTAGGGCGCATTCCTCGCCCAGTCTGTCTATTGGCCGCCTAGCACATAGTGTAAATAGATCGTTTTCATCTATACCATGATCCATGTCGTCTTTATCGTACCTTCGTCATGCTCTCTCTCTCTCTCCCTCTCTCACCGATTGTTGAACCGTATTTCATGCCAAACTGTCTTGTAGATCCGCCACGCAAAAAAAAACAAATAAATGAATTTGGCCCTCCCCGTCAAGTTAGGCTGCAGAAGAGTCATTTTGCTTTCGCTGTTTGTTTAATTTAAGAAGAAAGCTGCGGTGCCATGAAATAGCTGGGCACGTTCGGGGTTGAATTTCGTTTCACATTAGCAAATTATACGGCCCTGTGGACCAGAAGTGCTGGCATTGTTCCACCTAACAAACGGGATATGAGCCCGAACCGGAAGGTCGTTATGCGCCCGAGTTTTTTCACACCCAGACGCCCCATTCTAAACCTCCATGCACGCTTTATACTATACCTTGTCACGCCATGAAGAGACGACGAAGACGAATCTGTGTAGGGCGCATTCCTCGCCCAGTCTGTCTATTGGCCGCCTAGCACATAGTGTAAATAGATCGTTTTCATGTATACCATGACCCATGTCGTCTTTATCGTACCTTCGTCATGCTCTCTCTCTCTCTCTCTCTCTCTCTCTCACCGATTGTTGAACCGTATTTCATGCCAAACCGTCTTGTAGATCCGCCTCGCAAAAAAAAAAAAACAAATAAATGAATTTGGCCCTCCCCGTCAAGTTAGGCTGCAGAAGAGTCATTTTGCTTTCGCTGGTTGTGTAATTTAAGAAGAAAGCTGCGGTGCCATGAAATAGCTGCGCACGTTCGGGGTTGAATTTCGTTTCACATTAGCAAATTATACGGCCCTGTGGACCAGAAGTGCTGGCATTGTTCCACCTAACAAACGGGATATGAGCCCGAACCGGAAGGTCGTTATGCGCCCGAGTTTTTTCACACCCAGACGCCCCATTCTAAACCTCCATGCACGCTTTATACTATACCTTGTCACGCCATGAAGAGACGACGAAGACGAATCTGTGTAGGGCGCATTCCTCGCCCAGTCTGTCTATTGGCCGCCTAGCACATAGTGTAAATAGATCGTTTTCATCTATACCATGATCCATGTCGTCTTTATCGTACCTTCGTCATGCTCTCTCTCTCTCTCCCTCTCTCACCGATTGTTGAACCGTATTTCATGCCAAACTGTCTTGTAGATCCGCCACGCAAAAAAAAACAAATAAATGAATTTGGCCCTCCCCGTCAAGTTAGGCTGCAGAAGAGTCATTTTGCTTTCGCTGTTTGTTTAATTTAAGAAGAAAGCTGCGGTGCCATGAAATAGCTGGGCACGTTCGGGGTTGAATTTCGTTTCACATTAGCAAATTATACGGCCCTGTGGACCAGAAGTGCTGGCATTGTTCCACCTAACAAACGGGATATGAGCCCGAACCGGAAGGTCGTTATGCGCCCGAGTTTTTTCACACCCAGACGCCCCATTCTAAACCTCCATGCACGCTTTATACTATACCTTGTCACGCCATGAAGAGACGACGAAGACGAATCTGTGTAGGGCGCATTCCTCGCCCAGTCTGTCTATTGGCCGCCTAGCACATAGTGTAAATAGATCGTTTTCATGTATACCATGACCCATGTCGTCTTTATCGTACCTTCGTCATGCTCTCTCTCTCTCTCTCTCTCTCTCTCTCACCGATTGTTGAACCGTATTTCATGCCAAACCGTCTTGTAGATCCGCCTCGCAAAAAAAAAAAAACAAATAAATGAATTTGGCCCTCCCCGTCAAGTTAGGCTGCAGAAGAGTCATTTTGCTTTCGCTGGTTGTGTAATTTAAGAAGAAAGCTGCGGTGCCATGAAATAGCTGCGCACGTTCGGGGTTGAATTTCGTTTCACATTAGCAAATTATACGGCCCTGTGGACCAGAAGGGCTGGCATTGTTCCACCTAACAAACGGGATATGAGCCCGAACCGGAAGGTCGTTATGCGCCCGAGTCTTTTCACACCCAGACGCCCCATTCTAAACCTCCATGCACGCTTTATACTATACCTTGTCACGCCATGAAGAGACGACGAAGACGAATCTGTGTAGGGCGCATTCCTCGCCCAGTCTGTCTATTGGCCGCCTAGCACATAGTTTAAATAGATCGTTTTCATCTATACCATGATCCATGTCGTCTTTATCGTACCTTCGTCATGCTCTCTCTCTCTCTCTCCCTCTCTCACCGATTGTTGAACCGTATTTCATGCCAAACCGTCTTGTAGATCCGCATCGCAAAAAAAAACAAATAAATGAATTTGGCCCTCCCCTTCAAGTTAGGCTGCAGAAGAGTCATTTTGCTTTCGCTGGTTGTTTAGTTTAAGAAGAAAGCTGCGGTGCCAAGAAATAGCTGCGCACGTTCGGGGTTGAATTTCGTTTCACATTAGCAAATTATACGGCCCTGTGGACCAGAAGGGCTGGCATTGTTCCACCTAACAAACGGGATATGAGCCCGAACCGGAAGGTCGTTATGCGCCCGAGTCTTTTCACACCCAGACGCCCCATTCTAAACCTCCATGCACGCTTTATACTAACGAAGACGAAGCTGTGTAGGGCGCATTCCTCGCCCAGTCTGTCTATTGGCCGCCTAGCACATAGTGTAAATAGATCGTTTTCATCTATACCATGATCCATGTCGTCTTTATCGTACCTTCGTCATGCTCTCTCTCTCTCTCCCTCTCTCACCGATTGTTGAACCGTATTTCATGCCAAACCGTCTTGTATATCCGCATCGCAAAAAAAAAAAACAAATAAATGAATTTGGCCCTCCCCTTCAAGTTAGGCTGCAGAAGAGTCATTTTGCTTTCGCTGGTTGTTTAATTTAAGAAGAAAGCTGCGGTGCCATGAAATAGCTGCGCGCGTTCGGGGTTGAATTTCGTTTCACATTAGCAAATTATACGGCCCTGTGGACCAGAAGGGCTGGCATTGTTCCACCTAACAAACGGGATATGAGCCCGAACCGGAAGGTCGTTATGCGCCCGAGTCTTTTCACACCCAGACGCCCCATTCTAAACCTCCATGCACGCTTTATACTATACCTTGTCACGCCATGAAGAGACGACGAAGACGAATCTGTGTAGGGCGCATTCCTCGCCCAGTCTGTGTATTGGCCGCCTAGCACATAGTGTAAATAGATCGTTTTCATCTATACCATGATCCATGTCGTCTTTATCGTACCTTCGTCATGCTCTCTCTCTCTCCCTCTCTCACCGATTGTTGAACCGTATTTCATGCCAAACCGTCTTGTAGATCCGCCTCGCAAAAAAAACAAATAAATGAATTTGGCCCTCCCCTTCAAGTTAGGCTGCAGAAGAGTCATTTTGCTTTCGCTGGTTGTTTAATTTAAGAAGAAAGCTGCGGTGCCATGAAATAGCTGCGCACGTTCGGGGTTGAATTTCGTTTCACATTAGCAAATTATACGGCCCTGTGGACCAGAAGGGCTGGCATTGTTCCACCTAACAAACGGGATATGAGCCCGAACCGGAAGGTCGTTATGCGCCCGAGTCTTTTCACACCCAGACGCCCCATTCTAAACCTCCATGCACGCTTTATACTATACCTTGTCACGCCATGAAGAGACGACGAAGACGAATCTGTGTAGGGCGCATTCCTCGCCCAGTCTGTCTATTGGCCGCCTAGCACATAGTGTAAATAGATCGTTTTCATCTATACCATGATCCATGTCGTCTTTATCGTACCTTCGTCATGCTCTCTCTCTCTCTCCCTCTCTCACCGATTGTTGAACCGTATTTCATGCCAAACTGTCTTGTAGATCCGCCTCGCAGAAAAAAAACAAATAAATGAATTTGGCCCTCCCCGTCAAGTTAGGCTGCAGAAGAGTCATTTTGCTTTCGCTGTTTGTTTAATTTAAGAAGAAAGCTGCGGTGCCATGAAATAGCTGCGCACGTTCGGGGTTGAATTTCGTTTCACATTAGCAAATTATACGGCCCTGTGGACCAGAAGTGCTGGCATTGTTCCACCTAACAAACGGGATATGAGCCCGAACCGGAAGGTCGTTATGCGCCCGAGTTTTTTCACACCCAGACGCCCCATTCTAAACCTCCATGCACGCTTTATACTATACCTTGTCACGCCATGAAGAGACGACGAAGACGAATCTGTGTAGGGCGCATTCCTCGCCCAGTCTGTCTATTGGCCGCCTAGCACATAGTGTAAATAGATCGTTTTCATCTATACCATGATCCATGTCGTCTTTATCGTACCTTCGTCATGCTCTCTCTCTCTCCCTCTCTCACCGATTGTTGAACCGTATTTCATGCCAAACCGTCTTGTAGATCCGCCTCGCAAAAAAAAAACAAATAAATGAATTTGGCCCTCCCCGTCAAGTTAGGCTGCAGAAGAGTCATTTTGCTTTCGCTGGTTGTGTAATTTAAGAAGAAAGCTGCGGTGCCATGAAATAGCTGCGCACGTTCGGGGTTGAATTTCGTTTCACATTAGCAAATTATACGGCCCTGTGGACCAGAAGGGCTGGCATTGTTCCACCTAACAAACGGGATATGAGCCCGAACCGGAAGGTCGTTATGCGCCCGAGTCTTTTCACACCCAGACGCCCCATTCTAAACCTCCATGCACGCTTTATACTAACGAAGACGAAGCTGTGTAGGGCGCATTCCTCGCCCAGTCTGTCTATTGGCCGCCTAGCACATAGTGTAAATAGATCGTTTTCATCTATACCATGATCCATGTCGTCTTTATCGTACCTTCGTCATGCTCTCTCTCTCTCCCTCTCTCACCGATTGTTGAACCGTATTTCATGCCAAACCGTCTTGTATATCCGCATCGCAAAAAAAAAACAAATAAATGAATTTGGCCCTCCCCTTCAAGTTAGGCTGCAGAAGAGTCATTTTGCTTTCGCTGGTTGTTTAATTTAAGAAGAAAGCTGCGGTGCCATGAAATAGCTGCGCGCGTTCGGGGTTGAATTTCGTTTCACATTAGCAAATTATACGGCCCTGTGGACCAGAAGGGCTGGCATTGTTCCACCTAACAAACGGGATATGAGCCCGAACCGGAAGGTCGTTATGCGCCCGAGTCTTTTCACACCCAGACGCCCCATTCTAAACCTCCATGCACGCTTTATACTATACCTTGTCACGCAATGAAGAGACGACGAAGACGAATCTGTGTAGGGCGCATTCCTCGCCCAGTCTGTGTATTGGCCGCCTAGCACATAGTGTAAATAGATCGTTTTCATCTATACCATGATCCATGTCGTCTTTATCGTACCTTCGTCATGCTCTCTCTCTCTCCCTCTCTCACCGATTGTTGAACCGTATTTCATGCCAAACCGTCTTGTAGATCCGCCTCGCAAAAAAACAAATAAATGAATTTGGCCCTCCCCTTCAAGTTAGGCTGCAGAAGAGTCATTTTGCTTTCGCTGGTTGTTTAATTTAAGAAGAAAGCTGCGGTGCCATGAAATAGCTGCGCACGTTCGGGGTTGAATTTCGTTTCACATTAGCAAATTATACGGCCCTGTGGACCAGAAGGGCTGGCATTGTTCCACCTAACAAACGGGATATGAGCCCGAACCGGAAGGTCGTTATGCGCCCGAGTCTTTTCACACCCAGACGCCCCATTCTAAACCTCCATGCACGCTTTATACTATACCTTGTCACGCCATGAAGAGACGACGAAGACGAATCTGTGTAGGGCGCATTCCTCGCCCAGTCTGTCTATTGGCCGCCTAGCACATAGTGTAAATAGATCGTTTTCATCTATACCATGATCCATGTCGTCTTTATCGTACCTTCGTCATGCTCTCTCTCTCTCTCCCTCTCTCACCGATTGTTGAACCGTATTTCATGCCAAACTGTCTTGTAGATCCGCCTCGCAGAAAAAAAACAAATAAATGAATTTGGCCCTCCCCGTCAAGTTAGGCTGCAGAAGAGTCATTTTGCTTTCGCTGTTTGTTTAATTTAAGAAGAAAGCTGCGGTGCCATGAAATAGCTGCGCACGTTCGGGGTTGAATTTCGTTTCACATTAGCAAATTATACGGCCCTGTGGACCAGAAGTGCTGGCATTGTTCCACCTAACAAACGGGATATGAGCCCGAACCGGAAGGTCGTTATGCGCCCGAGTTTTTTCACACCCAGACGCCCCATTCTAAACCTCCATGCACGCTTTATACTATACCTTGTCACGCCATGAAGAGACGACGAAGACGAATCTGTGTAGGGCGCATTCCTCGCCCAGTCTGTCTATTGGCCGCCTAGCACATAGTGTAAATAGATCGTTTTCATCTATACCATGATCCATGTCGTCTTTATCGTACCTTCGTCATGCTCTCTCTCTCTCCCTCTCTCACCGATTGTTGAACCGTATTTCATGCCAAACCGTCTTGTAGATCCGCCTCGCAAAAAAAAAACAAATAAATGAATTTGGCCCTCCCCGTCAAGTTAGGCTGCAGAAGAGTCATTTTGCTTTCGCTGGTTGTGTAATTTAAGAAGAAAGCTGCGGTGCCATGAAATAGCTGCGCACGTTCGGGGTTGAATTTCGTTTCACATTAGCAAATTATACGGCCCTGTGGACCAGAAGGGCTGGCATTGTTCCACCTAACAAACGGGATATGAGCCCGAACCGGAAGGTCGTTATGCGCCCGAGTCTTTTCACACCCAGACGCCCCATTCTAAACCTCCATGCACGCTTTATACTATACCTTGTCACGCCATGAAGAGACGACGAAGACGAATCTGTGTAGGGCGCATTCCTCGCCCAGTCTGTCTATTGGCCGCCTAGCACATAGTGTAAATAGATCGTTTTCATCTATACCATGATCCATGTCGTCTTTATCGTACCTTCGTCATGCTCTTTCTCTCTCCCTCTCTCACCGATTGTTGAACCGTATTTCATGCCAAACCGTCTTGTAGATCCGCCTCGCAAAAAAAAACAAATAAATGAATTTGGCCCTCCCCGTCAAGTTAGGCTGCAGAAGAGTCATTTTGCTTTCGCTGGTTGTGTAATTTAAGAAGAAAGCTGCGGTGCCATGAAATAGCTGCGCACGTTCGGGGTTGAATTTCGTTTCACATTAGCAAATTATACGGCCCTGTGGACCAGAAGGGCTGGCATTGTTCCACCTAACAAACGGGATATGAGCCCGAACCGGAAGGTCGTTATGCGCCCGAGTCTTTTCACACCCAAACGCCCCATTCTAAACCTCCATGCACGCTTTATACTATACCTTGTCACGCCATGAAGAGACGACGAAGACGAATCTGTGTAGGGCGCATTCCTCGCCCAGTCTGTCTATTGGCCGCATAGCACATAGTTTAAATAGATCGTTTTCATCTATACCATGATCCATGTCGTCTTTATCGTACCTTCGTCATGCTCTCTCTCTCTCTCCCTCTCTCACCGATTGTTGAACCGTATTTCATGCCAAACTGTCTTGTAGATCCGCCTCGCAAAAAAAAAAACAAATAAATGAATTTGGCCCTCCCCGTCAAGTTAGGCTGCAGAAGAGTCATTTTGCTTTCGCTGTTTGTATAATTTAAGAAGAAAGCTGCGGTGCCATGAAATAGCTGCGCACGTTCGGGGTTGAATTTCGTTTCACATTAGCAAATTATACGGCCCTGTGGACCAGAAGGGCTGGCATTGTTCCACCTAACAAACGGGATATGAGCCCGAACCGGAAGGTCGTTATGCGCCCGAGTCTTTTCACACCCAGACGCCCCATTCTAAACCTCCATGCACGCTTTATACTATACCTTGTCACGCCATGAAGAGACGACGAAGACGAATCTGTGTAGGGCGCATTCCTCGCCCAGTCTGTCTATTGGCCGCATAGCACATAGTTTAAATAGATCGTTTTCATCTATACCATGATCCATGTCGTCTTTATCGTACCTTCGTCATGCTCTCTCTCTCTCTCCCTCTCTCACCGATTGTTGAACCGTATTTCATGCCAAACCGTCTTGTAGATCCGCATCGCAAAAAAAAACAAATAAATGAATTTGGCCCTCCCCTTCAAGTTAGGCTGCAGAAGAGTCATTTTGCTTTCGCTGGTTGTTTAGTTTAAGAAGAAAGCTGCGGTGCCAAGAAATAGCTGCGCACGTTCGGGGTTGAATTTCGTTTCACATTAGCAAATTATACGGCCCTGTGGACCAGAAGGGCTGGCATTGTTCCACCTAACAAACGGGATATGAGCCCGAACCGGAAGGTCGTTATGCGCCCGAGTCTTTTCACACCCAGACGCCCCATTCTAAACCTCCATGCACGCTTTATACTATACCTTGTCACGCCATGAAGAGACGACGAAGACGAATCTGTGTAGGGCGCATTCCTCGGCCCAGTCTGTCTATTGGCCGCCTAGCACATAGTGCAAATAGATCGTTTTCATCTATACCATGATCCATGTCGTCTTTATCGTACCTTCGTCATGCTCTCTCTCTCTCTCCCTCTCTCACCGATTGTTGAACCGTATTTCATGCCAAACTGTCTTGTAGATCCGCCTCGCAGAAAAAAAACAAATAAATGAATTTGGCCCTCCCCGTCAAGTTAGGCTGCAGAAGAGTCATTTTGCTTTCGCTGTTTGTTTAATTTAAGAAGAAAGCTGCGGTGCCATGAAATAGCTGCGCACGTTCGGGGTTGAATTTCGTTTCACATTAGCAAATTATACGGCCCTGTGGACCAGAAGTGCTGGCATTGTTCCACCTAACAAACGGGATATGAGCCCGAACCGGAAGGTCGTTATGCGCCCGAGTTTTTTCACACCCAGACGCCCCATTCTAAACCTCCATGCACGCTTTATACTATACCTTGTCACGCCATGAAGAGACGACGAAGACGAATCTGTGTAGGGCGCATTCCTCGCCCAGTCTGTCTATTGGCCGCCTAGCACATAGTGTAAATAGATCGTTTTCATCTATACCATGATCCATGTCGTCTTTATCGTACCTTCGTCATGCTCTCTCTCTCTCTCCCTCTCTCACCGATTGTTGAACCGTATTTCATGCCAAACCGTCTTGTAGATCCGCCTCGCAAAAAAAAAACAAATAAATGAATTTGGCCCTCCCCGTCAAGTTAGGCTGCAGAAGAGTCATTTTGCTTTCGCTGGTTGTGTAATTTAAGAAGAAAGCTGCGGTGCCATGAAATAGCTGCGCACGTTCGGGGTTGAATTTCGTTTCACATTAGCAAATTATACGGCCCTGTGGACCAGAAGGGCTGGCATTGTTCCACCTAACAAACGGGATATGAGCCCGAACCGGAAGGTCGTTATGCGCCCGAGTCTTTTCACACCCAGACGCCCCATTCTAAACCTCCATGCACGCTTTATACTATACCTTGTCACGCCATGAAGAGACGACGAAGACGAATCTGTGTAGGGCGCATTCCTCGCCCAGTCTGTCTATTGGCCGCCTAGCACATAGTGTAAATAGATCGTTTTCATCTATACCATGATCAATGTCGTCTTTATCGTACCTTCGTCATGCTCTCTCTCTCTCCCTCTCTCACCGATTGTTGAACCGTATTTCATGCCAAACCGTCTTGTAGATCCGCCTCGCAAAAAAAAACAAATAAATGAATTTGGCCCTCCCCGTCAAGTTAGGCTGCAGAAGAGTCATTTTGCTTTCGCTGGTTGTGTAATTTAAGAAGAAAGCTGCGGTGCCATGAAATAGCTGCGCACGTTCGGGGTTGAATTTCGTTTCACATTAGCAAATTATACGGCCCTGTGGACCAGAAGGGCTGGCATTGTTCCACCTAACAAACGGGATATGAGCCCGAACCGGAAGGTCGTTATGCGCCCGAGTCTTTTCACACCCAAACGCCCCATTCTAAACCTCCATGCACGCTTTATACTATACCTTGTCACGCCATGAAGAGACGACGAAGACGAATCTGTGTAGGGCGCATTCCTCGCCCAGTCTGTCTATTGGCCGCATAGCACATAGTTTAAATAGATCGTTTTCATCTATACCATGATCCATGTCGTCTTTATCGTACCTTCGTCATGCTCTCTCTCTCTCTCCCTCTCTCACCGATTGTTGAACCGTATTTCATGCCAAACTGTCTTGTAGATCCGCCTCGCAAAAAAAAAAACAAATAAATGAATTTGGCCCTCCCCGTCAAGTTAGGCTGCAGAAGAGTCATTTTGCTTTCGCTGTTTGTATAATTTAAGAAGAAAGCTGCGGTGCCATGAAATAGCTGCGCACGTTCGGGGTTGAATTTCGTTTCACATTAGCAAATTATACGGCCCTGTGGACCAGAAGGGCTGGCATTGTTCCACCTAACAAACGGGATATGAGCCCGAACCGGAAGGTCGTTATGCGCCCGAGTCTTTTCACACCCAGACGCCCCATTCTAAACCTCCATGCACGCTTTATACTATACCTTGTCACGCCATGAAGAGACGACGAAGACGAATCTGTGTAGGGCGCATTCCTCGCCCAGTCTGTCTATTGGCCGCATAGCACATAGTTTAAATAGATCGTTTTCATCTATACCATGATCCATGTCGTCTTTATCGTACCTTCGTCATGCTCTCTCTCTCTCTCCCTCTCTCACCGATTGTTGAACCGTATTTCATGCCAAACCGTCTTGTAGATCCGCATCGCAAAAAAAAAAACAAATAAATGAATTTGGCCCTCCCCTTCAAGTTAGGCTGCAGAAGAGTCATTTTGCTTTCGCTGGTTGTTTAGTTTAAGAAGAAAGCTGCGGTGCCAAGAAATAGCTGCGCACGTTCGGGGTTGAATTTCGTTTCACATTAGCAAATTATACGGCCCTGTGGACCAGAAGGGCTGGCATTGTTCCACCTAACAAACGGGATATGAGCCCGAGCCGGAAGGTCGTTATGCGCCCGAGTCTTTTCACACCCAGACGCCCCATTCTAAACCTCCATGCACGCTTTATACTATACCTTGTCACGCCATGAAGAGACGACGAAGACGAATCTGTGTAGGGCGCATTCCTCGGCCCAGTCTGTCTATTGGCCGCCTAGCACATAGTGCAAATAGATCGTTTTCATCTATACCATGATCCATGTCGTCTTTATCGTACCTTCGTCATGCTCTCTCTCTCTCTCCCTCTCTCACCGATTGTTGAACCGTATTTCATGCCAAACCGTCGTGTAGATCCGCATCGCAAAAAAAACAAATAAATGAATTTGGCCCTCCCCTTCAAGTTAGGCTGCAGAAGAGTCATTTTGCTTTCGCTGGTTGTTTAGTTTAAGAAGAAAGCTGCGGTGCCAAGAAATAGCTGCGCACGTTCGGGGTTGAATTTCGTTTCACATTAGCAAATTATACGGCCCTGTGGACCAGAAGGGCTGGCATTGTTCCACCTAACAAACGGGATATGAGCCCGAACCGGAAGGTCGTTATGCGCCCGAGTCTTTTCACACCCAGACGCCCCATTCTAAACCTCCATGCACGCTTTATACTAACGAAGACGAAGCTGTGTAGGGCGCATTCCTCACCCAGTCTGTCTATTGGCCGCCTAGCACATAGTGTAAATAGATCGTTTTCATCTATACCATGATCCATGTCGTCTTTATCGTACCTTCGTCATGCTCTCTCTCTCTCTCCCTCTCTCACCGATTGTTGAACCGTATTTCATGCCAAACCGTCTTGTAGATCCGCATCGCAAAAAAAAACAAATAAATGAATTTGGCCCTCCCCTTCAAGTTAGGCTGCAGAAGAGTCATTTTGCTTTCGCTGGTTGTTTAATTTAAGAAGAAAGCTGCGGTGCCATGAAATAGCTGCGCGCGTTCGGGGTTGAATTTCGTTTCACATTAGCAAATTATACGGCCCTGTGGACCAGAAGGGCTGGCATTGTTCCACCTAACAAACGGGATATGAGCCCGAACCGGAAGGTCGTTATGCGCCCGAGTCTTTTCACACCCAGACGCCCCATTCTAAACCTCCATGCACGCTTTATACTATACCTTGTCACGCCATGAAGAGACGACGAAGACGAATCTGTGTAGGGCGCATTCCTCGCCCAGTCTGTGTATTGGCCGCCTAGCACATAGTGTAAATAGATCGTTTTCATCTGTACCATGATCCATGTCGTCTTTATCGTACCTTCGTCATGCTCTCTCTCTCTCCCTCTCTCCCCGATTGTTGAACCGTATTTTATGCCAAACCGTCTTGTAGATCCGCCTCTCAAAAAAAACAAATAAATGAATTTGGCCCTCCCCTTCAAGTTAGGCTGCAGAAGAGTCATTTTGCTTTCGCTGGTTGTTTAATTTAAGAAGAAAGCTGCGGTGCCATGAAATAGCTGCGCACGTTCGGGGTTGAATTTCGTTTCACATTAGCAAATTATACGGCCCTGTGGACCAGAAGGGCTGGCATTGTTCCACCTAACAAACGGGATACGAGCCCGAACCGGAAGGTCGTTATGCGCCCGAGTCTTTTCACACCCAGACGCCCCATTCTAAACCTCCATGCACGCTTTATACTATACCTTGTCACGCCATGAAGAGACGACGAAGACGAATCTGTGTAGGGCGCATTCCTCGCCCAGTCTGTCTATTGGCCGCCTAGCACATAGTGTAAATAGATCGTTTTCATCTATACCATGATCCATGTCGTCTTTATCGTACCTTCGTCATGCTCTCTCTCTCTCTCCCTCTCTCACCGATTGTTGAACCGTATTTCATGCCAAACTGTCTTGTAGATCCGCCTCGCAAAAAAAAACAAATAAATGATTTTGGCCCTCCCCGTCAAGTTAGGCTGCAGAAGAGTCATTTTGCTTTCGCTGTTTGTTTAATTTAAGAAGAAAGCTGCGGTGCCATGAAATAGCTGCGCACGTTCGGGGTGGAATTTCGTTTCACATTAGCAAATTATACGGCCCTGTGGACCAGAACGGCTGGCATTGTTCCACCTAACAAACGGGATATGAGCCCGAACCGGAAGGTCGTTATGCGCCCGAGTCTTTTCACACCCAGACGCCCCATTCTAAACCTCCATGCACGCTTTATACTAACGAAGACGAAGCTGTGTAGGGCGCATTCCTCGCCCAGTCTGTCTATTGGCCGCCTAGCACATAGTGTAAATAGATCGTTTTCATCTATACCATGATCCATGTCGTCTTTATCGTACCTTCGTCATGCTCTCTCTCTCTCTCCCTCTCTCACCGATTGTTGAACCGTATTTCATGCCAAACCGTCTTGTAGATCCGCATCGCAAAAAAAAACAAATAAATGAATTTGGCCCTCCCCTTCAAGTTAGGCTGCAGAAGAGTCATTTTGCTTTCGCTGGTTGTTTAATTTAAGAAGAAAGCTGCGGTGCCATGAAATAGCTGCGCGCGTTCGGGGTTGAATTTCGTTTCACATTAGCAAATTATACGGCCCTGTGGACCAGAAGGGCTGGCATTGTTCCACCTAACAAACATGATATGAGCCCGAACCGGAAGGTCGTTATGCGCCCGAGTCTTTTCACACCCAGACGCCCCATTCTAAACCTCCATGCACGCTTTATACTATACCTTGTCACGCCATGAAGAGACGACGAAGACGAATCTGTGTAGGGCGCATTCCTCGCCCAGTCTGTGTATTGGCCGCCTAGCACATAGTGTAAATAGATCGTTTTCATCTATACCATGATCCATGTCGTCTTTATCGTACCTTCGTCATGCTCTCTCTCTCTCTCTCTCTCTCTCTCTCACCGATTGTTGAACCGTATTTCATGCCAAACCGTCTTGTAGATCCGCCTCGCAAAAAAAAAAAAACAAATAAATGAATTTGGCCCTCCCCGTCAAGTTAGGCTGCAGAAGAGTCATTTTGCTTTCGCTGGTTGTGTAATTTAAGAAGAAAGCTGCGGTGCCATGAAATAGCTGCGCACGTTCGGGGTTGAATTTCGTTTCACATTAGCAAATTATACGGCCCTGTGGACCAGAAGGGCTGGCATTGTTCCACCTAACAAACGGGATATGAGCCCGAACCGGAAGGTCGTTATGCGCCCGAGTCTTTTCACACCCAGACGCCCCATTCTAAACCTCCATGCACGCTTTATACTATACCTTGTCACGCCATGAAGAGACGACGAAGACGAATCTGTGTAGGGCGCATTCCTCGCCCAGTCTGTCTATTGGCCGCCTAGCACATAGTTTAAATAGATCGTTTTCATCTATACCATGATCCATGTCGTCTTTATCGTACCTTCGTCATGCTCTCTCTCTCTCTCTCCCTCTCTCACCGATTGTTGAACCGTATTTCATGCCAAACCGTCTTGTAGATCCGCATCGCAAAAAAAAAACAAATAAATGAATTTGGCCCTCCCCTTCAAGTTAGGCTGCAGAAGAGTCATTTTGCTTTCGCTGGTTGTTTAGTTTAAGAAGAAAGCTGCGGTGCCAAGAAATAGCTGCGCACGTTCGGGGTTGAATTTCGTTTCACATTAGCAAATTATACGGCCCTGTGGACCAGAAGGGCTGGCATTGTTCCACCTAACAAACGGGATATGAGCCCGAACCGGAAGGTCGTTATGCGCCCGAGTCTTTTCACACCCAGACGCCCCATTCTAAACCTCCATGCACGCTTTATACTAACGAAGACGAAGCTGTGTAGGGCGCATTCCTCGCCCAGTCTGTCTATTGGCCGCCTAGCACATAGTGTAAATAGATCGTTTTCATCTATACCATGATCCATGTCGTCTTTATCGTACCTTCGTCATGCTCTCTCTCTCTCTCCCTCTCTCACCGATTGTTGAACCGTATTTCATGCCAAACCGTCTTGTATATCCGCATCGCAAAAAAAAAAAACAAATAAATGAATTTGGCCCTCCCCTTCAAGTTAGGCTGCAGAAGAGTCATTTTGCTTTCGCTGGTTGTTTAATTTAAGAAGAAAGCTGCGGTGCCATGAAATAGCTGCGCGCGTTCGGGGTTGAATTTCGTTTCACATTAGCAAATTATACGGCCCTGTGGACCAGAAGGGCTGGCATTGTTCCACCTAACAAACGGGATATGAGCCCGAACCGGAAGGTCGTTATGCGCCCGAGTCTTTTCACACCCAGACGCCCCATTCTAAACCTCCATGCACGCTTTATACTATACCTTGTCACGCCATGAAGAGACGACGAAGACGAATCTGTGTAGGGCGCATTCCTCGCCCAGTCTGTGTATTGGCCGCCTAGCACATAGTGTAAATAGATCGTTTTCATCTATACCATGATCCATGTCGTCTTTATCGTACCTTCGTCATGCTCTCTCTCTCTCCCTCTCTCACCGATTGTTGAACCGTATTTCATGCCAAACCGTCTTGTAGATCCGCCTCGCAAAAAAAACAAATAAATGAATTTGGCCCTCCCCTTCAAGTTAGGCTGCAGAAGAGTCATTTTGCTTTCGCTGGTTGTTTAATTTAAGAAGAAAGCTGCGGTGCCATGAAATAGCTGCGCACGTTCGGGGTTGAATTTCGTTTCACATTAGCAAATTATACGGCCCTGTGGACCAGAAGGGCTGGCATTGTTCCACCTAACAAACGGGATATGAGCCCGAACCGGAAGGTCGTTATGCGCCCGAGTCTTTTCACACCCAGACGCCCCATTCTAAACCTCCATGCACGCTTTATACTATACCTTGTCACGCCATGAAGAGACGACGAAGACGAATCTGTGTAGGGCGCATTCCTCGCCCAGTCTGTCTATTGGCCGCCTAGCACATAGTGTAAATAGATCGTTTTCATCTATACCATGATCCATGTCGTCTTTATCGTACCTTCGTCATGCTCTCTCTCTCTCTCCCTCTCTCACCGATTGTTGAACCGTATTTCATGCCAAACTGTCTTGTAGATCCGCCTCGCAGAAAAAAAACAAATAAATGAATTTGGCCCTCCCCGTCAAGTTAGGCTGCAGAAGAGTCATTTTGCTTTCGCTGTTTGTTTAATTTAAGAAGAAAGCTGCGGTGCCATGAAATAGCTGCGCACGTTCGGGGTTGAATTTCGTTTCACATTAGCAAATTATACGGCCCTGTGGACCAGAAGTGCTGGCATTGTTCCACCTAACAAACGGGATATGAGCCCGAACCGGAAGGTCGTTATGCGCCCGAGTTTTTTCACACCCAGACGCCCCATTCTAAACCTCCATGCACGCTTTATACTATACCTTGTCACGCCATGAAGAGACGACGAAGACGAATCTGTGTAGGGCGCATTCCTCGCCCAGTCTGTCTATTGGCCGCCTAGCACATAGTGTAAATAGATCGTTTTCATCTATACCATGATCCATGTCGTCTTTATCGTACCTTCGTCATGCTCTCTCTCTCTCCCTCTCTCACCGATTGTTGAACCGTATTTCATGCCAAACCGTCTTGTAGATCCGCCTCGCAAAAAAAAAACAAATAAATGAATTTGGCCCTCCCCGTCAAGTTAGGCTGCAGAAGAGTCATTTTGCTTTCGCTGGTTGTGTAATTTAAGAAGAAAGCTGCGGTGCCATGAAATAGCTGCGCACGTTCGGGGTTGAATTTCGTTTCACATTAGCAAATTATACGGCCCTGTGGACCAGAAGGGCTGGCATTGTTCCACCTAACAAACGGGATATGAGCCCGAACCGGAAGGTCGTTATGCGCCCGAGTCTTTTCACACCCAGACGCTCCATTCTAAACCTCCATGCACGCTTTATACTAACGAAGACGAAGCTGTGTAGGGCGCATTCCTCGCCCAGTCTGTCTATTGGCCGCCTAGCACATAGTGTAAATAGATCGTTTTCATCTATACCATGATCCATGTCGTCTTTATCGTACCTTCGTCATGCTCTCTCTCTCTCTCCCTCTCTCACCGATTGTTGAACCGTATTTCATGCCAAACCGTCTTGTATATCCGCATCGCAAAAAAAAAACAAATAAATGAATTTGGCCCTCCCCTTCAAGTTAGGCTGCAGAAGAGTCATTTTGCTTTCGCTGGTTGTTTAATTTAAGAAGAAAGCTGCGGTGCCATGAAATAGCTGCGCGCGTTCGGGGTTGAATTTCGTTTCACATTAGCAAATTATACGGCCCTGTGGACCAGAAGGGCTGGCATTGTTCCACCTAACAAACGGGATATGAGCCCGAACCGGAAGGTCGTTATGCGCCCGAGTCTTTTCACACCCAGACGCCCCATTCTAAACCTCCATGCACGCTTTATACTATACCTTGTCACGCCATGAAGAGACGACGAAGACGAATCTGTGTAGGGCGCATTCCTCGCCCAGTCTGTGTATTGGCCGCCTAGCACATAGTGTAAATAGATCGTTTTCATCTATACCATGATCCATGTCGTCTTTATCGTACCTTCGTCATGCTCTCTCTCTCTCCCTCTCTCACCGATTGTTGAACCGTATTTCATGCCAAACCGTCTTGTAGATCCGCCTCGCAAAAAAACAAATAAATGAATTTGGCCCTCCCCTTCAAGTTAGGCTGCAGAAGAGTCATTTTGCTTTCGCTGGTTGTTTAATTTAAGAAGAAAGCTGCGGTGCCATGAAATAGCTGCGCACGTTCGGGGTTGAATTTCGTTTCACATTAGCAAATTATACGGCCCTGTGGACCAGAAGGGCTGGCATTGTTCCACCTAACAAACGGGATATGAGCCCGAACCGGAAGGTCGTTATGCGCCCGAGTCTTTTCACACCCAGACGCCCCATTCTAAACCTCCATGCACGCTTTATACTATACCTTGTCACGCCATGAAGAGACGACGAAGACGAATCTGTGTAGGGCGCATTCCTCGCCCAGTCTGTCTATTGGCCGCCTAGCACATAGTGTAAATAGATCGTTTTCATCTATACCATGATCCATGTCGTCTTTATCGTACCTTCGTCATGCTCTCTCTCTCTCCCTCTCTCACCGATTGTTGAACCGTATTTCATGCCAAACTGTCTTGTAGATCCGCCTCGCAGAAAAAAAACAAATAAATGAATTTGGCCCTCCCCGTCAAGTTAGGCTGCAGAAGAGTCATTTTGCTTTCGCTGTTTGTTTAATTTAAGAAGAAAGCTGCGGTGCCATGAAATAGCTGCGCACGTTCGGGGTTGAATTTCGTTTCACATTAGCAAATTATACGGCCCTGTGGACCAGAAGTGCTGGCATTGTTCCACCTAACAAACGGGATATGAGCCCGAACCTGAAGGTCGTTATGCGCCCGAGTTTTTTCACACCCAGACGCCCCATTCTAAACCTCCATGCACGCTTTATACTATACCTTGTCACGCCATGAAGAGACGACGAAGACGAATCTGTGTAGGGCGCATTCCTCGCCCAGTCTGTCTATTGGCCGCCTAGCACATAGTGTAAATAGATCGTTTTCATCTATACCATGATCCATGTCGTCTTTATCGTACCTTCGTCATGCTCTCTCTCTCTCCCTCTCTCACCGATTGTTGAACCGTATTTCATGCCAAACCGTCTTGTAGATCCGCCTCGCAAAAAAAAAACAAATAAATGAATTTGGCCCTCCCCGTCAAGTTAGGCTGCAGAAGAGTCATTTTGCTTTCGCTGGTTGTGTAATTTAAGAAGAAAGCTGCGGTGCCATGAAATAGCTGCGCACGTTCGGGGTTGAATTTCGTTTCACATTAGCAAATTATACGGCCCTGTGGACCAGAAGGGCTGGCATTGTTCCACCTAACAAACGGGATATGAGCCCGAACCGGAAGGTCGTTATGCGCCCGAGTCTTTTCACACCCAGACGCCCCATTCTAAACCTCCATGCACGCTTTATACTATACCTTGTCACGCCATGAAGAGACGACGAAGACGAATCTGTGTAGGGCGCATTCCTCGCCCAGTCTGTCTATTGGCCGCCTAGCACATAGTGTAAATAGATCGTTTTCATCTATACCATGATCCATGTCGTCTTTATCGTACCTTCGTCATGCTCTCTCTCTCTCCCTCTCTCACCGATTGTTGAACCGTATTTCATGCCAAACCGTCTTGTAGATCCGCCTCGCAAAAAAAAACAAATAAATGAATTTGGCCCTCCCCGTCAAGTTAGGCTGCAGAAGAGTCATTTTGCTTTCGCTGGTTGTGTAATTTAAGAAGAAAGCTGCGGTGCCATGAAATAGCTGCGCACGTTCGGGGTTGAATTTCGTTTCACATTAGCAAATTATACGGCCCTGTGGACCAGAAGGGCTGGCATTGTTCCACCTAACAAACGGGATATGAGCCCGAACCGGAAGGTCGTTATGCGCCCGAGTCTTTTCACACCCAAACGCCCCATTCTAAACCTCCATGCACGCTTTATACTATACCTTGTCACGCCATGAAGAGACGACGAAGACGAATCTGTGTAGGGCGCATTCCTCGCCCAGTCTGTCTATTGGCCGCATAGCACATAGTTTAAATAGATCGTTTTCATCTATACCATGATCCATGTCGTCTTTATCGTACCTTCGTCATGCTCTCTCTCTCTCTCCCTCTCTCACCGATTGTTGAACCGTATTTCATGCCAAACTGTCTTGTAGATCCGCCTCGCAAAAAAAAAAAACAAATAAATGAATTTGGCCCTCCCCGTCAAGTTAGGCTGCAGAAGAGTCATTTTGCTTTCGCTGTTTGTATAATTTAAGAAGAAAGCTGCGGTGCCATGAAATAGCTGCGCACGTTCGGGGTTGAATTTCGTTTCACATTAGCAAATTATACGGCCCTGTGGACCAGAAGGGCTGGCATTGTTCCACCTAACAAACGGGATATGAGCCCGAACCGGAAGGTCGTTATGCGCCCGAGTCTTTTCACACCCAGACGCCCCATTCTAAACCTCCATGCACGCTTTATACTATACCTTGTCACGCCATGAAGAGACGACGAAGACGAATCTGTGTAGGGCGCATTCCTCGCCCAGTCTGTCTATTGGCCGCATAGCACATAGTTTAAATAGATCGTTTTCATCTATACCATGATCCATGTCGTCTTTATCGTACCTTCGTCATGCTCTCTCTCTCTCTCCCTCTCTCACCGATTGTTGAACCGTATTTCATGCCAAACCGTCTTGTAGATCCGCATCGCAAAAAAAAAACAAATAAATGAATTTGGCCCTCCCCTTCAAGTTAGGCTGCAGAAGAGTCATTTTGCTTTCGCTGGTTGTTTAGTTTAAGAAGAAAGCTGCGGTGCCAAGAAATAGCTGCGCACGTTCGGGGTTGAATTTCGTTTCACATTAGCAAATTATACGGCCCTGTGGACCAGAAGGGCTGGCATTGTTCCACCTAACAAACGGGATATGAGCCCGAACCGGAAGGTCGTTATGCGCCCGAGTCTTTTCACACCCAGACGCCCCATTCTAAACCTCCATGCACGCTTTATACTATACCTTGTCACGCCATGAAGAGACGACGAAGACGAATCTGTGTAGGGCGCATTCCTCGGCCCAGTCTGTCTATTGGCCGCCTAGCACATAGTGCAAATAGATCGTTTTCATCTATACCATGATCCATGTCGTCTTTATCGTACCTTCGTCATGCTCTCTCTCTCTCTCCCTCTCTCACCGATTGTTGAACCGTATTTCATGCCAAACTGTCTTGTAGATCCGCCTCGCAGAAAAAAAACAAATAAATGAATTTGGCCCTCCCCGTCAAGTTAGGCTGCAGAAGAGTCATTTTGCTTTCGCTGTTTGTTTAATTTAAGAAGAAAGCTGCGGTGCCATGAAATAGCTGCGCACGTTCGGGGTTGAATTTCGTTTCACATTAGCAAATTATACGGCCCTGTGGACCAGAAGTGCTGGCATTGTTCCACCTAACAAACGGGATATGAGCCCGAACCGGAAGGTCGTTATGCGCCCGAGTTTTTTCACACCCAGACGCCCCATTCTAAACCTCCATGCACGCTTTATACTATACCTTGTCACGCCATGAAGAGACGACGAAGACGAATCTGTGTAGGGCGCATTCCTCGCCCAGTCTGTCTATTGGCCGCCTAGCACATAGTGTAAATAGATCGTTTTCATCTATACCATGATCCATGTCGTCTTTATCGTACCTTCGTCATGCTCTCTCTCTCTCCCTCTCTCACCGATTGTTGAACCGTATTTCATGCCAAACCGTCTTGTAGATCCGCCTCGCAAAAAAAAACAAATAAATGAATTTGGCCCTCCCCGTCAAGTTAGGCTGCAGAAGAGTCATTTTGCTTTCGCTGGTTGTGTAATTTAAGAAGAAAGCTGCGGTGCCATGAAATAGCTGCGCACGTTCGGGGTTGAATTTCGTTTCACATTAGCAAATTATACGGCCCTGTGGACCAGAAGGGCTGGCATTGTTCCACCTAACAAACGGGATATGAGCCCGAACCGGAAGGTCGTTATGCGCCCGAGTCTTTTCACACCCAGACGCCCCATTCTAAACCTCCATGCACGCTTTATACTATACCTTGTCACGCCATGAAGAGACGACGAAGACGAATCTGTGTAGGGCGCATTCCTCGCCCAGTCTGTCTATTGGCCGCCTAGCACATAGTGTAAATAGATCGTTTTCATCTATACCATGATCCATGTCGTCTTTATCGTACCTTCGTCATGCTCTCTCTCTCTCCCTCTCTCACCGATTGTTGAACCGTATTTCATGCCAAACCGTCTTGTAGATCCGCCTCGCAAAAAAAAACAAATAAATGAATTTGGCCCTCCCCGTCAAGTTAGGCTGCAGAAGAGTCATTTTGCTTTCGCTGGTTGTGTAATTTAAGAAGAAAGCTGCGGTGCCATGAAATAGCTGCGCACGTTCGGGGTTGAATTTCGTTTCACATTAGCAAATTATACGGCCCTGTGGACCAGAAGGGCTGGCATTGTTCCACCTAACAAACGGGATATGAGCCCGAACCGGAAGGTCGTTATGCGCCCGAGTCTTTTCACACCCAAACGCCCCATTCTAAACCTCCATGCACGCTTTATACTATACCTTGTCACGCCATGAAGAGACGACGAAGACGAATCTGTGTAGGGCGCATTCCTCGCCCAGTCTGTCTATTGGCCGCATAGCACATAGTTTAAATAGATCGTTTTCATCTATACCATGATCCATGTCGTCTTTATCGTACCTTCGTCATGCTCTCTCTCTCTCTCCCTCTCTCACCGATTGTTGAACCGTATTTCATGCCAAACTGTCTTGTAGATCCGCCTCGCAAAAAAAAAAACAAATAAATGAATTTGGCCCTCCCCGTCAAGTTAGGCTGCAGAAGAGTCATTTTGCTTTCGCTGTTTGTATAATTTAAGAAGAAAGCTGCGGTGCCATGAAATAGCTGCGCACGTTCGGGGTTGAATTTCGTTTCACATTAGCAAATTATACGGCCCTGTGGACCAGAAGGGCTGGCATTGTTCCATCTAACAAACGGGATATGAGCCCGAACCGGAAGGTCGTTATGCGCCCGAGTCTTTTCACACCCAGACGCCCCATTCTAAACCTCCATGCACGCTTTATACTATACCTTGTCACGCCATGAAGAGACGACGAAGACGAATCTGTGTAGGGCGCATTCCTCGCCCAGTCTGTCTATTGGCCGCATAGCACATAGTTTAAATAGATCGTTTTCATCTATACCATGATCCATGTCGTCTTTATCGTACCTTCGTCATGCTCTCTCTCTCTCTCCCTCTCTCACCGATTGTTGAACCGTATTTCATGCCAAACCGTCTTGTAGATCCGCATCGCAAAAAAAAAAACAAATAAATGAATTTGGCCCTCCCCTTCAAGTTAGGCTGCAGAAGAGTCATTTTGCTTTCGCTGGTTGTTTAGTTTAAGAAGAAAGCTGCGGTGCCAAGAAATAGCTGCGCACGTTCGGGGTTGAATTTCGTTTCACATTAGCAAATTATACGGCCCTGTGGACCAGAAGGGCTGGCATTGTTCCACCTAACAAACGGGATATGAGCCCGAGCCGGAAGGTCGTTATGCGCCCGAGTCTTTTCACACCCAGACGCCCCATTCTAAACCTCCATGCACGCTTTATACTATACCTTGTCACGCCATGAAGAGACGACGAAGACGAATCTGTGTAGGGCGCATTCCTCGGCCCAGTCTGTCTATTGGCCGCCTAGCACATAGTGCAAATAGATCGTTTTCATCTATACCATGATCCATGTCGTCTTTATCGTACCTTCGTCATGCTCTCTCTCTCTCTCCCTCTCTCACCGATTGTTGAACCGTATTTCATGCCAAACCGTCGTGTAGATCCGCATCGCAAAAAAAACAAATAAATGAATTTGGCCCTCCCCTTCAAGTTAGGCTGCAGAAGAGTCATTTTGCTTTCGCTGGTTGTTTAGTTTAAGAAGAAAGCTGCGGTGCCAAGAAATAGCTGCGCACGTTTTGGGTTGAATTTCGTTTCACATTAGCAAATTATACGGCCCTGTGGACCAGAAGGGCTGGCATTGTTCCACCTAACAAACGGGATATGAGCCCGAACCGGAAGGTCGTTATGCGCCCGAGTCTTTTCACACCCAGACGCCCCATTCTAAACCTCCATGCACGCTTTATACTAACGAAGACGAAGCTGTGTAGGGCGCATTCCTCACCCAGTCTGTCTATTGGCCGCCTAGCACATAGTGTAAATAGATCGTTTTCATCTATACCATGATCCATGTCGTCTTTATCGTACCTTCGTCATGCTCTCTCTCTCTCTCCCTCTCTCACCGATTGTTGAACCGTATTTCATGCCAAACCGTCTTGTAGATCCGCATCGCAAAAAAAAACAAATAAATGAATTTGGCCCTCCCCTTCAAGTTAGGCTGCAGAAGAGTCATTTTGCTTTCGCTGGTTGTTTAATTTAAGAAGAAAGCTGCGGTGCCATGAAATAGCTGCGCGCGTTCGGGGTTGAATTTCGTTTCACATTAGCAAATTATACGGCCCTGTGGACCAGAAGGGCTGGCATTGTTCCACCTAACAAACGGGATATGAGCCCGAACCGGAAGGTCGTTATGCGCCCGAGTCTTTTCACACCCAGACGCCCCATTCTAAACCTCCATGCACGCTTTATACTATACCTTGTCACGCCATGAAGAGACGACGAAGACGAATCTGTGTAGGGCGCATTCCTCGCCCAGTCTGTGTATTGGCCGCCTAGCACATAGTGTAAATAGATCGTTTTCATCTGTACCATGATCCATGTCGTCTTTATCGTACCTTCGTCATGCTCTCTCTCTCTCCCTCTCTCCCCGATTGTTGAACCGTATTTTATGCCAAACCGTCTTGTAGATCCGCCTCTCAAAAAAAACAAATAAATGAATTTGGCCCTCCCCTTCAAGTTAGGCTGCAGAAGAGTCATTTTGCTTTCGCTGGTTGTTTAATTTAAGAAGAAAGCTGCGGTGCCATGAAATAGCTGCGCACGTTCGGGGTTGAATTTCGTTTCACATTAGCAAATTATACGGCCCTGTGGACCAGAAGGGCTGGCATTGTTCCACCTAACAAACGGGATACGAGCCCGAACCGGAAGGTCGTTATGCGCCCGAGTCTTTTCACACCCAGACGCCCCATTCTAAACCTCCATGCACGCTTTATACTATACCTTGTCACGCCATGAAGAGACGACGAAGACGAATCTGTGTAGGGCGCATTCCTCGCCCAGTCTGTCTATTGGCCGCCTAGCACATAGTGTAAATAGATCGTTTTCATCTATACCATGATCCATGTCGTCTTTATCGTACCTTCGTCATGCTCTCTCTCTCTCTCCCTCTCTCACCGATTGTTGAACCGTATTTCATGCCAAACTGTCTTGTAGATCCGCCTCGCAAAAAAAAACAAATAAATGATTTTGGCCCTCCCCGTCAAGTTAGGCTGCAGAAGAGTCATTTTGCTTTCGCTGTTTGTTTAATTTAAGAAGAAAGCTGCGGTGCCATGAAATAGCTGCGCACGTTCGGGGTGGAATTTCGTTTCACATTAGCAAATTATACGGCCCTGTGGACCAGAACGGCTGGCATTGTTCCACCTAACAAACGGGATATGAGCCCGAACCGGAAGGTCGTTATGCGCCCGAGTCTTTTCACACCCAGACGCCCCATTCTAAACCTCCATGCACGCTTTATACTAACGAAGACGAAGCTGTGTAGGGCGCATTCCTCGCCCAGTCTGTCTATTGGCCGCCTAGCACATAGTGTAAATAGATCGTTTTCATCTATACCATGATCCATGTCGTCTTTATCGTACCTTCGTCATGCTCTCTCTCTCTCTCCCTCTCTCACCGATTGTTGAACCGTATTTCATGCCAAACCGTCTTGTAGATCCGCATCGCAAAAAAAAACAAATAAATGAATTTGGCCCTCCCCTTCAAGTTAGGCTGCAGAAGAGTCATTTTGCTTTCGCTGGTTGTTTAATTTAAGAAGAAAGCTGCGGTGCCATGAAATAGCTGCGCGCGTTCGGGGTTGAATTTCGTTTCACATTAGCAAATTATACGGCCCTGTGGACCAGAAGGGCTGGCATTGTTCCACCTAACAAACATGATATGAGCCCGAACCGGAAGGTCGTTATGCGCCCGAGTCTTTTCACACCCAGACGCCCCATTCTAAACCTCCATGCACGCTTTATACTATACCTTGTCACGCCATGAAGAGACGACGAAGACGAATCTGTGTAGGGCGCATTCCTCGCCCAGTCTGTGTATTGGCCGCCTAGCACATAGTGTAAATAGATCGTTTTCATCTATACCATGATCCATGTCGTCTTTATCGTACCTTCGTCATGCTCTCTCTCTCTCCCTCTCTCACCGATTGTTGAACCGTATTTCATGCCAAACCGTCTTGTAGATCCGCCTCGCAAAAAAAAACAAATAAATGAATTTGGCCCTCCCCGTCAAGTTAGGCTGCAGAAGAGTCATTTTGCTTTCGCTGGTTGTGTAATTTAAGAAGAAAGCTGCGGTGCCATGAAATAGCTGCGCACGTTCGGGGTTGAATTTCGTTTCACATTAGCAAATTATACGGCCCTGTGGACCAGAAGGGCTGGCATTGTTCCACCTAACAAACGGGATATGAGCCCGAACCGGAAGGTCGTTATGCGCCCGAGTCTTTTCACACCCAGACGCCCCATTCTAAACCTCCATGCACGCTTTATACTATACCTTGTCACGCCATGAAGAGACGACGAAGACGAATCTGTGTAGGGCGCATTCCTCGCCCAGTCTGTCTATTGGCCGCATAGCACATAGTTTAAATAGATCGTTTTCATCTATACCATGATCCATGTCGTCTTTATCGTACCTTCGTCATGCTCTCTCTCTCTCCCTCTCTCACCGATTGTTGAACCGTATTTCATGCCAAACTGTCTTGTAGATCCGCCTCGCAAAAAAAAAAACAAATAAATGAATTTGGCCCTCCCCGTCAAGTTAGGCTGCAGAAGAGTCATTTTGCTTTCGCTGTTTGTTTAATTTAAGAAGAAAGCTGCGGTGCCATGAAATAGCTGCGCACGTTCGGGGTTGAATTTCGTTTCACATTAGCAAATTATACGGCCCTGTGGACCAGAAGTGCTGGCATTGTTCCACCTAACAAACGGGATATGAGCCCGAACCGGAAGGTCGTTATGCGCCCGAGTTTTTTCACACCCAGACGCCCCATTCTAAACCTCCATGCACGCTTTATACTATACCTTGTCACGCCATGAAGAGACGACGAAGACGAATCTGTGTAGGGCGCATTCCTCGCCCAGTCTGTCTATTGGCCGCCTAGCACATAGTGTAAATAGATCGTTTTCATCTATACCATGATCCATGTCGTCTTTATCGTACCTTCGTCATGCTCTCTCTCTCTCTCCCTCTCTCACCGATTGTTGAACCGTATTTCATGCCAAACCGTCTTGTAGATCCGCCTCGCAAAAAAAACAAATAAATGAATTTGGCCCTCCCCATCAAGTTAGGCTGCAGAAGAGTCATTTTGCTTTCGCTGGTTGTTTAATTTAAGAAGAAAGCTGCGGTGCCATGAAATAGCTGCGCACGTTCGGGGTTGAATTTCGTTTCACATTAGCAAATTATACGGCCCTGTGGACCAGAAGGGCTGGCATTGTTCCACCTAACAAACGGGATATGAGCCCGAACCGGAAGGTCGTTATGCGCCCGAGTCTTTTCACACCCAGACGCCCCATTCTAAACCTCCATGCACGCTTTATACTATACCGTGTCACGCCATGAAGAGACGACGAAGACGAATCTGTGTAGGGCGCATTCCTCGCCCAGTCTGTCTATTGGCCGCCTAGCACATAGTGTAAATAGATCGTTTTCATCTATACCATGATCCATGTCGTCTTTATCGTACCTTCGTCATGCTCTCTCTCTCTCTCCCTCTCTCACCGATTGTTGAACCGTATTTCATGCCAAACCGTCTTGTAGATCCGCATCGCAAAAAAAACAAATAAATGAATTTGGCCCTCCCCTTCAAGTTAGGCTGCAGAAGAGTCATTTTGCTTTCGCTGGTTGTTTAATTTAAGAAGAAAGCTGCGGTGCCATGAAATAGCTGCGCGCGTTCGGGGTTGAATTTCGTTTCACATTAGCAAATTATACGGCCCTGTGGACCAGAAGTGCTGGCATTGTTCCACCTAACAAACGGGATATGAGCCCGAACCGGAAGGTCGTTATGCGCCCGAGTCTTTTCACACCCAGACGCCCCATTCTAAACCTCCATGCACGCTTTATACTAACGAAGACGAAGCTGTGTAGGGCGCATTCCTCGCCCAGTCTGTCTATTGGCCGCCTAGCACATAGTGCAAATAGATCGTTTTCATCTATACCATGATCCATGTCGTCTTTATCTTACCTTCGTCACGCTCTCTCTCTCTCCCTCTCTCACCGATTGTTGAACCGTATTTCATGCCAAACCGTCTTGTAGATCCGCCTCGCAAAAAAAAAACAAATAAATGAATTTGACCCTCCCCTTCAAGTTAGGCTGCAGAAGAGTCATTTTGCTTTCGCTGGTTGTTTAATTTAAGAAGAAAGCTGCGGTGCCATGAAATAGCTGCGCGCGTTCGGGGTTGAATTTCGTTTCACATTAGCAAATTATACGGCCCTGTGGACCAGAAGTGCTGGCATTGTTCCACCTAACAAACGGGATATGAGCCCGAACCGGAAGGTCGTTATGCGCCCGAGTCTTTTCACACCCAGACGCCCCATTCTAAACCTCCATGCACGCTTTATACTAACGAAGACGAAGCTGTGTAGGGCGCATTCCTCGCCCAGTCTGTCTATTGGCCGCCTAGCACATAGTGTAAATAGATCGTTTTCATCTATACCATGATCCATGTCGTCTTTATCTTACCTTCGTCACGCTCTCTCTCTCTCTCCCTCTCTCACCGATTGTTGAACCGTATTTCATGCCAAACCGTCTTGTAGATCCGCCTCGCAAAAAAAAAACAAATAAATGAATTTGACCCTCCCCTTCTAGTTAGGCTGCAGAAGTGTCATTTTGCTTTCGCTGGTTGTTTAATTTAAGAAGAAAGCTGCAGTGCCATGAAATAGCTGCGTACGTTCGGGGTTGAATTTCGTTTCACATTAGCAAATTATACGGCCCTGTGGACCAGAAGTGCTGGCATTGTTCCACCTAACAAACGGGATATGAGCCCGAACCGGAAGATCGTTATGCGCCCGAGTCTTTTCACACCCAGACGCCCCATTCTAAACCTCCATGCACGCTGTATACTATACCTTGTCACGCCATGAAGAGACGACGAAGACGAATCTGTGTAGGCCGCATTCCTCGGCCCTGTCTGTCTATTGGCCGCCTAGCACATAGTGTAAATAGATCGTTTTCATCTATACCATGATCCATGTCGTCTTTATCGTACCTTCGTCATGCTCTCTCTCTCTCTCCCTCTCTCACCGATTGTTGAACCGTATTTCATGCCAAACCGTCTTGTAGATCCTCCTCGCAAAAAAAAACAAATAAATGAATTTGGCCCTCCCCGTCAAGTTAGGCTGCAGAAGAGTCATTTTGCTTTCGCTGGTTGTGTAATTTAAGAAGAAAGCTGCGGTGCCATGAAATAGCTGCGCACGTTCGGGGTTGAATTTCGTTTCACATTAGCAAATTATACGGCCCTGTGGACCAGAAGTGCTGGCATTGTTCCACCTAACAAACGGGATATGAGCCCGAACCGGAAGGTCGTTATGCGCCCGAGTCTTTTCACACCCAGACGCCCCATTCTAAACCTCCATGCACGCTTTATACTAACGAAGACGAAGCTGTGTAGGGCGCATTCCTCGCCCAGTCTGTCTATTGGCCGCCTAGCACATAGTGCAAATAGATCGTTTTCATCTATACCATGATCCATGTCGTCTTTATCTTACCTTCGTCACGCTCTCTCTCTCTCTCCCTCTCTCACCGATTGTTGAACCGTATTTCATGCCAAACCGTCTTGTAGATCCGCCTCGCAAAAAAAAACAAAGAAATAAATTAGGCCCTCCCCGTCAAGTAGGCTGCAGAAGAGTCATTTTGCTTTCGCTGGTTGTTTAATTTAAGAAGAAAGCTGCGGTGCCATGAAATAGCTGCGCGCGTTCGGGGTTGAATTTCGTTTCACATTAGCAAATTATACGGCCCTGTGGACCAGAAGGGCTGGCATTGTTCGACCTAACAAACGGAATATGAGCCCGAACCGGAAGGTCGTTATGCGCCCGAGTCTTTTCACACCCAGACGCCCCATTCTAAACCTCCATGCACGCTTTATACTATACCTTGTCACGCCATGAAGAGACGACGAAGACGAATCTGTGTAGGGCGCATTCCTCGCCCAGTCTGTGTATTGGCCGCCTAGCACATAGTGTAAATAGATCGTTTTCATCTATACCATGATCCATGTCGTCTTTATCGTACCTTCGTCATGCTCTCTCTCTCTCTCCCTCTCTCACCGATTGTTGAACCGTATTTCATGCCAAACCGTCTTGTAGATCCTCCTCGCAAAAAAAAACAAATAAATGAATTTGGCCCTCCCCGTCAAGTTAGGCTGCAGAAGAGTCATTTTGCTTTCGCTGGTTGTGTAATTTAAGAAGAAAGCTGCGGTGCCATGAAATAGCTGCGCACGTTCGGGGTTGAATTTCGTTTCACATTAGCAAATTATACGGCCTTGTGGACCAGAAGGGCTGGCATTGTTCCACCTAACAAACGGGATATGAGCCCGAACCGGAAGGTCGTTATGCGCCCGAGTCTTTTCACACCCAGACGCCCCATTCTAAACCTCCATGCACGCTTTATACTATACCTTGTCACGCCATGAAGAGACGACGAAGACGAATCTGTGTAGGGCGCATTCCTCGCCCCGTCTGTCTATTGGCCGCCTAGCACATAGTGTAAATAGATCGTTTTCATCTATACCATGATCCATGTCGTCTTTATCGTACCTTCGTCATGCTCTCTCTCTCTCTCCCTCTCTCACCGATTGTTGAACCGTATTTCATGCCAAACTGTCTTGTAGATCCGCCTCGCAAAAAAAAACAAATAAATGAATTTGGCCCTCCCCGTCAAGATAGATCAGAAGAGTCATTTTGCTTTCGCTGTTTGTTTAATTTAAGAAGAAAGCTGCGGTGCCATGAAATAGCTGCGCACGTTCGGGGTTGAATTTCGTTTCACATTAGCAAATTATACGGC
>NW_027526203.1:225199404-225326904 GCF_048455015.1 Haemaphysalis longicornis | reverse complement strand
TGAATTCCGAGCCCACAGTGACGCATGAAACTTAACAGCCAACCATAGCTGCCTGCTAGGCTACTCATATGTACTCAAACCCCAAATGGAATTAAAACTCCTATTTACTCAGAACTCAAAATGTACTCAAAACTCAATATGTAATCAAACTCAAAATGTGCTCAAACTCAAAATGTACTCAGAACTCAAAATGGACTCAAACTCAAAATGTACTCAGAACTCAAAATGGACTCAAACTCAAAATGGACTCAAACTCAAATGTACTCAGAACTCAAAATGAGCTCAAACTCAAATTGCACTCAGAACTCAAAATGAACTCAAACTCAAAATGGACTCAGAACTCAAAATGGACTCAAACTCAAAGTGTACTCAGAACTCAAAATGGACTCAAACTCAAAATGTACTCAGAACTCAAAATGGACTCAAACTCAAATTGTGCTCAGAACTCAAAATGGACTCAAACTCAAAATGTACTCACAACTCAAAATGGACTCAAACTCAAAATGTACTCAGAACTCAAAATGGACTCAAACTCAAAATGGACTCAAACTCAAATGTACTCAGAACTCAAAATGAGCTCAAACTCAAATTGCACTCAGAACTCAAAATGAACTCAAACTCAAAATGGACTCAAACTCAAAATGTACTCAGAACTCAAAATGCACTCAAACTCAAAGTGTACTCAGAACTCAAAATGGACTCAAACTCAAAATGTACTCAGAACTCAAAATGGACTCAAACTCAAAATGTACTCAGAACTCAAAATGGACTCAAACTCAATCGGACTCAAACTCAGTCGTGATCACTCGGCTCAAACTCACTCAAGCTCAAACTCACCATGCCACACTAGCCTCGCGCTCACTCAAACTCAAACTCACACGTGAGTTTGAGTCCAAATGAGTCTGAGTGAGTGGACTCATGAGTGAGTTTGCCGACCTCTGGTTCCACCTAACAAACGGGATATGAGCCCGAACCGGAAGGTCGTTATGCGCCCGAGTCTTTTCACACCCAGACGCCCCATTCTAAACCTCCATGCACGCTTTATACTATACCGTGTCACGCCATGAAGAGACGACGAAGACGAATCTGTGTAGGGCGCATTCCTCGCCCAGTCTGTCTATTGGCCGCCTAGCACATAGTGTAAATAGATCGTTTTCATCTATACCATGATCCATGTCGTCTTTATCGTACCTTCGTCATGCTCTCTCTCGCTCTCCCTCTCTCACCGATTGTTGAACCGTATTTCATGCCAAACCGTCTTGTAGATCCGCATCGCAAAAAAAACAAATAAATGAATTTGGCCCTCCCCTTCAAGTTAGGCTGCAGAAGAGTCATTTTGCTTTCGCTGGTTGTTTAATTTAAGAAGAAAGCTGCGGTGCCATAAAATAGCTGCGCACGTCCGGGGTTGAATTTCGTTTCACATTAGCAAATTATACGGCCCTGTGGACCAGAAGTGCTGGCATTGTTCCACCTAACAAACGGGATATGAGCCCGAACCGGAAGGTCGTTATGCGCCCGAGTTTTTTCACACCCAGACGCCCCATTCTAAACCTCCATGCACGCTTTATACTATACCCTGTCACGCCATGAAGAGACGACGAAGACGAATCTGTGTAGGGCGCATTCCTCGCCCAGTCTGTCTATTGGCCGCCTAGTACATAGTGTAAATAGATCGTTTTCATCTATACCATGATCCATGTCGTCTTTATCGTACCTTCGTCATGCTCTCTCTCTCTCCCTCTCTCACCGATTGTTGAACCGTATTTCATGCCAAACCGTCTTGTAGATCCGCCTCGAAAAAAAAAACAAATAAATGAATTTGGCCCTCCCTGTCAAGTTAGGCTGCAGAAGAGTCATTTTGCTTTCGCTGGTTGTGTAATTTAAGAAGAAAGCTGCGGTGCCATGAAATAGCTGCGCACGTTCGGGGTTGAATTTCGTTTCACATTAGCAAATTATACGGCCCTGTGGACCAGAAGGGCTGGCATTGTTCCACCTAACAAACGGGATATGAGCCCGAACCGGAAGGTCGTTATGCGCCCGAGTCTTTTCACACCCAGACGCCCCATTCTAAACCTCCATGCACGCTTTATACTATACCTTGTCACGCCATGAAGAGACGACGAAGACGAATCTGTGTAGGGCGCATTCCTCGCCCAGTCTGTCTATTGGCCGCCTAGCACATAGTGTAAATAGATCGTTTTCATCTATACCATGATCCATGTCGTCTTTATCGTACCTTCGTCATGCTCTCTCTCTCTCTCCCTCTCTCACCGATTGTTGAACCGTATTTCATGCCAAACTGTCTTGTAGATCCGCCACGCAAAAAAAAACAAATAAATGAATTTGGCCCTCCCCGTCAAGTTAGGCTGCAGAAGAGTCATTTTGCTTTCGCTGTTTGTTTAATTTAAGAAGAAAGCTGCGGTGCCATGAAATAGCTGGGCACGTTCGGGGTTGAATTTCGTTTCACATTAGCAAATTATACGGCCCTGTGGACCAGAAGTGCTGGCATTGTTCCACCTAACAAACGGGATATGAGCCCGAACCGGAAGGTCGTTATGCGCCCGAGTTTTTTCACACCCAGACGCCCCATTCTAAACCTCCATGCACGCTTTATACTATACCTTGTCACGCCATGAAGAGACGACGAAGACGAATCATGTAGGGCGCATTCCTCGCCCAGTCTGTCTATTGGCCGCCTAGCACATAGTGTAAATAGATCGTTTTCATGTATACCATGACCCATGTCGTCTTTATCGTACCTTCGTCATGCTCTCTCTCTCTCTCTCTCTCTCTCTCTCACCGATTGTTGAACCGTATTTCATGCCAAACCGTCTTGTAGATCCGCCTCGCAAAAAAAAAAAAAAACAAATAAATGAATTTGGCCCTCCCCGTCAAGTTAGGCTGCAGAAGAGTCATTTTGCTTTCGCTGGTTGTGTAATTTAAGAAGAAAGCTGCGGTGCCATGAAATAGCTGCGCACGTTCGGGGTTGAATTTCGTTTCACATTAGCAAATTATACGGCCCTGTGGACCAGAAGGGCTGGCATTGTTCCACCTAACAAACGGGATATGAGCCCGAACCGGAAGGTCGTTATGCGCCCGAGTCTTTTCACACCCAGACGCCCCATTCTAAACCTCCATGCACGCTTTATACTATACCTTGTCACGCCATGAAGAGACGACGAAGACGAATCTGTGTAGGGCGCATTCCTCGCCCAGTCTGTCTATTGGCCGCCTAGCACATAGTTTAAATAGATCGTTTTCATCTATACCATGATCCATGTCGTCTTTATCGTACCTTCGTCATGCTCTCTCTCTCTCTCTCCCTCTCTCACCGATTGTTGAACCGTATTTCATGCCAAACCGTCTTGTAGATCCGCATCGCAAAAAAAAACAAATAAATGAATTTGGCCCTCCCCTTCAAGTTAGGCTGCAGAAGAGTCATTTTGCTTTCGCTGGTTGTTTAGTTTAAGAAGAAAGCTGCGGTGCCAAGAAATAGCTGCGCACGTTCGGGGTTGAATTTCGTTTCACATTAGCAAATTATACGGCCCTGTGGACCAGAAGGGCTGGCATTGTTCCACCTAACAAACGGGATATGAGCCCGAACCGGAAGGTCGTTATGCGCCCGAGTCTTTTCACACCCAGACGCCCCATTCTAAACCTCCATGCACGCTTTATACTAACGAAGACGAAGCTGTGTAGGGCGCATTCCTCGCCCAGTCTGTCTATTGGCCGCCTAGCACATAGTGTAAATAGATCGTTTTCATCTATACCATGATCCATGTCGTCTTTATCGTACCTTCGTCATGCTCTCTCTCTCTCTCCCTCTCTCACCCATTTGTTGAACCGTATTTCATGCCAAACCGTCTTGTATATCCGCATCGCAAAAAAAAAAACAAATAAATGAATTTGGCCCTCCCCTTCAAGTTAGGCTGCAGAAGAGTCATTTTGCTTTCGCTGGTTGTTTAATTTAAGAAGAAAGCTGCGGTGCCATGAAATAGCTGCGCGCGTTCGGGGTTGAATTTCGTTTCACATTAGCAAATTATACGGCCCTGTGGACCAGAAGGGCTGGCATTGTTCCACCTAACAAACGGGATATGAGCCCGAACCGGAAGGTCGTTATGCGCCCGAGTCTTTTCACACCCAGACGCCCCATTCTAAACCTCCATGCACGCTTTATACTATACCTTGTCACGCCATGAAGAGACGACGAAGACGAATCTGTGTAGGGCGCATTCCTCGCCCAGTCTGTGTATTGGCCGCCTAGCACATAGTGTAAATAGATCGTTTTCATCTATACCATGATCCATGTCGTCTTTATCGTACCTTCGTCATGCTCTCTCTCTCTCCCTCTCTCACCGATTGTTGAACCGTATTTCATGCCAAACCGTCTTGTAGATCCGCCTCGCAAAAAAAACAAATAAATGAATTTGGCCCTCCCCTTCAAGTTAGGCTGCAGAAGAGTCATTTTGCTTTCGCTGGTTGTTTAATTTAAGAAGAAAGCTGCGGTGCCATGAAATAGCTGCGCACGTTCGGGGTTGAATTTCGTTTCACATTAGCAAATTATACGGCCCTGTGGACCAGAAGGGCTGGCATTGTTCCACCTAACAAACGGGATATGAGCCCGAACCGGAAGGTCGTTATGCGCCCGAGTCTTTTCACACCCAGACGCCCCATTCTAAACCTCCATGCACGCTTTATACTATACCTTGTCACGCCATGAAGAGACGACGAAGACGAATCTGTGTAGGGCGCATTCCTCGCCCAGTCTGTCTATTGGCCGCCTAGCACATAGTGTAAATAGATCGTTTTCATCTATACCATGATCCATGTCGTCTTTATCGTACCTTCGTCATGCTCTCTCTCTCTCTCCCTCTCTCACCGATTGTTGAACCGTATTTCATGCCAAACTGTCTTGTAGATCCGCCTCGCAGAAAAAAAACAAATAAATGAATTTGGCCCTCCCCGTCAAGTTAGGCTGCAGAAGAGTCATTTTGCTTTCGCTGTTTGTTTAATTTAAGAAGAAAGCTGCGGTGCCATGAAATAGCTGCGCACGTTCGGGGTTGAATTTCGTTTCACATTAGCAAATTATACGGCCCTGTGGACCAGAAGTGCTGGCATTGTTCCACCTAACAAACGGGATATGAGCCCGAACCGGAAGGTCGTTATGCGCCCGAGTTTTTTCACACCCAGACGCCCCATTCTAAACCTCCATGCACGCTTTATACTATACCTTGTCACGCCATGAAGAGACGACGAAGACGAATCTGTGTAGGGCGCATTCCTCGCCCAGTCTGTCTATTGGCCGCCTAGCACATAGTGTAAATAGATCGTTTTCATCTATACCATGATCCATGTCGTCTTTATCGTACCTTCGTCATGCTCTCTCTCTCTCCCTCTCTCACCGATTGTTGAACCGTATTTCATGCCAAACCGTCTTGTAGATCCGCCTCGCAAAAAAAAACAAATAAATGAATTTGGCCCTCCCCGTCAAGTTAGGCTGCAGAAGAGTCATTTTGCTTTCGCTGGTTGTGTAATTTAAGAAGAAAGCTGCGGTGCCATGAAATAGCTGCGCACGTTCGGGGTTGAATTTCGTTTCACATTAGCAAATTATACGGCCCTGTGGACCAGAAGGGCTGGCATTGTTCCACCTAACAAACGGGATATGAGCCCGAACCGGAAGGTCGTTATGCGCCCGAGTCTTTTCACACCCAGACGCCCCATTCTAAACCTCCATGCACGCTTTATACTATACCTTGTCACGCCATGAAGAGACGACGAAGACGAATCTGTGTAGGGCGCATTCCTCGCCCAGTCTGTCTATTGGCCGCCTAGCACATAGTGTAAATAGATCGTTTTCATCTATACCATGATCCATGTCGTCTTTATCGTACCTTCGTCATGCTCTCTCTCTCTCCCTCTCTCACCGATTGTTGAACCGTATTTCATGCCAAACCGTCTTGTAGATCCGCCTCGCAAAAAAAAACAAATAAATGAATTTGGCCCTCCCCGTCAAGTTAGGCTGCAGAAGAGTCATTTTGCTTTCGCTGGTTGTGTAATTTAAGAAGAAAGCTGCGGTGCCATGAAATAGCTGCGCACGTTCGGGGTTGAATTTCGTTTCACATTAGCAAATTATACGGCCCTGTGGACCAGAAGGGCTGGCATTGTTCCACCTAACAAACGGGATATGAGCCCGAACCGGAAGGTCGTTATGCGCCCGAGTCTTTTCACACCCAAACGCCCCATTCTAAACCTCCATGCACGCTTTATACTATACCTTGTCACGCCATGAAGAGACGACGAAGACGAATCTGTGTAGGGCGCATTCCTCGCCCAGTCTGTCTATTGGCCGCATAGCACATAGTTTAAATAGATCGTTTTCATCTATACCATGATCCATGTCGTCTTTATCGTACCTTCGTCATGCTCTCTCTCTCTCTCCCTCTCTCACCGATTGTTGAACCGTATTTCATGCCAAACTGTCTTGTAGATCCGCCTCGCAAAAAAAAAAACAAATAAATGAATTTGGCCCTCCCCGTCAAGTTAGGCTGCTGAAGAGTCATTTTGCTTTCGCTGTTTGTATAATTTAAGAAGAAAGCTGCGGTGCCATGAAATAGCTGCGCACGTTCGGGGTTGAATTTCGTTTCACATTAGCAAATTATACGGCCCTGTGGACCAGAAGGGCTGGCATTGTTCCACCTAACAAACGGGATATGAGCCCGAACCGGAAGGTCGTTATGCGCCCGAGTCTTTTCACACCCAGACGCCCCATTCTAAACCTCCATGCACGCTTTATACTATACCTTGTCACGCCATGAAGAGACGACGAAGACGAATCTGTGTAGGGCGCATTCCTCGCCCAGTCTGTCTATTGGCCGCATAGCACATAGTTTAAATAGATCGTTTTCATCTATACCATGATCCATGTCGTCTTTATCGTACCTTCGTCATGCTCTCTCTCTCTCTCCCTCTCTCACCGATTGTTGAACCGTATTTCATGCCAAACCGTCTTGTAGATCCGCATCGCAAAAAAAAAAAACAAATAAATGAATTTGGCCCTCCCCTTCAAGTTAGGCTGCAGAAGAGTCATTTTGCTTTCGCTGGTTGTTTAGTTTAAGAAGAAAGCTGCGGTGCCAAGAAATAGCTGCGCACGTTCGGGGTTGAATTTCGTTTCACATTAGCAAATTATACGGCCCTGTGGACCAGAAGGGCTGGCATTGTTCCACCTAACAAACGGGATATGAGCCCGAACCGGAAGGTCGTTATGCGCCCGAGTCTTTTCACACCCAGACGCCCCATTCTAAACCTCCATGCACGCTTTATACTATACCTTGTCACGCCATGAAGAGACGACGAAGACGAATCTGTGTAGGGCGCATTCCTCGGCCCAGTCTGTCTATTGGCCGCCTAGCACATAGTGCAAATAGATCGTTTTCATCTATACCATGATCCATGTCGTCTTTATCGTACCTTCGTCATGCTCTCTCTCTCTCTCCCTCTCTCACCGATTGTTGAACCGTATTTCATGCCAAACTGTCTTGTAGATCCGCCTCGCAGAAAAAAAACAAATAAATGAATTTGGCCCTCCCCGTCAAGTTAGGCTGCAGAAGAGTCATTTTGCTTTCGCTGTTTGTTTAATTTAAGAAGAAAGCTGCGGTGCCATGAAATAGCTGCGCACGTTCGGGGTTGAATTTCGTTTCACATTAGCAAATTATACGGCCCTGTGGACCAGAAGTGCTGGCATTGTTCCACCTAACAAACGGGATATGAGCCCGAACCGGAAGGTCGTTATGCGCCCGAGTTTTTTCACACCCAGACGCCCCATTCTAAACCTCCATGCACGCTTTATACTATACCTTGTCACGCCATGAAGAGACGACGAAGACGAATCGGTGTAGGGCGCATTCCTCGCCCAGTCTGTCTATTGGCCGCCTAGCACATAGTGTAAATAGATCGTTTTCATCTATACCATGATCCATGTCGTCTTTATCGTACCTTCGTCATGCTCTCTCTCTCTCCCTCTCTCACCGATTGTTGAACCGTATTTCATGCCAAACCGTCTTGTAGATCCGCCTCGCAAAAAAAAAACAAATAAATGAATTTGGCCCTCCCCGTCAAGTTAGGCTGCAGAAGAGTCATTTTGCTTTCGCTGGTTGTGTAATTTAAGAAGAAAGCTGCGGTGCCATGAAATAGCTGCGCACGTTCGGGGTTGAATTTCGTTTCACATTAGCAAATTATACGGCCCTGTGGACCAGAAGGGCTGGCATTGTTCCACCTAACAAACGGGATATGAGCCCGAACCGGAAGGTCGTTATGCGCCCGAGTCTTTTCACACCCAGACGCCCCATTCTAAACCTCCATGCACGCTTTATACTATACCTTGTCACGCCATGAAGAGACGACGAAGACGAATCTGTGTAGGGCGCATTCCTCGCCCAGTCTGTCTATTGGCCGCCTAGCACATAGTGTAAATAGATCGTTTTCATCTATACCATGATCCATGTCGTCTTTATCGTACCTTCGTCATGCTCTCTCTCTCTCCCTCTCTCACCGATTGTTGAACCGTATTTCATGCCAAACCGTCTTGTAGATCCGCCTCGCAAAAAAAAACAAATAAATGAATTTGGCCCTCCCCGTCAAGTTAGGCTGCAGAAGAGTCATTTTGCTTTCGCTGGTTGTGTAATTTAAGAAGAAAGCTGCGGTGCCATGAAATAGCTGCGCACGTTCGGGGTTGAATTTCGTTTCACATTAGCAAATTATACGGCCCTGTGGACCAGAAGGGCTGGCATTGTTCCACCTAACAAACGGGATATGAGCCCGAACCGGAAGGTCGTTATGCGCCCGAGTCTTTTCACACCCAAACGCCCCATTCTAAACCTCCATGCACGCTTTATACTATACCTTGTCACGCCATGAAGAGACGACGAAGACGAATCTGTGTAGGGCGCATTCCTCGCCCAGTCTGTCTATTGGCCGCATAGCACATAGTTTAAATAGATCGTTTTCATCTATACCATGATCCATGTCGTCTTTATCGTACCTTCGTCATGCTCTCTCTCTCTCTCCCTCTCTCACCGATTGTTGAACCGTATTTCATGCCAAACTGTCTTGTAGATCCGCCTCGCAAAAAAAAAAACAAATAAATGAATTTGGCCCTCCCCGTCAAGTTAGGCTGCAGAAGAGTCATTTTGCTTTCGCTGTTTGTATAATTTAAGAAGAAAGCTGCGGTGCCATGAAATAGCTGCGCACGTTCGGGGTTGAATTTCGTTTCACATTAGCAAATTATACGGCCCTGTGGACCAGAAGGGCTGGCATTGTTCCACCTAACAAACGGGATATGAGCCCGAACCGGAAGGTCGTTATGCGCCCGAGTCTTTTCACACCCAGACGCCCCATTCTAAACCTCCATGCACGCTTTATACTATACCTTGTCACGCCATGAAGAGACGACGAAGACGAATCTGTGTAGGGCGCATTCCTCGGCCCAGTCTGTCTATTGGCCGCCTAGCACATAGTGCAAATAGATCGTTTTCATCTATACCATGATCCATGTCGTCTTTATCGTACCTTCGTCATGCTCTCTCTCTCTCTCTCCCTCTCTCACCGATTGTTGAACCGTATTTCATGCCAAACCGTCGTGTAGATCCGCATCGCAAAAAAAACAAATAAATGAATTTGGCCCTCCCCTTCAAGTTAGGCTGCAGAAGAGTCATTTTGCTTTCGCTGGTTGTTTAGTTTAAGAAGAAAGCTGCGGTGCCAAGAAATAGCTGCGCACGTTCGGGGTTGAATTTCGTTTCACATTAGCAAATTATACGGCCCTGTGGACCAGAAGGGCTGGCATTGTTCCACCTAACAAACGGGATATGAGCCCGAACCGGAAGGTCGTTATGCGCCCGAGTCTTTTCACACCCAGACGCCCCATTCTAAACCTCCATGCACGCTTTATACTAACGAAGACGAAGCTGTGTAGGGCGCATTCCTCACCCAGTCTGTCTATTGGCCGCCTAGCACATAGTGTAAATAGATCGTTTTCATCTATACCATGATCCATGTCGTCTTTATCGTACCTTCGTCATGCTCTCTCTCTCTCTCCCTCTCTCACCGATTGTTGAACCGTATTTCATGCCAAACCGTCTTGTAGATCCGCATCGCAAAAAAAAACAAATAAATGAATTTGGCCCTCCCCTTCAAGTTAGGCTGCAGAAGAGTCATTTTGCTTTCGCTGGTTGTTTAATTTAAGAAGAAAGCTGCGGTGCCATGAAATAGCTGCGCGCGTTCGGGGTTGAATTTCGTTTCACATTAGCAAATTATACGGCCCTGTGGACCAGAAGGGCTGGCATTGTTCCACCTAACAAACGGGATATGAGCCCGAACCGGAAGGTCGTTATGCGCCCGAGTCTTTTCACACCCAGACGCCCCATTCTAAACCTCCATGCACGCTTTATACTATACCTTGTCACGCCATGAAGAGACGACGAAGACGAATCTGTGTAGGGCGCATTCCTCGCCCAGTCTGTGTATTGGCCGCCTAGCACATAGTGTAAATAGATCGTTTTCATCTGTACCATGATCCATGTCGTCTTTATCGTACCTTCGTCATGCTCTCTCTCTCTCCCTCTCTCCCCGATTGTTGAACCGTATTTTATGCCAAACCGTCTTGTAGATCCGCCTCTCAAAAAAAACAAATAAATGAATTTGGCCCTCCCCTTCAAGTTAGGCTGCAGAAGAGTCATTTTGCTTTCGCTGGTTGTTTAATTTAAGAAGAAAGCTGCGGTGCCATGAAATAGCTGCGCACGTTCGGGGTTGAATTTCGTTTCACATTAGCAAATTATACGGCCCTGTGGACCAGAAGGGCTGGCATTGTTCCACCTAACAAACGGGATACGAGCCCGAACCGGAAGGTCGTTATGCGCCCGAGTCTTTTCACACCCAGACGCCCCATTCTAAACCTCCATGCACGCTTTATACTATACCTTGTCACGCCATGAAGAGACGACGAAGACGAATCTGTGTAGGGCGCATTCCTCGCCCAGTCTGTCTATTGGCCGCCTAGCACATAGTGTAAATAGATCGTTTTCATCTATACCATGATCCATGTCGTCTTTATCGTACCTTCGTCATGCTCTCTCTCTCTCTCCCTCTCTCACCGATTGTTGAACCGTATTTCATGCCAAACTGTCTTGTAGATCCGCCTCGCAAAAAAAAACAAATAAATGATTTTGGCCCTCCCCGTCAAGTTAGGCTGCAGAAGAGTCATTTTGCTTTCGCTGTTTGTTTAATTTAAGAAGAAAGCTGCGGTGCCATGAAATAGCTGCGCACGTTCGGGGTTGAATTTCGTTTCACATTAGCAAATTATACGGCCCTGTGGACCAGAAGGGCTGGCATTGTTCCACCTAACAAACGGGATATGAGCCCGAACCGGAAGGTCGTTATGCGCCCGAGTCTTTTCACACCCAGACGCCCCATTCTAAACCTCCATGCACGCTTTATACTAACGAAGACGAAGCTGTGTAGGGCGCATTCCTCGCCCAGTCTGTCTATTGGCCGCCTAGCACATAGTGTAAATAGATCGTTTTCATCTATACCATGATCCATGTCGTCTTTATCGTACCTTCGTCATGCTCTCTCTCTCTCTCCCTCTCTCACCGATTGTTGAACCGTATTTCATGCCAAACCGTCTTGTAGATCCGCATCGCAAAAAAAAACAAATAAATGAATTTGGCCCTCCCCTTCAAGTTAGGCTGCAGAAGAGTCATTTTGCTTTCGCTGGTTGTTTAATTTAAGAAGAAAGCTGCGGTGCCATGAAATAGCTGCGCGCGTTCGGGGTTGAATTTCGTTTCACATTAGCAAATTATACGGCCCTGTGGACCAGAAGGGCTGGCATTGTTCCACCTAACAAACGGGATATGAGCCCGAACCGGAAGGTCGTTATGCGCCCGAGTCTTTTCACACCCAGACGCCCCATTCTAAACCTCCATGCACGCTTTATACTATACCTTGTCATGCCATGAAGAGACGACGAAGACGAATCTGTGTAGGGCGCATTCCTCGCCCAGTCTGTGTATTGGCCGCCTAGCACATAGTGTAAATAGATCGTTTTCATCTATACCATGATCCATGTCGTCTTTATCGTACCTTCGTCATGCTCTCTCTCTCTCCCTCTCTCACCGATTGTTGAACCGTATTTCATGCCAAACCGTCTTGTAGATCCGCCTCGCAAAAAAAAACAAATAAATGAATTTGGCCCTCCCCGTCAAGTTAGGCTGCAGAAGAGTCATTTTGCTTTCGCTGGTTGTGTAATTTAAGAAGAAAGCTGCGGTGCCATGAAATAGCTGCGCACGTTCGGGGTTGAATTTCGTTTCACATTAGCAAATTATACGGCCCTGTGGACCAGAAGGGCTGGCATTGTTCCACCTAACAAACGGGATATGAGCCCGAACCGGAAGGTCGTTATGCGCCCGAGTCTTTTCACACCCAGACGCCCCATTCTAAACCTCCATGCACGCTTTATACTATACCTTGTCACGCCATGAAGAGACGACGAAGACGAATCTGTGTAGGGCGCATTCCTCGCCCAGTCTGTCTATTGGCCGCATAGCACATAGTTTAAATAGATCGTTTTCATCTATACCATGATCCATGTCGTCTTTATCGTACCTTCGTCATGCTCTCTCTCTCTCCCTCTCTCACCGATTGTTGAACCGTATTTCATGCCAAACTGTCTTGTAGATCCGCCTCGCAAAAAAAAAACAAATAAATGAATTTGGCCCTCCCCGTCAAGTTAGGCTGCAGAAGAGTCATTTTGCTTTCGCTGTTTGTTTAATTTAAGAAGAAAGCTGCGGTGCCATGAAATAGCTGCGCACGTTCGGGGTTGAATTTCGTTTCACATTAGCAAATTATACGGCCCTGTGGACCAGAAGTGCTGGCATTGTTCCACCTAACAAACGGGATATGAGCCCGAACCGGAAGGTCGTTATGCGCCCGAGTTTTTTCACACCCAGACGCCCCATTCTAAACCTCCATGCACGCTTTATACTATACCTTGTCACGCCATGAAGAGACGACGAAGACGAATCTGTGTAGGGCGCATTCCTCGCCCAGTCTGTCTATTGGCCGCCTAGCACATAGTGTAAATAGATCGTTTTCATCTATACCATGATCCATGTCGTCTTTATCGTACCTTCGTCATGCTCTCTCTCTCTCTCCCTCTCTCACCGATTGTTGAACCGTATTTCATGCCAAACCGTCTTGTAGATCCGCCTCGCAAAAAAAACAAATAAATGAATTTGGCCCTCCCCATCAAGTTAGGCTGCAGAAGAGTCATTTTGCTTTCGCTGGTTGTTTAATTTAAGAAGAAAGCTGCGGTGCCATGAAATAGCTGCGCACGTTCGGGGTTGAATTTCGTTTCACATTAGCAAATTATACGGCCCTGTGGACCAGAAGGGCTGGCATTGTTCCACCTAACAAACGGGATATGAGCCCGAACCGGAAGGTCGTTATGCGCCCGAGTCTTTTCACACCCAGACGCCCCATTCTAAACCTCCATGCACGCTTTATACTATACCGTGTCACGCCATGAAGAGACGACGAAGACGAATCTGTGTAGGGCGCATTCCTCGCCCAGTCTGTCTATTGGCCGCCTAGCACATAGTGTAAATAGATCGTTTTCATCTATACCATGATCCATGTCGTCTTTATCGTACCTTCGTCATGCTCTCTCTCTCTCTCCCTCTCTCACCGATTGTTGAACCGTATTTCATGCCAAACCGTCTTGTAGATCCGCATCGCAAAAAAAACAAATAAATGAATTTGGCCCTCCCCTTCAAGTTAGGCTGCAGAAGAGTCATTTTGCTTTCGCTGGTTGTTTAATTTAAGAAGAAAGCTGCGGTGCCATGAAATAGCTGCGCACGTCCGGGGTTGAATTTCGTTTCACATTAGCAAATTATACGGCCCTGTGGACCAGAAGGGCTGGCATTGTTCCACCTAACAAACGGGATATGAGCCCGAACCGGAAGGTCGTTATGCGCCCGAGTCTTTTCACACCCAGACGCCCCATTCTAAACCTCCATGCACGCTTTATACTATACCTTGTCACGCCATGAAGAGACGACGAAGACGAATCTGTGTAGGGCGCATTCCTCGCCCAGTCTGTCTATTGGCCGCCTAGCACATAGTGTAAATAGATCGTTTTCATCTATACCATGATCCATGTCGTCTTTATCGTACCTTCGTCATGCTCTCTCTCTCTCTCCCTGTCTCACCGATTGTTGAACCGTATTTCATGCCAAACCGTCTTGTAGATCCGCCTCGCAAAAAAAAAAAAAAAATAAATGAATTTGGCCCTCCCCGTCAAGTTAGGCTGCAGAAGAGTCATTTTGCTTTCGCTGGTTGTGTAATTTAAGAAGAAAGCTGCGGTGCCATGAAATAGCTGCGCACGTTCGGGGTTGAATTTCGTTTCACATTAGCAAATTATACGGCCCTGTGGACCAGAAGGGCTGGCATTGTTCCACCTAACAAACGGGATATGAGCCCGAACCGGAAGGTCGTTATGCGCCCGAGTCTTTTCACACCCAGACGCCCCATTCTAAACCTCCATGCATGCTTTATACTATACCTTGTCACGCTATGAAGAGACGACGAAGACGAATCTGTGTAGGGCGCATTCCTCGCCCAGTCTGTCTATTGGCCGCCTAGCACATAGTTTAAATAGATCGTTTTCATCTATACCATGATCCATGTCGTCTTTATCGTACCTTCGTCATGCTCTCTCTCTCTCTCCCTCTCTCACCGATTGTTGAACCGTATTTCATGCCAAACCGTCTTGTAGATCCGCCTCGCAAAAAAAAACAAATAAATGAATTTGGCCCTCCCCATCAAGTTAGGCTGCAGAAGAGTCATTTTGCTTTCGCTGGTTGTTTAATTTAAGAAGAAAGCTGCGGTGCCATGAAATAGCTGCGCACGTTCGGGGTTGAATTTCGTTTCACATTAGCAAATTATACGGCCCTGTGGACCAGAAGGGCTGGCATTGTTCCACCTAACAAACGGGATATGAGCCCGAACCGGAAGGTCGTTATGCGCCCGAGTCTTTTCACACCCAGACGCCCCATTCTAAACCTCCATGCATGCTTTATACTATACCTTGTCACGCTATGAAGAGACGACGAAGACGAATCTGTGTAGGGCGCATTCCTCGCCCAGTCTGTCTATTGGCCGCCTAGCACATAGTGTAAATAGATCGTTTTCATCTATACCATGATCCATGTCGTCTTTATCGTACCTTCGTCATGCTCTCTCTCTCTCTCTCCCTCTCTCACCGATTGTTGAACCGTATTTCATGCCAAACCGTCTTGTAGATCCGCCTCGCAAAAAAAAACAAATAAATGAATTTGGCCCTCCCCATCAAGTTAGGCTGCAGAAGAGTCATTTTGCTTTCGCTGGTTGTTTAATTTAAGAAGAAAGCTGCGGTGCCATGAAATAGCTGCGCACGTTCGGGGTTGAATTTCGTTTCACATTAGCAAATTATACGGCCCTGTGGACCAGAAGGGCTGGCATTGTTCCACCTAACAAACGGGATATGAGCCCGAACCGGAAGGTCGTTATGCGCCCGAGTCTTTTCACACCCAGACGCCCCATTCTAAACCTCCATGCACGCTTTATACTATACCGTGTCACGCCATGAAGAGACGACGAAGACGAATCTGTGTAGGGCGCATTCCTCGCCCAGTCTGTCTATTGGCCGCCTAGCACATAGTGTAAATAGATCGTTTTCATCTATACCATGATCCATGTCGTCTTTATCGTACCTTCGTCATGCTCTCTCTCTCTCTCCCTCTCTCACCGATTGTTGAACCGTATTTCATGCCAAACCGTCTTGTAGATCCGCATCGCAAAAAAAACAAATAAATGAATTGGCCCTCCCCTTCAAGTTAGGCTGCAGAAGAGTCATTTTGCTTTCGCTGGTTGTTTAATTTAAGAAGAAAGCTGCGGTGCCATGAAATAGCTGCGCACGTCCGGGGTTGAATTTCGTTTCACATTAGCAAATTATACGGCCCTGTGGACCAGAAGGGCTGGCATTGTTCCACCTAACAAACGGGATATGAGCCCGAACCGGAAGGTCGTTATGCGCCCGAGTCTTTTCACACCCAGACGCCCCATTCTAAACCTCCATGCACGCTTTATACTATACCTTGTCACGCCATGAAGAGACGACGAAGACGAATCTGTGTAGGGCGCATTCCTCGCCCAGTCTGTCTATTGGCCGCCTAGCACATAGTGTAAATAGATCGTTTTCATCTATACCATGATCCATGTCGTCTTTATCGTACCTTAGTCATGCTCTCTCTCTCTCTCCCTGTCTCACCGATTGTTGAACCGTATTTCATGCCAAACCGTCTTGTAGATCCGCCTCGCAAAAAAAAAACAAATAAATGAATTTGGCCCTCCCCGTCAAGTTAGGCTGCAGAAGAGTCATTTTGCTTTCGCTGGTTGTGTAATTTAAGAAGAAAGCTGCGGTGCCATGAAATAGCTGCGCACGTTCGGGGTTGAATTTCGTTTCACATTAGCAAATTATACGGCCCTGTGGACCAGAAGGGCTGGCATTGTTCCACCTAACAAACGGGATATGAGCCCGAACCGGAAGGTCGTTATGCGCCCGAGTCTTTTCACACCCAGACGCCCCATTCTAAACCTCCATGCATGCTTTATACTATACCTTGTCACGCTATGAAGAGACGACGAAGACGAATCTGTGTAGGGCGCATTCCTCGCCCAGTCTGTCTATTGGCCGCCTAGCACATAGTTTAAATAGATCGTTTTCATCTATACCATGATCCATGTCGTCTTTATCGTACCTTCGTCATGCTCTCTCTCTCTCTCCCTCTCTCACCGATTGTTGAACCGTATTTCATGCCAAACCGTCTTGTAGATCCGCCTCGCAAAAAAAAACAAATAAATGAATTTGGCCCTCCCCGTCAAGTTAGGCTGCAGAAGAGTCATTTTGCTTTCGCTGGTTGTTTAATTTAAGAAGAAAGCTGCGGTGCCATGAAATAGCTGCGCACGTTCGGGGTTGAATTTTGTTTCACATTAGCAAATTATACGGCCCTGTGGACCAGAAGGGCTGGCATTGTTCCACCTAACAAACGGGATATGAGCCCGAACCGGAAGGTCGTTATGCGCCCGAGTTTTTTCACACCCAGACGCCCCATTCTAAACCTCCATGCACGCTTTATACTATACCTTGTCACGCCATGAAGAGACGACGAAGACGAATCTGTGTAGGGCGCATTCCTCGCCCAGTCTGTCTATTGGCCGCCTAGCACATAGTGTAAATAGATCGTTTTCATCTATACCATGATCCATGTCGTCTTTATCGTACCTTCGTCATGCTCTCTCTCTCTCCCTCTCTCACCGATTGTTGAACCGTATTTCATGCCAAACCGTCTTGTAGATCCGCCTCGCAAAAAAAAAACAAATAAATGAATTTGGCCCTCCCCGTCAAGTTAGGCTGCAGAAGAGTCATTTTGCTTTCGCTGGTTGTGTAATTTAAGAAGAAAGCTGCGGTGCCATGAAATAGCTGCGCACGTTCGGGGTTGAATTTCGTTTCACATTAGCAAATTATACGGCCCTGTGGACCAGAAGGGCTGGCATTGTTCCACCTAACAAACGGGATATGAGCCCGAACCGGAAGGTCGTTATGCGCCCGAGTCTTTTCACACCCAGACGCCCCATTCTAAACCTCCATGCACGCTTTATACTATACCTTGTCACGCCATGAAGAGACGACGAAGACGAATCTGTGTAGGGCGCATTCCTCGCCCAGTCTGTCTATTGGCCGCCTAGCACATAGTGTAAATAGATCGTTTTCATCTATACCATGATCCATGTCGTCTTTATCGTACCTTCGTCATGCTCTCTCTCTCTCCCTCTCTCACCGATTGTTGAACCGTATTTCATGCCAAACCGTCTTGTAGATCCGCCTCGCAAAAAAAAACAAATAAATGAATTTGGCCCTCCCCGTCAAGTTAGGCTGCAGAAGAGTCATTTTGCTTTCGCTGGTTGTGTAATTTAAGAAGAAAGCTGCGGTGCCATGAAATAACTGCGCACGTTCGGGGTTGAATTTCGTTTCACATTAGCAAATTATACGGCCCTGTGGACCAGAAGGGCTGGCATTGTTCCACCTAACAAACGGGATATGAGCCCGAACCGGAAGGTCGTTATGCGCCCGAGTCTTTTCACACCCAAACGCCCCATTCTAAACCTCCATGCACGCTTTATACTATACCTTGTCACGCCATGAAGAGACGACGAAGACGAATCTGTGTAGGGCGCATTCCTCGCCCAGTCTGTCTATTGGCCGCATAGCACATAGTTTAAATAGATCGTTTTCATCTATACCATGATCCATGTCGTCTTTATCGTACCTTCGTCATGCTCTCTCTCTCTCTCCCTCTCTCACCGATTGTTGAACCGTATTTCATGCCAAACTGTCTTGTAGATCCGCCTCGCAAAAAAAAAAACAAATAAATGAATTTGGCCCTCCCTGTCAAGTTAGGCTGCAGAAGAGTCATTTTGCTTTCGCTGTTTGTATAATTTAAGAAGAAAGCTGCGGTGCCATGAAATAGCTGCGCACGTTCGGGGTTGAATTTCGTTTCACATTAGCAAATTATACGGCCCTGTGGACCAGAAGGGCTGGCATTGTTCCACCTAACAAACGGGATATGAGCCCGAACCGGAAGGTCGTTATGCGCCCGAGTCTTTTCACACCCAGACGCCCCATTCTAAACCTCCATGCACGCTTTATACTATACCTTGTCACGCCATGAAGAGACGACGAAGACGAATCTGTGTAGGGCGCATTCCTCGCCCAGTCTGTCTATTGGCCGCATAGCACATAGTTTAAATAGATCGTTTTCATCTATACCATGATCCATGTCGTCTTTATCGTACCTTCGTCATGCTCTCTCTCTCTCTCCCTCTCTCACCGATTGTTGAACCGTATTTCATGCCAAACCGTCTTGTAGATCCGCATCGCAAAAAAAAAAACAAATAAATGAATTTGGCCCTCCCCTTCAAGTTAGGCTGCAGAAGAGTCATTTTGCTTTCGCTGGTTGTTTAGTTTAAGAAGAAAGCTGCGGTGCCAAGAAATAGCTGCGCACGTTCGGGGTTGAATTTCGTTTCACATTAGCAAATTATACGGCCCTGTGGACCAGAAGGGCTGGCATTGTTCCACCTAACAAACGGGATATGAGCCCGAACCGGAAGGTCGTTATGCGCCCGAGTCTTTTCACACCCAGACGCCCCATTCTAAACCTCCATGCACGCTTTATACTATACCTTGTCACGCCATGAAGAGACGACGAAGACGAATCTGTGTAGGGCGCATTCCTCGGCCCAGTCTGTCTATTGGCCGCCTAGCACATAGTGCAAATAGATCGTTTTCATCTATACCATGATCCATGTCGTCTTTATCGTACCTTCGTCATGCTCTCTCTCTCTCTCCCTCTCTCACCGATTGTTGAACCGTATTTCATGCCAAACTGTCTTGTAGATCCGCCTCGCAGAAAAAAAACAAATAAATGAATTTGGCCCTCCCCGTCAAGTTAGGCTGCAGAAGAGTCATTTTGCTTTCGCTGTTTGTTTAATTTAAGAAGAAAGCTGCGGTGCCATGAAATAGCTGCGCACGTTCGGGGTTGAATTTCGTTTCACATTAGCAAATTATACGGCCCTGTGGACCAGAAGTGCTGGCATTGTTCCACCTAACAAACGGGATATGAGCCCGAACCGGAAGGTCGTTATGCGCCCGAGTTTTTTCACACCCAGACGCCCCATTCTAAACCTCCATGCACGCTTTATACTATACCTTGTCACGCCATGAAGAGACGACGAAGACGAATCTGTGTAGGGCGCATTCCTCGCCCAGTCTGTCTATTGGCCGCCTAGCACATAGTGTAAATAGATCGTTTTCATCTATACCATGATCCATGTCGTCTTTATCGTACCTTCGTCATGCTCTCTCTCTCTCCCTCTCTCACCGATTGTTGAACCGTATTTCATGCCAAACCGTCTTGTAGATCCGCCTCGCAAAAAAAAAACAAATAAATGAATTTGGCCCTCCCCGTCAAGTTAGGCTGCAGAAGAGTCATTTTGCTTTCGCTGGTTGTGTAATTTAAGAAGAAAGCTGCGGTGCCATGAAATAGCTGCGCACGTTCGGGGTTGAATTTCGTTTCACATTAGCAAATTATACGGCCCTGTGGACCAGAAGGGCTGGCATTGTTCCACCTAACAAACGGGATATGAGCCCGAACCGGAAGGTCGTTATGCGCCCGAGTCTTTTCACACCCAGACGCCCCATTCTAAACCTCCATGCACGCTTTATACTATACCTTGTCACGCCATGAAGAGACAACGAAGACGAATCTGTGTAGGGCGCATTCCTCGCCCAGTCTGTCTATTGGCCGCCTAGCACATAGTGTAAATAGATCGTTTTCATCTATACCATGATCCATGTCGTCTTTATCGTACCTTCGTCATGCTCTCTCTCTCTCCCTCTCTCACCGATTGTTGAACCGTATTTCATGCCAAACCGTCTTGTAGATCCGCCTCGCAAAAAAAAACAAATAAATGAATTTGGCCCTCCCCGTCAAGTTAGGCTGCAGAAGAGTCATTTTGCTTTCGCTGGTTGTGTAATTTAAGAAGAAAGCTGCGGTGCCATGAAATAGCTGCGCACGTTCGGGGTTGAATTTCGTTTCACATTAGCAAATTATACGGCCCTGTGGACCAGAAGGGCTGGCATTGTTCCACCTAACAAACGGGATATGAGCCCGAACCGGAAGGTCGTTATGCGCCCGAGTCTTTTCACACCCAAACGCCCCATTCTAAACCTCCATGCACGCTTTATACTATACCTTGTCACGCCATGAAGAGACGACGAAGACGAATCTGTGTAGGGCGCATTCCTCGCCCAGTCTGTCTATTGGCCGCATAGCACATAGTTTAAATAGATCGTTTTCATCTATACCATGATCCATGTCGTCTTTATCGTACCTTCGTCATGCTCTCTCTCTCTCTCCCTCTCTCACCGATTGTTGAACCGTATTTCATGCCAAACTGTCTTGTAGATCCGCCTCGCAAAAAAAAAAACAAATAAATGAATTTGGCCCTCCCCGTCAAGTTAGGCTGCAGAAGAGTCATTTTGCTTTCGCTGTTTGTATAATTTAAGAAGAAAGCTGCGGTGCCATGAAATAGCTGCGCACGTTCGGGGTTGAATTTCGTTTCACATTAGCAAATTATACGGCCCTGTGGACCAGAAGGGCTGGCATTGTTCCACCTAACAAACGGGATATGAGCCCGAACCGGAAGGTCGTTATGCGCCCGAGTCTTTTCACACCCAGACGCCCCATTCTAAACCTCCATGCACGCTTTATACTATACCTTGTCACGCCATGAAGAGACGACGAAGACGAATCTGTGTAGGGCGCATTCCTCGCCCAGTCTGTCTATTGGCCGCATAGCACATAGTTTAAATAGATCGTTTTCATCTATACCATGATCCATGTCGTCTTTATCGTACCTTCGTCATGCTCTCTCTCTCTCTCCCTCTCTCACCGATTGTTGAACCGTATTTCATGCCAAACCGTCTTGTAGATCCGCATCGCAAAAAAAAAACAAATAAATGAATTTGGCCCTCCCCTTCAAGTTAGGCTGCAGAAGAGTCATTTTGCTTTCGCTGGTTGTTTAGTTTAAGAAGAAAGCTGCGGTGCCAAGAAATAGCTGCGCACGTTCGGGGTTGAATTTCGTTTCACATTAGCAAATTATACGGCCCTGTGGACCAGAAGGGCTGGCATTGTTCCACCTAACAAACGGGATATGAGCCCGAACCGGAAGGTCGTTATGCGCCCGAGTCTTTTCACACCCAGACGCCCCATTCTAAACCTCCATGCACGCTTTATACTATACCTTGTCACGCCATGAAGAGACGACGAAGACGAATCTGTGTAGGGCGCATTCCTCGGCCCAGTCTGTCTATTGGCCGCCTAGCACATAGTGCAAATAGATCGTTTTCATCTATACCATGATCCATGTCGTCTTTATCGTACCTTCGTCATGCTCTCTCTCTCTCTCCCTCTCTCACCGATTGTTGAACCGTATTTCATGCCAAACTGTCTTGTAGATCCGCCTCGCAGAAAAAAAACAAATAAATGAATTTGGCCCTCCCCGTCAAGTTAGGCTGCAGAAGAGTCATTTTGCTTTCGCTGTTTGTTTAATTTAAGAAGAAAGCTGCGGTGCCATGAAATAGCTGCGCACGTTCGGGGTTGAATTTCGTTTCACATTAGCAAATTATACGGCCCTGTGGACCAGAAGTGCTGGCATTGTTCCACCTAACAAACGGGATATGAGCCCGAACCGGAAGGTCGTTATGCGCCCGAGTTTTTTCACACCCAGACGCCCCATTCTAAACCTCCATGCACGCTTTATACTATACCTTGTCACGCCATGAAGAGACGACGAAGACGAATCTGTGTAGGGCGCATTCCTCGCCCAGTCTGTCTATTGGCCGCCTAGCACATAGTGTAAATAGATCGTTTTCATCTATACCATGATCCATGTCGTCTTTATCGTACCTTCGTCATGCTCTCTCTCTGTCCCTCTCTCACCGATTGTTGAACCGTATTTCATGCCAAACCGTCTTGTAGATCCGCCTCGCAAAAAAAAAACAAATAAATGAATTTGGCCCTCCCCGTCAAGTTAGGCTGCAGAAGAGTCATTTTGCTTTCGCTGGTTGTGTAATTTAAGAAGAAAGCTGCGGTGCCATGAAATAGCTGCGCACGTTCGGGGTTGAATTTCGTTTCACATTAGCAAATTATACGGCCCTGTGGACCAGAAGGGCTGGCATTGTTCCACCTAACAAACGGGATATGAGCCCGAACCGGAAGGTCGTTATGCGCCCGAGTCTTTTCACACCCAGACGCCCCATTCTAAACCTCCATGCACGCTTTATACTATACCTTGTCACGCCATGAAGAGACGACGAAGACGAATCTGTGTAGGGCGCATTCCTCGCCCAGTCTGTCTATTGGCCGCCTAGCACATAGTGTAAATAGATCGTTTTCATCTATACCATGATCCATGTCGTCTTTATCGTACCTTCGTCATGCTCTCTCTCTCTCCCTCTCTCACCGATTGTTGAACCGTATTTCATGCCAAACCGTCTTGTAGATCCGCCTCGCAAAAAAAAACAAATAAATGAATTTGGCCCTCCCCGTCAAGTTAGGCTGCAGAAGAGTCATTTTGCTTTCGCTGGTTGTGTAATTTAAGAAGAAAGCTGCGGTGCCATGAAATAGCTGCGCACGTTCGGGGTTGAATTTCGTTTCACATTAGCAAATTATACGGCCCTGTGGACCAGAAGGGCTGGCATTGTTCCACCTAACAAACGGGATATGAGCCCGAACCGGAAGGTCGTTATGCGCCCGAGTCTTTTCACACCCAAACGCCCCATTCTAAACCTCCATGCACGCTTTATACTATACCTTGTCACGCCATGAAGAGACGACGAAGACGAATCTGTGTAGGGCGCATTCCTCGCCCAGTCTGTCTATTGGCCGCATAGCACATAGTTTAAATAGATCGTTTTCATCTATACCATGATCCATGTCGTCTTTATCGTACCTTCGTCATGCTCTCTCTCTCTCTCCCTCTCTCACCGATTGTTGAACCGTATTTCATGCCAAACTGTCTTGTAGATCCGCCTCGCAAAAAAAAAAAACAAATAAATGAATTTGGCCCTCCCCGTCAAGTTAGGCTGCAGAAGAGTAATTTTGCTTTCGCTGTTTGTATAATTTAAGAAGAAAGCTGCGGTGCCATGAAATAGCTGCGCACGTTCGGGGTTGAATTTCGTTTCACATTAGCAAATTATACGGCCCTGTGGACCAGAAGGGCTGGCATTGTTCCACCTAACAAACGGGATATGAGCCCGAACCGGAAGGTCGTTATGCGCCCGAGTCTTTTCACACCCAGACGCCCCATTCTAAACCTCCATGCACGCTTTATACTATACCTTGTCACGCCATGAAGAGACGACGAAGACGAATCTGTGTAGGGCGCATTCCTCGCCCAGTCTGTCTATTGGCCGCATAGCACATAGTTTAAATAGATCGTTTTCATCTATACCATGATCCATGTCGTCTTTATCGTACCTTCGTCATGCTCTCTCTCTCTCTCCCTCTCTCACCGATTGTTGAACCGTATTTCATGCCAAACCGTCTTGTAGATCCGCATCGCAAAAAAAAAAAACAAATAAATGAATTTGGCCCTCCCCTTCAAGTTAGGCTGCAGAAGAGTCATTTTGCTTTCGCTGGTTGTTTAGTTTAAGAAGAAAGCTGCGGTGCCAAGAAATAGCTGCGCACGTTCGGGGTTGAATTTCGTTTCACATTAGCAAATTATACGGCCCTGTGGACCAGAAGGGCTGGCATTGTTCCACCTAACAAACGGGATATGAGCCCGAACCGGAAGGTCGTTATGCGCCCGAGTCTTTTCACACCCAGACGCCCCATTCTAAACCTCCATGCACGCTTTATACTATACCTTGTCACGCCATGAAGAGACGACGAAGACGAATCTGTGTAGGGCGCATTCCTCGGCCCAGTCTGTCTATTGGCCGCCTAGCACATAGTGCAAATAGATCGTTTTCATCTATACCATGATCCATGTCGTCTTTATCGTACCTTCGTCATGCTCTCTCTCTCTCTCCCTCTCTCACCGATTGTTGAACCGTATTTCATGCCAAACCGTCGTGTAGATCCGCATCGCAAAAAAAACAAATAAATGAATTTGGCCCTCCCCTTCAAGTTAGGCTGCAGAAGAGTCATTTTGCTTTCGCTGGTTGTTTAGTTTAAGAAGAAAGCTGCGGTGCCAAGAAATAGCTGCGCACGTTCGGGGTTGAATTTCGTTTCACATTAGCAAATTATACGGCCCTGTGGACCAGAAGGGCTGGCATTGTTCCACCTAACAAACGGGATATGAGCCCGAACCGGAAGGTCGTTATGCGCCCGAGTCTTTTCACACCCAGACGCCCCATTCTAAACCTCCATGCACGCTTTATACTAACGAAGACGAAGCTGTGTAGGGCGCATTCCTCGCCCAGTCTGTCTATTGGCCGCCTAGCACATAGTGTAAATAGATCGTTTTCATCTATACCATGATCCATGTCGTCTTTATCGTACCTTCGTCATGCTCTCTCTCTCTCTCCCTCTCTCACCGATTGTTGAACCGTATTTCATGCCAAACCGTCTTGTAGATCCGCATCGCAAAAAAAAACAAATAAATGAATTTGGCCCTCCCCTTCAAGTTAGGCTGCAGAAGAGTCATTTTGCTTTCGCTGGTTGTTTAATTTAAGAAGAAAGCTGCGGTGCCATGAAATAGCTGCGCGCGTTCGGGGTTGAATTTCGTTTCACATTAGCAAATTATACGGCCCTGTGGACCAGAAGGGCTGGCATTGTTCCACCTAACAAACGGGATATGAGCCCGAACCGGAAGGTCGTTATGCGCCCGAGTCTTTTCACACCCAGACGCCCCATTCTAAACCTCCATGCACGCTTTATACTATACCTTGTCACGCCATGAAGAGACGACGAAGACGAATCTGTGTAGGGCGCATTCCTCGCCCAGTCTGTGTATTGGCCGCCTAGCACATAGTGTAAATAGATCGTTTTCATCTGTACCATGATCCATGTCGTCTTTATCGTACCTTCGTCATGCTCTCTCTCTCTCCCTCTCTCCCCGATTGTTGAACCGTATTTCATGCCAAACCGTCTTGTAGATCCGCCTCTCAAAAAAAACAAATAAATGAATTTGGCCCTCCCCTTCAAGTTAGGCTGCAGAAGAGTCATTTTGCTTTCGCTGGTTGTTTAATTTAAGAAGAAAGCTGCGGTGCCATGAAATAGCTGCGCACGTTCGGGGTTGAATTTCGTTTCACATTAGCAAATTATACGGCCCTGTGGACCAGAAGGGCTGGCATTGTTCCACCTAACAAACGGGATACGAGCCCGAACCGGAAGGTCGTTATGCGCCCGAGTCTTTTCACACCCAGACGCCCCATTCTAAACCTCCATGCACGCTTTATACTATACCTTGTCACGCCATGAAGAGACGACGAAGACGAATCTGTGTAGGGCGCATTCCTCGCCCAGTCTGTCTATTGGCCGCCTAGCACATAGTGTAAATAGATCGTTTTCATCTATACCATGATCCATGTCGTCTTTATCGTACCTTCGTCATGCTCTCTCTCTCTCTCCCTCTCTCACCGATTGTTGAACCGTATTTCATGCCAAACTGTCTTGTAGATCCGCCTCGCAAAAAAAAAACAAATAAATGATTTTGGCCCTCCCCGTCAAGTTAGGCTGCAGAAGAGTCATTTTGCTTTCGCTGTTTGTTTAATTTAAGAAGAAAGCTGCGGTGCCATGAAATAGCTGCGCACGTTCGGGGTTGAATTTCGTTTCACATTAGCAAATTATACGGCCCTGTGGACCAGAAGGGCTGGCATTGTTCCACCTAACAAACGGGATATGAGCCCGAACCGGAAGGTCGTTATGCGCCCGAGTCTTTTCACACCCAGACGCCCCATTCTAAACCTCCATGCACGCTTTATACTAACGAAGACGAAGCTGTGTAGGGCGCATTCCTCGCCCAGTCTGTCTATTGGCCGCCTAGCACATAGTGTAAATAGATCGTTTTCATCTATACCATGATCCATGTCGTCTTTATCGTACCTTCGTCATGCTCTCTCTCTCTCTCCCTCTCTCACCGATTGTTGAACCGTATTTCATGCCAAACCGTCTTGTAGATCCGCATCGCAAAAAAAAACAAATAAATGAATTTGGCCCTCCCCTTCAAGTTAGGCTGCAGAAGAGTCATTTTGCTTTCGCTGGTTGTTTAATTTAAGAAGAAAGCTGCGGTGCCATGAAGTAGCTGCGCGCGTTCGGGGTTGAATTTCGTTTCACATTAGCAAATTATACGGCCCTGTGGACCAGAAGGGCTGGCATTGTTCCACCTAACAAACGGGATATGAGCCCGAACCGGAAGGTCGTTATGCGCCCGAGTCTTTTCACACCCAGACGCCCCATTCTAAACCTCCATGCACGCTTTATACTATACCTTGTCACGCCATGAAGAGACGACGAAGACGAATCTGTGTAGGGCGCATTCCTCGCCCAGTCTGTGTATTGGCCGCCTAGCACATAGTGTAAATAGATCGTTTTCATCTATACCATGATCCATGTCGTCTTTATCGTACCTTCGTCATGCTCTCTCTCTCTCCCTCTCTCACCGATTGTTGAACCGTATTTCATGCCAAACCGTCTTGTAGATCCGCCTCGCAAAAAAAAACAAATAAATGAATTTGGCCCTCCCCGTCAAGTTAGGCTGCAGAAGAGTCATTTTGCTTTCGCTGTTTGTTTAATTTAAGAAGAAAGCTGCGGTGCCATGAAATAGCTGCGCACGTTCGGGGTTGAATTTCGTTTCACATTAGCAAATTATACGGCCCTGTGGACCAGAAGTGCTGGCATTGTTCCACCTAACAAACGGGATATGAGCCCGAACCGGAAGGTCGTTATGCGCCCGAGTTTTTTCACACCCAGACGCCCCATTCTAAACCTCCATGCACGCTTTATACTATACCTTGTCACGCCATGAAGAGACGACGAAGACGAATCTGTGTAGGGCGCATTCCTCGCCCAGTCTGTCTATTGGCCGCCTAGCACATAGTGTAAATAGATCGTTTTCATCTATACCATGATCCATGTCGTCTTTATCGTACCTTCGTCATGCTCTCTCTCTCTCTCCCTCTCTCACCGATTGTTGAACCGTATTTCATGCCAAACCGTCTTGTAGATCCGCCTCGCAAAAAAAACAAATAAATGAATTTGGCCCTCCCCATCAAGTTAGGCTGCAGAAGAGTCATTTTGCTTTCGCTGGTTGTTTAATTTAAGAAGAAAGCTGCGGTGCCATGAAATAGCTGCGCACGTTCGGGGTTGAATTTCGTTTCACATTAGCAAATTATACGGCCCTGTGGACCAGAAGGGCTGGCATTGTTCCACCTAACAAACGGGATATGAGCCCGAACCGGAAGGTCGTTATGCGCCCGAGTCTTTTCACACCCAGACGCCCCATTCTAAACCTCCATGCACGCTTTATACTATACCGTGTCACGCCATGAAGAGACGACGAAGACGAATCTGTGTAGGGCGCATTCCTCGCCCAGTCTGTCTATTGGCCGCCTAGCACATAGTGTAAATAGATCGTTTTCATCTATACCATGATCCATGTCGTCTTTATCGTACCTTCGTCATGCTCTCTCTCTCTCTCCCTCTCTCACCGATTGTTGAACCGTATTTCATGCCAAACCGTCTTGTAGATCCGCATCGCAAAAAAAACAAATAAATGAATTTGGCCCTCCCCTTCAAGTTAGGCTGCAGAAGAGTCATTTTGCTTTCGCTGGTTGTTTAATTTAAGAAGAAAGCTGCGGTGCCATGAAATAGCTGCGCACGTCCGGGGTTGAATTTCGTTTCACATTAGCAAATTATACGGCCCTGTGGACCAGAAGGGCTGGCATTGTTCCACCTAACAAACGGGATATGAGCCCGAACCGGAAGGTCGTTATGCGCCCGAGTCTTTTCACACCCAGACGCCCCATTCTAAACCTCCATGCACGCTTTATACTATACCTTGTCACGCCATGAAGAGACGACGAAGACGAATCTGTGTAGGGCGCATTCCTCGCCCAGTCTGTCTATTGGCCGCCTAGCACATAGTGTAAATAGATCGTTTTCATCTATACCATGATCCATGTCGTCTTTATCGTACCTTCGTCATGCTCTCTCTCTCTCTCCCTGTCTCACCGATTGTTGAACCGTATTTCATGCCAAACCGTCTTGTAGATCCGCCTCGCAAAAAAAAAAAAAATAAATGAATTTGGCCCTCCCCGTCAAGTTAGGCTGCAGAAGAGTCATTTTGCTTTCGCTGGTTGTGTAATTTAAGAAGAAAGCTGCGGTGCCATGAAATAGCTGCGCACGTTCGGGGTTGAATTTCGTTTCACATTAGCAAATTATACGGCCCTGTGGACCAGAAGGGCTGGCATTGTTCCACCTAACAAACGGGATATGAGCCCGAACCGGAAGGTCGTTATGCGCCCGAGTCTTTTCACACCCAGACGCCCCATTCTAAACCTCCATGCATGCTTTATACTATACCTTGTCACGCTATGAAGAGACGACGAAGACGAATCTGTGTAGGGCGCATTCCTCGCCCAGTCTGTCTATTGGCCGCCTAGCACATAGTTTAAATAGATCGTTTTCATCTATACCATGATCCATGTCGTCTTTATCGTACCTTCGTCATGCTCTCTCTCTCTCTCCCTCTCTCACCGATTGTTGAACCGTATTTCATGCCAAACCGTCTTGTAGATCCGCCTCGCAAAAAAAAACAAATAAATGAATTTGGCCCTCCCCATCAAGTTAGGCTGCAGAAGAGTCATTTTGCTTTCGCTGGTTGTTTAATTTAAGAAGAAAGCTGCGGTGCCATGAAATAGCTGCGCACGTTCGGGGTTGAATTTCGTTTCACATTAGCAAATTATACGGCCCTGTGGACCAGAAGGGCTGGCATTGTTCCACCTAACAAACGGGATATGAGCCCGAACCGGAAGGTCGTTATGCGCCCGAGTCTTTTCACACCCAGACGCCCCATTCTAAACCTCCATGCATGCTTTATACTAGACCTTGTCACGCTATGAAGAGACGACGAAGACGAATCTGTGTAGGGCGCATTCCTCGCCCAGTCTGTCTATTGGCCGCCTAGCACATAGTGTAAATAGATCGTTTTCATCTATACCATGATCCATGTCGTCTTTATCGTACCTTCGTCATGCTCTCTCTCTCTCCCTCTCTCACCGATTGTTGAACCGTATTTCATGCCAAACCGTCTTGTAGATCCGCCTCGCAAAAAAAAACAAATAAATGAATTTGGCCCTCCCCATCAAGTTAGGCTGCAGAAGAGTCATTTTGCTTTCGCTGGTTGTTTAATTTAAGAAGAAAGCTGCGGTGCCATGAAATAGCTGCGCACGTTCGGGGTTGAATTTCGTTTCACATTAGCAAATTATACGGCCCTGTGGACCAGAAGGGCTGGCATTGTTCCACCTAACAAACGGGATATGAGCCCGAACCGGAAGGTCGTTATGCGCCCGAGTCTTTTCACACCCAGACGCCCCATTCTAAACCTCCATGCACGCTTTATACTATACCGTGTCACGCCATGAAGAGACGACGAAGACGAATCTGTGTAGGGCGCATTCCTCGCCCAGTCTGTCTATTGGCCGCCTAGCACATAGTGTAAATAGATCGTTTTCATCTATACCATGATCCATGTCGTCTTTATCGTACCTTCGTCATGCTCTCTCTCTCTCTCCCTCTCTCACCGATTGTTGAACCGTATTTCATGCCAAACCGTCTTGTAGATCCGCATCGCAAAAAAAACAAATAAATGAATTTGGCCCTCCCCTTCAAGTTAGGCTGCAGAAGAGTCATTTTGCTTTCGCTGGTTGTTTAATTTAAGAAGAAAGCTGCGGTGCCATGAAATAGCTGCGCACGTCCGGGGTTGAATTTCGTTTCACATTAGCAAATTATACGGCCCTGTGGACCAGAAGGGCTGGCATTGTTCCACCTAACAAACGGGATATGAGCCCGAACCGGAAGGTCGTTATGCGCCCGAGTCTTTTCACACCCAGACGCCCCATTCTAAACCTCCATGCACGCTTTATACTATACCTTGTCACGCCATGAAGAGACGACGAAGACGAATCTGTGTAGGGCGCATTCCTCGCCCAGTCTGTCTATTGGCCGCCTAGCACATAGTGTAAATAGATCGTTTTCATCTATACCATGATCCATGTCGTCTTTATCGTACCTTCGTCATGCTCTCTCTCTCTCTCCCTGTCTCACCGATTGTTGAACCGTATTTCATGCCAAACCGTCTTGTAGATCCGCCTCGCAAAAAAAAAACAAATAAATGAATTTGGCCCTCCCCGTCAAGTTAGGCTGCAGAAGAGTCATTTTGCTTTCGCTGGTTGTGTAATTTAAGAAGAAAGCTGCGGTGCCATGAAATAGCTGCGCACGTTCGGGGTTGAATTTCGTTTCACATTAGCAAATTATACGGCCCTGTGGACCAGAAGGGCTGGCATTGTTCCACCTAACAAACGGGATATGAGCCCGAACCGGAAGGTCGTTATGCGCCCGAGTCTTTTCACACCCAGACGCCCCATTCTAAACCTCCATGCATGCTTTATACTATACCTTGTCACGCTATGAAGAGACGACGAAGACGAATCTGTGTAGGGCGCATTCCTCGCCCAGTCTGTCTATTGGCCGCCTAGCACATAGTTTAAATAGATCGTTTTCATCTATACCATGATCCATGTCGTCTTTATCGTACCTTCGTCATGCTCTCTCTCTCTCTCCCTCTCTCACCGATTGTTGAACCGTATTTCATGCCAAACCGTCTTGTAGATCCGCCTCGCAAAAAAAAAACAAATAAATGAATTTGGCCCTCCCCGTCAAGTTAGGCTGCAGAAGAGTCATTTTGCTTTCGCTGGTTGTTTAATTTAAGAAGAAAGCTGCGGTGCCATGAAATAGCTGCGCACGTTCGGGGTTGAATTTTGTTTCACATTAGCAAATTATACGGCCCTGTGGACCAGAAGGGCTGGCATTGTTCCACCTAACAAACGGGATATGAGCCCGAACCGGAAGGTCGTTATGCGCCCGAGTCTTTTCACACCCAGACGCCCCATTCTAAACCTCCATGCACGCTTTATACTATACCTTGTCACGCCATGAAGAGACGACGAAGACGAATCTGTGTAGGGCGCATTCCTCGGCCCAGTCTGTCTATTGGCCGCCTATCACATAGTGCAAATAGATCGTTTTCATCTATACCATGATCCATGTCGTCTTTATCGTACCTTCGTCATGCTCTCTCTCTCTCTCCCTCTCTCAAAGATTGTTGAACCGTATTTCATGCCAAACCGTCTTGTAGATCCGCATCGCAAAAAAAACAAATAAATGAATTTGGCCCTCCCCTTCAAGTTAGGCTGCAGAAGAGTCATTTTGCTTTCGCTGGTTGTTTAATTTAAGAAGAAAGCTGCGGTGCCATGAAATAGCTGCGCACGTTCGGGGTTGAATTTCGTTTCACATTAGCAAATTATACGGCCCTGTGGACCAGAAGGGCTGGAATTGTTCCACCTAACAAACGGGATATGAGCCCGAACCGGAAGGTCGTTATGCGCCCGAGTCTTTTCACACCCAGACGCCCCATTCTAAACCTCCATGCACGCTTTATACTATACCTTGTCACGCCATGAAGATACGACGAAGACGAATCTGTGTAGGGCGCAATTCTCGGCCCAGTCTGTCTATTGGCCGCCTAGCACATAGTGCAAATAGATCGTTTTCATCTATACCATGATCCATGTCGTCTTTATCGTACCTTCGTCATGCTCTCTCTCTCTCTCCCTCTCTCACCGATTGTTGAACCGTATTTCATGCCAAACCGTCTTGTAGATCCTCCTCGCAAAAAAAAACAAATAAATGAATTTGGCCCTCCCCTTCAAGTTAGGCTGCAGAAGAGTCATTTTGCTTACGCTGGTTGTTTAATTTAAGAAGAAAGCTGCGGTGCCTTGAAATAGCTGCGCATGTTCGGGGTTGAATTTCTTTCACATTAGCAAATTATACGGCCCTGTGGACCAGAAGGGCTGGCATTGTTCCACCTAACAAACGGGATATGAGCCCGAACCGGAAGGTCGTTATGCGCCCGAGTCTTTTCACACCCAGACGCCCCATTCTAAACCTCCATGCACGCTTTATACTATACACGGGCAGCTTTCCCGCTCATGGCAGTCCTTTCAACAGCGATTACTTTGCCGTTATTTAGCGTAATTGAAACTTATTTTGATCTGCTAATATTGGGCGTGAAAACGTGCTGTGCGCACAGTTTCAAGTCTTGCACGCTTTGCGGCTAGGTTCCTGAGCCATGGAAACTATCCCATAGAAATGCATGGGGAGTAAGATTTGACAGCGAACTGCACATAAAATATTCAGAATCCTGGAATATTCTTCTAGTGTTTTCATCTCCACGTTGACTTCGTGCTTTGTGCCAAATATCACTTTCCTGAAGTAGTTTCCCTAGGTTCCTGAGAGGTCGGAATTTTGAGCGAGAGATCTGGGCATGCATTGTCACGCCATGAAGAGACGACGAAGACGAAGCTGTGTAGGGCGCATTCCTTGGCCCAGTCTGTCTATTGGCCGCCTAGCACATGGTGTAAATATATCGTTTTCATCTATACCATGATCCATGTCGCCTTTATCTTACCTTCGTCATACTCTCTCTCTCTCTCTCTCTCTCTCTCTCTTGTCCTTGGGGGCCAACTGCACTCAAAATTTTGACCGCGCGAAATCACTCTTCTGCATAGTATGACTAAAAAGACCGCGATGTACGAAGTATGTCGCCTAAAATGTGCGTAATTACGCCGCAAGCGACCAGCAAAAATCGACGATTTTGAAAACGAAACAGGGGAAAACGCGGCCATTACGGGCAGGCGGAAGTGACGTATCAGCCGTCGGCGCGAGCGGCCAGACGGCCTGGCCTGAGGGCGCGAGCTGTGCGGACCGGCCGACGCGGCCGGCTCGGCTAGTACACTCTAGCTCGGCCAGCCAGGAGGAGAGTGTGAGCGCGCGAGTGCGGGGGTGTGGGAGGCGCGAAGAAAAGCGGGCGCTTGTCCAGCCACACCGCGTAGGCATGATGTCGCGACGACACTCGAAAAGGAGAGAACCGCACGGTTGACGAAGCCTCTTCGGAGCCACGAAGACTAGGAGTACCGGCGGCGCGAAATACGAGTTTCCTAGATTATCCCGCTGCGAAGCAGGCCGATCGGCCTGGACGGCTGGCATGTCACTTCCGCTAAATGGCTGTTTGCGCGACACGCCGGGTGCTTTGTCGTCTGCAAGGGCGTTATTTTGAGTGCCTGAAACTGAATAACCACGCATTGCACAGAGCTACCGGTCGCGTCGCAGTAGTTCTCATGGTACCTACTACACATTTCGAAGGCATTTAGCCAGGGTGAAATTTGAGTGCAGTTGGCCTTTAAAATACTATAAACAGCGATCAAAAACGAAAGTAAATCGTTAGTATTAAAACAGCCCAGACCATAGTTACCAACTGTCTTGTCTCCAGTCTGATTTTTACCTACTTTGGAAGGGAAGACTTCAATGCTAAAGTAGCTAAGATGCAGGCTGGAGACAAGGCAGTTGGTAACTATGGTCTGGCCTGTAGAAATAGCACGGGGGACCTACTAGTCGAGTTCGCAGAACGGAATGATCTACGCATCATGAACACCTTCTTTTGCAAACGGGAAATCCGGAAGTGGACGTGGAGGAGCACGAATGGGGAGCATAAAAATGAAATAGACTTCATATTATGCGATAAACCTGGCGTCGTGAAGGATGTGGAAGTGCTCGGAAGGGTAAGGTGTAGTGACCACCGTATGATAACATCTCGAATTAGCCTAAATTTGAGGAGGGACCGTAACAAGCTAGTACGTAAGAAGCCAATCAATGAGCTAACAGTAAGACGTAAAGTTGAAGAATTCAGGATCGCGCTGCAGAACCGATATTCAGCTCTTACCGAGGAAGCAGAGTTTACGACACAGGACGCCAGTGACAATTTCACACAAATTATCATGGAGTGTGCAGTAGAAATCGGGGCACGATGGCTAGACAGGATACTAGTAAACTTTCCCAGGAGACGAAAGATCTAATTAGGAAACGGCAAAGCATGACAATCACCACCCCAGTTGACAGAATAGAACTAGCGGAGCTTTCGAAGTCAATCAATATTCGTAAAACAGCTGACATACGGAAGTATAGTATGGAGAGGACCGAATGTGCTGTAAAGAACGGAGGCAGCCTGAAAGCAGTGAAGAGGCGTTTAGGCGTGGGGAAAAATCAGATGTACGTACTTAAAGACAAGCAAGGCAATGTCATGACAAATAGGGACAAAATAGCCATAGTAGCCTAGGAGTTCTATTGGGATCTGTGCAGTAGCCAGGATATCCAGGATAATGCCGAACGAGAAAGTAGTTCAGAGGAGATAGACATCCCACCAGTAACGACAGAAGAAGTAAGGAAGGCTTTGAAAGAAATGAAATAGGGAAAAGCACCTGGTGAAGATCAGATAACAGAAGACCTCTTGAAGGATGGCGGAGAAATTGTTCTAGTAAAACTGGCAAACCTGTACACGCAATGACTAATGACCGTGAGTGTACCAGAATCTTGGAAGAACGCGAGCATCATAATAATGCATAAGAAAGGTGACAAGAAGGACTTAAAAAATTACAGGCCGATCAGCTTACTGTCAGTCGTCTACAAGGTACTTACCAAGGTAATCGCTAACAGAATTTCTGCCACCTTAGATTTCCGTCAACCTAAAGAACAAGCAGGGTTTCGTAAAGACTATTCAACAATGGACCATATTCGCACGATCAATCAGGTGATAGAGAAGTGCGCGGAATATACTGAACCCCTATATATAGCCTTCATAGATTATGCGAAAGCACTTGACTCGGTCGAAACCTCAGCAGTTATTCAGGCGTTACGGAACCAGGCTGAAGACGAGCATTATGTAAGAATACTAGACGATATTTACAATGAGTCCACAGCTACCATCATTCTCCATAAGAAAAGCAGTAAAATACCTATAAGGAAGGGCGTCAGACAAGGAGACACAATCTCTTCGATGTTATTCACAGCATGTTTACAAGAAGTATCCAGAACATTAGATTGGGAACAGGTGGGAGTTAGGGTTATTGGGGAATACCTCAGTAACCTCAGATTTGCTGGTGACGTTGCCTTGTTAATTAACTCGGGAGACAAATGGCAAAGCATGCTTACTGCACTGGACAAACAGAGTAGAACCATGGGCCTGAAAATTAATAGAGGGGAAACTAAAGTAATGATCAATAACCTCGAGTCAGCACAGCGGTTTGAGATAGGTGGCGAGGCAGTGGAAGTGGTAAGCGAATATATCTACTTAGGCGAAGTTGTGACCCCGGATCCCAACCATGAGGCAGAGATAATTCGAAGGATAATAATGGGCTGGAGTGCATTCGGCAGGCATTCTCAGATAATGAATGGCAGCCTACCATTGTCCCTGAAGAAGAAAGTGTATGACAGATGTATCTTACTGCTACTCACCTACGGGGCAGAAACTTAGAGGCTGACTAAGAGGGTTCAACTTAAATTGAGGACGACTCAGCGCGCAATGGAACAGAAGATGATAGGTGTAACGTTAAGGGACAAGAAGACAGCGGAGTGGGTGAGGGAACAAACGCGTGTTAAGGACATATTAGTAGAAATTAAGAAGAAGAAATGGACGTGGGCAGGGAATGTAATGCGAAGGCAAGATAACGGTTATTCATTAAGGGTAACAGAGTGGATCCGTAGAGAAGGCAAGTGTGGCAAAGGGCGGGAGAAAGTTAGATCAAGAAGTTTGCGGGGATAAATTGGTCGTGGTTAACACAGGACCGAGGTAATTGGAGATTGATGGGAGAGGCCTTTGCCCTGCAGTGGGCGTACATAGGCTGGTGATGATAATGGTGATGATTAAAACAATGACGGGACAAGAAAAGGAGTCTGTGGGAGGAGGGAGCAGGCTTTACGGGTAACTCAACTTCTGTGTTTCAGAAAAATTTACATTCAGCCGCGCACTAGAGCAGCATTGTTTGTATTCGCAGCATTCCGGACGGCCTGGATACCGTCCTCTGGGGCACTCAAGACCACAGCATACCTTGACGAAACTCCAGCTTAGCTCACAGCTGGGGGATGAAGAGTTACGGAAAGTGTTATGTGAAACCTTTTACCCACGAACGACGGTGCACGACCTACCACGTTACACGGCTCACAGTATTTTTGGCATGGACTGTGATTTTGCAGCAACGGAACTGTCTTTAGCACTGTCATACATGACCAAAAATACTGCTCCTTGAGCGGGCGGGACCACCTACGCCACGTTGCGAAATCTTTCGGACGACCAACAAATTATACTCTTGCAGTTTTTTAACAAAGTATGGCGCAGTTGGAACTTACCAGCACAGTTGAAAATCGCCACCATCTGCGTCATCCCGAAACTTAAACGACCGGATTCCATTTCGAATCTGAGGCCAATTTCGCTAACATCATGCGTCGGAAAAGTATTGGAGAAAATGGCCCTAAACAGATACGACTGGCAGTGAGAACAACAAGCACATCTTCCACCGACGCTTTTAGGATTTTGCCGTCATGTATCGACCCAAGACGCAGCACTGTTGATCAAGCAGGATGTCTTCCTGCGGGGAAGCAAAACCCAAACCCGCACCATAGTGGGATTGGACGTCCATAAGGCGTTTGACAACATCAAACACCCAGAACGTCTGGAGAAAGTATACAGCCCCCAACCAGGCCAACGCTTCTCACACTACATAAGCAGCTTTCTTACCGATCGTCAAATACAGATTCGTCTGGGTGCTCCCACAACTACCCCTGCAACTCACCCGCTCCCGCGAGGCACGCCACAAGGGGCTATACTCTAGCCCACTCTTTTTAATGTCGCACTCAAGGATCTCCCACCACAACTACACGAAATCCCCGGGCTCAAGCATGTTATCTACTCTGATGACGTGACGCTGTGGAGCACACAAGGAAACCCAGGCGAACAGCAAGAAATCATCCAACAAGGTATCAACGTTGTCACAGCATACCTTGACTCTCTTGGTCTGAGATGCTCCCCAGAGAAGAGTGAATATATAGTAGTTTTGGACGACCAAACAAAAACAGGAGAAGAAAAACGACGCCTCATTCAACTCACGGTCAATGGTCAACCAATACCGCGAAAGCGGACACTACAGCAGATGAATCACATCGCAAATATGTTGAAAATAATTTCTACAAGATCGATGGCGTGAAGGAAGCAGAACTCAGGCGCATTACAGAAGCCCTTGTATATATCAGGATCATGTACGTGCTTCCATACATGCGTGTCACGGAACATCAATTCCGCCAAATCAACAATCTCTTGAGACGCATAACCCGCATCACACTCAGAGTCTCCAGCTATGCTGCAAGTACTTTTGTTGAAGGCACCGCCATATTCAACACATTAACTGACAGACTCATCATGCACCAAAAAGCAGAGTCTTATCGTCTTACAACATCTAAACAAGGTCGTGCCTTGCTGGAGCTTATGGGATACAACACTGCCAATTTACCCGTCATACCACTCACCGCACCACCATGGGACGCCATCCCATTCATCAAGGTAAAACCCATACCTAAGCATATGAACCCCGTAGAGGACGTCGCACGACGAGCAGCACGCACCCGCATACAGCAACCCACCGATTCACTTTCTTCACTGCAAGCATTGATTCTTCTGGCAACGGAGTCGTTAATCATCCACACGACGTCCCTTCTGTGGCGACAGCGCAAATACTGGCCATAACGCAAGACATTACTCAACATAACTACCAATCAGAGAGCATTGTCATTCGCTCTGACTCACAACAGCCCTGCGGGCTTTCCTTCGCAACGAACTGCCTCCAAATATACGAGCTGCGCTGGCTGAGTATGGACAGCGCCATCCTGATATCTCAATCCCTTTAGAATGGACCCCAGGAGATTCTTCTTCCTTAGGCAATGCTCGCGTCCACGATAAAGCCTCAATGGCCTGGGGTTCCGACACTTCCCAGCCCTGGCCCGAGACCTACTTCCCGGCAGAGGACAGGAAAGAGCGCCATCAGGAAGGAAGAGCGTATATGAAGACATTCCAAATAGCCCGCAGAGAACTCCCCAGTCCACCTGATTCTCTTGCGAGGCGGTACACGACACTCCTTAGTCAAGCACAAACACACTCCCTATACCAAACGACTACACTCTGCATCAAATACAGAACAATCCAAGCAAACCGCATTGCCAAGTATGCGGCTCCATACCCACACCATCGCCTCCTGTATTTTACAATGCCAAACGCATCGCCCGCTTCCCAATGGGAGTGAGCGGTACGCCTGCAGTGCCCATGTGTTGCAAGGTGGGGCCCCGAGTTGAACCGAGATCACCCGACCGTAACTGAATTCGAGAGCGGCTTGTGCTTGGTTGCAAAGGCAACCGATGTTTGATATTGTCGAAGTGACGACGCTATCGCAAGCGTTAGAAAACTGAGACCCGTGGCGGAGCACGTTTTGCCAACGTTGCCGCTTTCCACCACGCGTCGCCCAAGATGAGCCGGTCACATGACTAAAGCACTGGGGAGGCTAGAGATTGGACGAGAGTGGCCGGAGTAGAAGGAGAGGGCTTGGTTGGCTGGTCCGGGCTGATGCGTTTGGCATTTTAAAAATACAGGAGGCGATGCCCACACTCACCAACACTTACTGGACCTGTCCCAGAACCCACACACCGCAACGTCGCTCACTACCCCATCACATTTTTTCCTGGGAGGACTGGGTTGCCCACCTCGGCAAGACGACCTCTTCGTGGACAACTCTGTTTCAGCACCTGCTCACCATCAGGGGGTAGGTCGTTTGATCTCAACCTCCTAGAGCGCGGTCCCGGAGATGGGTCGTATTAATAAATATTTACTCTCTCTCTCTCTCTCTCTCACTTTCTCTCTCTCACTCTCTCGCGCGCGCGCGGTGAATGTGGCGTCACGGCCGCCGCCTACAAAATTGCATAACCGAGTTCCAGGCCCGTGGTCGGGTTTTATCCGGCGGCGTCTATCGCGTGTCGTGAGCGGCCGGCTTGTTCGAGAGTGGCTGGCACGTCGTTCTTGGCAAACGTCACGGGGCCATCCTGTCGCTAGTTTTGACGGCGTGGCAAAAAGTGGGACCGTTTGGGAAACCGACAACATCACGTATTTACGGCTGCAGCCCTGAAACCTACACAATCCCGCTACCTTTCAGTTACGACCCAATAAGCCCTGAAAACGAGCTGTCACGAATAAAAGAAAAGGAGACAACGCATGGACTTAGCCCACGCTGCCCCAGAACAATAACAAGCAACAATTCTCAAAAACATGTCTACTGTTCAAAACGTTTCAACAGACTAATTGGCGCCTGTATAGGCAACAGCGGAAATGTTCCCGCGACTAACCATACAGGGGGCAATTGGTCTGGGGTGCGCTCGGCAGCGGCCCCGTACACGGGCCATGATATCGAAGCGCTATCGCGACGTGCGCTTTCGAATGCGACGCAAGCAATAGGCGCGCTGGCAACATCAAGCCGTGAAGGATGAAAAAGAGACTCGAAAGGTTCAGCTATACGGCGAGGTTTGTCGTGAGACACATAAGACTTCCTATTCTTTTGAGACCTCGTCCAACCAGCAACACCCCCCCCCCCCCCAAAAAAAAAAAAAATCTGAGCACCGCATTCCCATTCCTTTTGCCCTTTTTTCGCTTATGCTATTTATACCTGTGCTACACGGCCCTTACAAGGCCTCCCGAAGGCCTTTGAACCAACTGTCTATTGAGTGCCCCATTGCAAATACATAAGGTGCCCTTCCAAGTAAGCGTTCAACTGTCAATTGAAGATTGCCGTGTAGCAGAGGCATAACACACTGCTATAATGTGAAAAGAACAATAAGAAGGGTGCGGTTTTTTTTTTACCGGCAGCATATAACAGCCCCCCAAAAATACTTTTGGCGTAGCCACTGCTTTTGTTATATATTCGTGTGAACTCTGCAAGTATATGCAATTGATTGCTGGTGGCCTGCAAACTCTGTTTTCACCGGCTATTGCGGTCTATTTTCTTCGGTGGGGTAGGCGGCTTCTTAGAGGTAGCTCGTTCGGGGCTCGCTGATGCTATGATACTACTCACGCGCACAAAATGTTATTCGCTGAAGCACCAACGGGTTTGCTGATCATCTAGTATAATTCCCTTTGTATAAAACATAGATCCTGCTGCGTGGCGTCTGGATAACAGTTGTTCTATTATCGTGGTATATTGAAATACGAACAACGGAGCGCGTGGCTTCCAGTACACGCTTCGCATCCTGGGGACGAGTGGCGTATGCGCAGTACGAAAAAAGTTACGAGAGTTCGTGTCCCACCTTGGTATGCAAAGACCGTCGTTCCTCGTGTAAGCATGCTTACACGCGGAACGATGTAGGCATGCTTACACGCAACAAACCAAAATGCATTTTGGTTTGTCTTTCCGCCGCGTTCGGCGCGCGCTCACGCCAGCGTTATTTAACTTCGTCGCTGCGCTGAGCGAAAATGGCCCACGCAGCTATATTCCTCAATTTTTTTTTTTCGTACCGAGCGCCCAACAAATGACGGAAAGGCGATGGTCTTTAAACTATCGTAACTTGTTCGCACTGCGCATACGCGGCCCGCCGCCAGGATGTGCGGCATGTACTGCAAGCCACACACTCCGTATTTCAATGTATCACCATAGTACTTAATAATGTTGGTCAGGGCCTCGTGGTTGACAACAGCCTTGCAGCGTCAACATCAAATGCGGTAAAACTGTTGAGTGAGTTTTGCATCAGCGCACCGTGCAATTCTTGTCCAGGACTGTTGTCTTCAGCCCAAGCCAAATTTATTTTCGCCCAGGTTGCTCCACTAGGAGTGCGGACATGGAGTTTCGAAGCAGCATGAAACTTGACTGTCACTATAACCAGGTTACGGCTCTGGTGAACCCATATTTTGAAAAGCTTATGACAGTGCGGAATATCCTGTTTCCCAGTGTGGATATCACAGAGCTTAAATTTTTCAAGGTAACTCGTGGAATGAATTTATGAATTTCTAAGAGACATTAAGCAAACCTGTCGGGCAAGTTGGTGCATTATGATTCACAAAATAGAGCGCGACTTGGACAACGACGGTAATGGAGGACGACGGGACAAGCGCTCACTTGCAACTAACATTTATTGAGGCATCGTCTCATATTTATACGTGAAGTAGACTTGACTCGGTCGGGAAGCTGAACCTGTTCAGTTACTACAGGTGCTGCCGCGCTAACAGGCACCTTTTCCTGGCTCCTTGGGAGTCCTAGCAACGTGCGCTTCCACAAAAATTCCGTAGCTTCGGAAGCTTGCCGTCGGAGAGAACGCAAATACCTCTGTGCAGTCCAGTGCTGATGCTGAGCGTAGGTGATCACACGCAACCAGTCGTTGAACAGACAAACTTGGTGCCCAAGCTCTGACCGGAGGATTCTGATGAGACGTTTCACATAGCCGTGGGATGGCTTAACGTAACCAAACAAGGCATATATCTCTGGCGGCACAAGTCCCTTTCGAAAGCAGAACGACAGATATCGGGAACGGCAGGAGGAAACCGCTATAAGACTAACTAACACATCAGCTCGTGGTAGAGACGATGGTGAACACAAAACAGGGCCCATTGTAGAAGAAAGGAAGAAAGGAAAGGAAAGGACCGAGTCAAGTCTACTCTAGGAAGAGGACCCAAATTTAGTCAAGAGCCTAAGATCCCCGCTCACGAGCTACTGACCCTCAATAGGCAGATCGCGGAAAAAACAGGCGTCGAAGACCGGGAACGGTGTCTCCTAGACGGAGTTGACAGCCTTCGTAGGACTGCGCCCAGGCAGCCAAGCAAGTGTTCACAAGTGAAGACCAAGCCTGTGGTTCAGTACTTCAATGACAATGGGCTACGACTACTTCTGAGTGACAAGGAGGGTAAGTTTGTTGCGATGCCTTCCGGTGTTTTCAATGAGAAGGCAGGGCAAGCGATAGAAAAGAGCTTCAAACCCGTGAAGGCAAGTGCCCAAAAGGTGAAAGCGAAGGCTGCGGACTTATGTCGGGAACTTGAGCTGCCCCTTCTAGCAAAGGCAATTACTAGTGTCAAGAGTAATTGTCTGAGCGTGTTTTTCACAGCTAAGACGCATAAAGATAAGATGCCCTTTCGGTGTATTGTCAGTGAGCGCGGAGCTTGGCAGTCGCATTCAAGCCGGTTTTTACAGAGGCATCTCGGTAGCCTTAACATCGACGACCCATTTATCACCAAGACTTCACTTGAAGTAATAGATTATATTAAGAATGACGCATCGGTGGGGTTTGCCTTTTCTGTTGACGTTGAAATTTTTTTCTATTCTGTGCCGCACTCGGAACTGTTTGCGTATGTTAGGCAATGCATTGATGTAAACGGCGTGGTCAAGTTCCAGAATTCTTGTGGTATGTCGGTGGACTGGTTTATGCGTTTGTTGGAGTTTTATCTGGACGCAACATTTGTTTCTTTCGAAGGACGCACGTATATTCAGAAACAAGGTATTTGTAGCGGGTCATGCGTTGCGCCAGTCTTATGCAATATTTTTCTTGCTAGTGTCGACCGGGACTTGCTTTTAAGTTTTGATAAGGATGTTGTTCCGCGTGTGTTTAGATATGTCGACGATTTTTTAGTGGTTTTAAGAAAACAGTGTTCACCTAACTACATTGCAACCGCAGAAGGGATTTTAGAGAATTTTAGCCGCCATGGGAAGGGTCTTGAATTTACACACGAGGTTCCCAATGATGACACCCTGCAGTTTTTAGATATTAATTTTAAGTTTTCATCTGACCATGTTTGTTGGGTTATCGCCCGCGTGCCGGTAAACATCTTCTGCCATTTTCATCATCTCATTCAAAGACTGTTAAAAGGGCCATAGCGTCTCTGGTTTTAGAATCTGCACCGAAGAAGTCCTGTGCACATGCTGTTCAAGAGAGGTTTGACTCTCAACTGAAGAGACTTCTGTCGGTCGGTTACCCGAGCTATGTCTTGGTGGGTGTTGCCGAAGCCTTTCTGCGGAAAGCCAAAGGCCAAGTAGGCGCGAAGCGGCCAGAACAACCTAAGGCGATAGCCTGTTGTTCTGCCCTATATACATAGAGTTACGCACAACCAGAAGAAAGTGGCAGAACGGTACCAAGTGCGGGTGGTGTTTTCTGCTCCACAAAAACTTGACCGCCTGTGTGCGCTAATTTCCGGCAAGCCCAACCCAAGAAGTGCGAAAAGAAGCATGCAAAGCGCTTTGTGCCCTGTGACGTCGAGGTAGTCTCCGAGATACCGCTTTCATGCGGGGAGGCCTACATCGGCCAGACGGGCAGATGTGTGAATGACCGGGCACGCGAGCATAGTTCTTCTCTTAACAATGATAGGCGCGCGCAAATACCGGCGCATTGCCAAGATTGCAGGCCTGTCAGTCCTTTGGAAAAATGCAGACCTTTCTTTGAGCAGATTAGAATTCTCGGCAGGAGTGATAATACAGTGGCGAGGGAGCCCTTGGAAGCGTTTTATATTAAGCAGAAAGGTGACAAGTGCGTCAGCCATACTTCTGTGTTTTTGCGGGCCAGCGAGTTTGAATTTTTGAAAACGTCAATTTGATCATATTACCCGGTTGATGCGTTCCATGTAGTGTACCGAAGTGCGCGTGCGCATGCTCCCGATGATTCATGCATAAATATGAGACGATGCCTCAATAAATGTTAGTTGCAAGTAAGCGCTTGTCCCGTCGTCCTTCTTTACCGTCGTTGTCCAAGTCGCGCTCTATTTTTTGAATCTAAGAGACACAGTTCAGACAAAGTCGTATTTCGGTAGGCAGGCACCCATGGCAAATGTCTTTTCCCGATCCCATGAAGACAATAATTGACTATTATTATTAATACAGATATTGATATCCATACTATATTGTTATTATTCAATGATTGTTATTAATATAATATGCACCGAAACAAACGTCATGTGGCTGTTTTCGGGGCATGAAAATAAACACTGCATTGATTGGTTGATCAGAGTACTATACAGCGGACTACATATTAGCAAATTCATTTATCGTACCGTACTCCAGAAGCATAGCCTCCTGTATAACCGACTGTGCCTGCTCTGTCGCCCTGAAACCGATTGGAGCAGCCCGTTCACCGTAGGGGCGCCAAGTTCCCAGGTTTTCCGATGGCCATGCCGATGCGAACTGCTGTTTGAAGCGGAGGTGAACTGAAACGCACCTTGGCGTCGTATGCTATACGCAATGGCGTCTTCCAGTTAAAAAAGTCCGCAAAACGGCAAGCTTGGACTTCATGGGCCAATATTAAAGACCAAAGCTTTATGCGTGGCGTCGCAGAGCTACTAACAAGGCGTTCAGTGTACTGTTCCAGCCTGCACGCTCGCCCTTTTGGGTTCATGACGGGAGTATCACAACAAAATGTATACCTGCCCTCACGGCTTTCACTGCGATAAGAGCCAGTTAACTTTTCTCCCGCTCTATGGGAGTTGATAAGTGAAAAATAATGATTTATTGATTTATTTTTAGTGATAATTAAGTCATACTAACCAAATTTTGTTTGAAGTCCAAACTGTTGAGCTCCCCTTTTTTACTTACGAGTCCATTCAGTCTTGTTCTGCGGCTAATATTTTTTACTGTCGCCGAAACGGTACGCGCCACCCTCCTCAATCCCTTCCCTATTTCTCCGTCGCCGCTGCTCCACGAAATGTTGCCATCGCACATGTAGTAGACATATTGCCGACGCGGTAATCGGCAATGCCTGGCTGCTGCGCAAAGTATGACGACTTCAAGCTTTAGCTCAACACTCTAAGAAAAAAGGGTAGGAAAAGGGAGGAAATCGAGGGTTTGCTCCCCCGGACCAGCGAGCTTCTCTGTTAGCTAATTACACGTAGCGCCCTCTGTACGGCCTCTACGAAACACCGAAACGGGGGAGGAAATATTATCCCCTGTCGTCTGCAATCTGCTGTCGGCGCCGACGCCGAAACTCACTCACTCACTCTCAACGGGGAGCCATCCAGTTCGCGATGGAGGCCCTCCAACGCCAGCAGTCATAGATGCTGCCTCCCCTACAGGAGGCTGGTATCAGCGACTAATTTAGCCGGCCAATAAAGATGTTGTTCTCTCTCTCTCTCTCTCTCTCTCTATATATATATATATATATATATATATATATATATATATATATATATATATATATATATATATATATATATATATATATATATATATATATATACGCGCAACGTTTTTATATGTGCTAATGATGCGTTCAAAAATTCACCCTGACAAGGCCTTGTCGTCTCCCCGGCACACACGCCACCGCATCTCGTGACGCAAGCGCTGGCTCTCGTCACGAACATGCTGCCAATAAACAACGCTTCAGTGACACCACGTGGTTATTTATAACGCAGATGTACAAAAAAGGCTAAATTCATTACGGCCCTCCGCAAGAACTACAGCAGCACTTTAACTTTCGATGAAGCGAACTGCTCCACATACACAGGCCAACAAAGTTCTCTTTTTTTCATTTTATTATCTTTCCACACTCAGCAGAGCAAGGTCACGAAGTCAGTCCTGATCCATTAGGGCCCGCAAATAGGAAAGTATCAATTTCAGCTTGCTAGAGGATCTTTCCCAGCCAGCTATGGAAACTGCTATGATGGCTACCATCGCGTGAAGGGCGACGCGGAGTTTGGGAAAGATGCTCTCATCTCCATGTTTAGATGGCGCGAAAAATAGCTGCCACTGGTGGTCTGGTAAACGGCCAGGATATTTTTGTACACGGTAAAATCTGACATCGGGGTATGCACTGTGCCATGGCCGGCACCCCATACAAAAATGCCTTATGGGCGTCTATGTAAAAATGTATGATGAGCTATGGCCACCTATGGGTCCCTATGGTCACCCATAAAAAGGAATAAATTAGGCTATAGCCAGCTATTGAAGTTTTTATGCATCCTGCACTAAAGAATGTAAACCATACAGTTCTCTTTAGACGACTATAGGACATCCTACTGTGTTTAGTCTATAGAGTCACAGCTATTCAGGTTACTGCAGCCAGCTAAAAAAATATGTATGACTTTAGACCAGCAGCGACAAAGCTCGTTTGGCTGGCTATAGACCATTGTGTAGCTTTAAGTCTACAGACTTGAAACCATTCAGCTGTCCTTTGCCAGCTATTGGGAAAAATTTGTCCTAAAGCTAAAGAGAGACAGCCACAAAAGCTCTTTTGGCTGGCTATAGGCTGTTGTTTAGCTATAACTCTACAGACTAAAAACCATTCAGCTGTCTTTTGCCAGCTATTGAAAAGTGTTCGTCCTAAAGCTAAAGAGAGAAAGCCATAAAAGCTCATTTGGCTGGCTACAGGCCGTTGTTTCGCTGTAAGTCTACAGACATAAAACCATTGAGTTGTCTTTTGCCAGCTATAGGAAGAAACTTGTGCTAAAGAGAGACAGCCATAAAAGCTATTTTGACTGGCTATGGGCCGTTGTTTAGCTCTAAGTCTACATACTTGGAACCATTCAGCTGTCTTCGGCCAGCTATTGGAGAGAATTTGCTTTAAAGCTAAAGAAAGGCAGCCATAAATGCTTTTTCGGCTGGGTAAAGTGCAATATATAACTGTAAACCTTTAGACGTGAGACAATTAAGCAACATTTTGCCGGCATTAGGAAATCGTTCGGCGCCGAATTTGCAAGCCTGCATCCATAAAAGCTTCCTTAGCTAACTACATAGTGACATAAAGCTCCAAGTCTCGAGCCGCTAATAGAAAAGTGATTGCTATAAAGGTACAATTCGAGCAACCAATAAATCCTATTCTTCTGGTTTCAATGTGACTTATGACGCGACATTCATATACTCATTATTTACCTAGCTACATCTACAACACAGATTGCATAACGATGATGAGGTTGATCGGCCGGTTATATGAAAGTATTTGTTCAATAACGTTAGGTACTTATTATACCAACAATACGCGAAAAGTACAATTAAAGGCAGCTAGTGATTAACGCTCAAATTCAGGTTGCAACTTTGGATACTGCGTGTCGGCAAAGCTTGCAAATGAACGTTGACCGAAAGACGTATAATTTCGGAGAATTCTTCCTCTGCTGCTCTTCGCTCCCGCGGTGAAAAAGCGGGCTTCTCTTAAAACGGCCCTCATAGTGTCGAAGCAGATTGGAAATAACTTTTCCGGCCCACGGTACGTGCGGACACGCTCAGAAATATGGTGGAAGCTCCGAACAACCGCATTTTTTCTCCCGTAGAGCCCAGTTTGAGATTAGTTATTGAGAAAGGGGGAGAGCGACCCACGCCGGCCTAGGGAGCCTACATGCCGGCTCCCTACGCCGGCCCGAAGCGCGGAGAGGAAATTCTGGGAAGCGATAAAAAGGCAGAGGGGACACCCCTGCTTTCTGTTTTATTTTCTGTTTGTTTGGCATACTGGTTTTGGCGATGGGTACCGAAGGACACAGCCATGCGGCCCGAGCTGTGTTAGTATTCGTGGGCGCAGCAACGATAGTGACAGACAATTTTTCCTGAGTACTGAGAACAGATATAGTTTTTTTCGGATGAAGAAAACAAAACGTTAAGTGATTTTGTATTTACCACATAAAAATAATTACCAGCGAACATAGACACTATTTGCTATAGGCACGTATTTCCGCACGTAGGCACGTATTTCCGCGCTATTTGCTAACGTGATGGGCCTGCTTATACCAGGATGTACTCAGTCAGCCACATTTCGTCTCCTTACTCATGTGCGCGGGCATGGCACGTGTTGCCTGGTGCAGGGAATGTACGATTCGACGGCTATGTGTTCGTGTAGATGGGTAGACGCCAAGCAAATGTGTCGCTTTTCGGTGTTTACGGTGACAGTGCTATGATTAATTCAACATCAACATCAAGTCATGAGAAAATGGATACCTGCGATACCACGACAGGAATTTCATCGTACGCAAAACTCCAGGGTGAGTGATCTTGCGAACTGAAGAGACTGTATAGTGCGAGAAATGCTGGACTTTTTTTTTGGTGATCAAGAATACGTTTCCAAACTACCCTTCACAACATTGGCATTGCAACGTACACATGAGTGAAGATTTGGCCGCCGTGATGTGACAAAGATTTTTTCGCTAACTGAGGAAACTTACAAGGAAATAATTCAGTGGACTTGGAAAACGTTTTTTTTAGTATTGCATTGTGTGTGACCATCTTCATTGTTTTATTAAGAGTTCATTTGCATTTTAGCCACCGTACCTGTAACTTTGTGCGTTGAGTACTGAGTGTCATGAATGACTTCTGAGTGCTCTCCTTTCTGTGGACTACCCAGCACCTGTAGGTATTTGTGTCTGGGCGGGCGTTCGCGGGCAATGTGCCGCGTAGTGTGGCTGTCGAGCGAGTAACCTAAGCGTGAGCCCGAGTGTTGGAATGCGTGTGCTGTGTTTTTCGATCGGCGTATGTGAACAACTGTTTACTGGGGGCGAATTAGGGTAGATAGTAGCCTTTTATGTAATGAATGGAATGAATAAATCCCTTGGGTTTGCTTTCCTTGAATGCCTGTGTTTAAGCCTTTTGTGAATGAAAACTGGCGAAGTGTTTGCGATCGCAACCTTGCACTCCCCCGATATCGCTGAAGTGTTCACGGAGCATATAGAACTTCTCCTGTGGCACAACCCAAGTGCCACAGGAGAAGTTCTAGAGATCCGCAACGCTATATGCCGGCATGGCAGCGTCCTAATAATTTCTCAGCGGCTGCTGCTGTCGCTGTGCTTCAAGTAGTGGAGATTCTCTTCTGGCTGCAGCCCATGCGAAAATATCGTATGGTCGGCTATTGGAAACCCTTCTTATGGTTGTCTTTAGCTATTTGGCCCAATTATCTTGCGACGTTTCTATAGCTGTCTATAGTCATTCCTATCAAAATTCCTATGGGTGTCTTTAGCGTCTTCTATAGCCATAGCGATATCAAAAGAAGAGCTAAAGACAGCCATATAACCGGCTATAGAATAAGCTAAAGACACCCATAGGATTGTCGATACGAATAGCTAAAGGCAACCATAGAACCGGCTATAGAAGAAGCTAAAGACACCCATAGGAATGTCGATACGAATATCTAAAGACAACCACAGAAGCGGCTATAGAAGACGCTAAAGACACCCAAAGGAATGTCGATACGAATAGCTAAAGACAACCATATAACCGGCTATAAAACAAGCTGAAGACACCCATAGGAATGTCGATACAAATAGCTGAAAACAGCCGTAGAACCGGTTATAGAAGAAGCTAAAGACACCCATACACTCAAAGTCAATTCCTGGTTATACGACCCGCATGCAGGCGGGCCGCCGCGTCATTTTAAAGCCGCTTATAAAGCGGCGGTTCTGGCGGCCTCGCGCGCAAGCAGCCCGCCAAACACGCGGCCCACCGAACACGCGGCCCGGCGTTTAAGCGGCCGTATTGAGGGCCGCCTAATCAGCGGGCCACCTAACCAGCGGGCCACCTAAACACCGGGCCGTGTGTTCCGCGGGCCACTGGCCGTAATTTTTCTACGCGGCCCGTTATGCTAATCTATTCCCGCTTACGAAGCGGCCCCCAAATCATACGGCCCCTCAAATAAGCGGCCTTGATGCTTTCTACCAAAAAAAGAAGAAAAAACCAGCCAATCGGCCAGAATTGAGTTTATCCGGGTTTTTTATTTTTTTTGCTCGCATTGCCAGGTCAACGTCAGCATCCCGTGACGAATGCTCTAACACATGTTACATCATGCGAGGCACACAAAGCACATAGGCACATACACACAACCCTACGGAGACTCGAACCCGGGTCTACTACAACACATGAAGAGGCGGGTATCATAACCACTGCTCCACGACCCACGGGTTGCTGGGGAGTGCAAACATGGGCTTATAAGTATTCTGCATGCTGTTGCGCGTCAAGCAGGAGTCTTAAATAACACATTCCGCTGTGAGTGACTTTCTTTAGACCACCGTTTTCGAATCACTCCACCAAAGAGGCATAATACTACGGTTGGGAGGGCTTTAAGTACATTGCTATAGGAGCAGAAACCTTTTGTCATGCTGTGTGCCCATTTCAATAGTATGATGCGCCATGCGGTGATTTATTCCATCGATGCAAACAGAATTGATAACAGTTCTTCTGCCTTGTAACCAAAAGTATTCTTGGCCATTCGCGGAACGTGCCTCCTATGACAATGCATGCAAATAACTAGCACGTAAGGCACACTGTCGTGCTGAACATAAGAGCTGTCTGGTCACGAGTGGCAAGTATACCAAGCATGAAATGGTGTACTGAATTTTTTCTGCTCGTCGTAGCTCTTCTGATGGTGCTGTTACATGCCTTCACCTTTATTTTAGTAAGAGGGGGCGGTAGTAAATTACGTCTCTGGTAATGTAAAGAACCAATAATAAATTACTCATTCTATATAACATTGTGTCGCGACGCCTGCAGAATTGCCGTGTCGCCTGAAGAATTGGTGATCGCGAGCACACAAAGAATATCTTAGCGTTTTCTCGCGCAGACCGGATAGGCGCTCGGCCGTGTAACTTGTAACCCCCTGCATTTCCAGAAAAATGCAGTTTTCGCGGAGGTTCCACCTTTAATCGTTATAATATCGTAAAGATCATTTGTCGAACCAAATTTTGAGAAACCAAAAAATAAAAAAATATTAAAAAATGACAAACTGGTAAACAGTATAACACCCTGCATTTCCACAATAATGCAGATTTTGCGGAAACTTGGAATTTTTATCATAGCGTAGATCGAGAGAATTGGCCGAACATAACTTTGAAAAACGAAAAACCAAGAAAAATATAAAAAATACGAAAAATGGTGAGCCGTGTAACGCCCTTCATTTACAAAAAATGCAGATTTGGCGCCAGTAACACCTGTGATCGTTATAATAGTGTAAATGGAGATAATTTGACGGACAGGACTTAGAAAATTCAAGAAATTTGGCTCTAAAAGACTCACACTCAAGAGAAGCGCCATAAGAATGCTGAGCATTAGTAGACAATTCTCTTAATTTTTGCAATTTTTTAAGTGGCCTCATTTAACTCGCGCTCCAGTTATTAACGAGTTATATTATTGTACGCGGAAGCGCAAGGTCGCGGTTGAGCATTTTCAACATTTTCAAGGTCGTTCACCAAAACCATAGCACTTGGTAATGAATGCACACTTGTGCATCTGAAGTTTAGACCGTATAAAACATTGCCACCAATAAATGTGTTACAATGGCTGCAATTGCACTAACACATTTGTGACTTGTGCACTTCTGGAACACCTTCATGACCTCAGTTATCATGCAATCAGGTTTTACCTTTATAATCTCAGTGTTTTGCCACCTGATCTATCAGGCCTCAATGCACATACCACGAATTAAAAAAAAACTCCCTATATTTATAATGCCATGTTACAAGCAAAGCTGTAAAGCAAATATCTGTATACATTAAACCTATCCGGATCTTGAAGTGATAGTCTACTCATACAAGCTTGGGACATGAGCAGAGAGCTGAGTTGGGTATGTAAATTTTAAGTATTTTGTCATTTTCGAATTCATGAGCATGCACAAGTGTGAGATTAAAATTACATGAATGACACCATGTCGAAGGAACGATGTTTTCTTTTTATTTGATATCAAAAATACAAATACGAACACGAAATACTTATACTGAAATAACAAATACAAATATTAGCAGATTGCTCTTATGGAACACACAAATGAAAGTATTATTTTGTGGAAGAGCAAATAAGGACCTGTCAAGATAAAATTATTCTTTCATTTATGGAATTTTCAGCAGCTTGCTGAACAGGGAGGAAACTCATCTTTTTTGCAGGCTGCTGACTGTATAAAGCCCAATGTTTGGCCTAAAGCTGAGGGGTATACCTCATGTCCTAATGTAATATATTACCAAACAAAGAAAAAGTACTTTCTCCGGGCTTCAATTATGGTCCAGGTGAGGTGAGGTGACTGTGAGAGGGAAAGAGGTTCCCAGCCTGCACCACATATGTATCGCAGGGAGAGAAAGGGAAGAGGAGGGGGTAGAAATACACCATTTCCGATGATGTAGAAGGCCATTGTAGAATCCCCCCCAGCAATCTTTGGCCCGGGAGCTGCTGCTTCGGGGATTTCGTCGCACTGTAATGGAAACAGCGTTGTAAACATCTCAAAAACCTCGAGTTACGGGTAGCATTCTGTTGTGTTGGCACTGCGTGAAGAAAAGAAAAGGTAGTTGAAAAAGTGGCCAGGTACAAAATTGTGGCGTTATTTATCAGCGGTAAAACAGTATAGCCTGAAGGAGCGCAGCAGAAGTATCACCAACACCTTAGCAGATATGTGAAAATATCATAAATCAGGCATGTGCATCGCTGTAGTTTAGGCAATTATTTCTTTTTTTCTGCTTTATATTCAAAAGCTCTCCAAAATGACGTTTCTTCATATACATAGGAAGGCCGAGCGCTTTTTCAGTGCGAAGGCGTGCGAGAAAACTTTGGCATAATTTTATTTGACGCTGGCACGTCAATTGGACGTCGTAAAAAAACCCTTTTCGCTGTTACACGCGGAGGGTAATGTGCCCTAGTTTCTTTTTATGAAACAATTTCCACCAATAGTATGGGGCAAAAAATTTTATGAAAGGTCGAATAAAACTGCTAGCAATATCTTTTGCTAAAGCATAGGTAAACTGCGCGCACCGACCAACAGCCAACGCATCTGTAACCATTGCCTCCTGTATAACGCCTTTACAGCAGGCTGAGTAACAACATTTGAAGCCACCGCTTTGAGCAACCTCCACGCCGGCGCCGCGCCGCGTTTGCGCTGCCATTGCATCATGTTTCTGCAAACCGCGAGTTGACACTCCAGATAGACGACAGCTGTGCCGAAGTGCCGAACACAACAAGATGGAGGCTGGTGTTACTCATGAATGTTGCTTCATGTGAAAACTTTACCACTTAAACGCACCGTAAGAAAGTTTCCAAATCGCCACAGGATCCAGACTACTCAACGGGCAAGAAAATTCACTAGCCGAAACGAAGACGCGAAAATCTGGTTAAGAAAAAACGTTATAACTAACTTTTTGCTACTCTTACCGAAAATGGCAAGCAGTGGCCATAGAATATTGAAAAATACAAAATTCAAACTGGTTTTTATGTGGTTTGACCTTGAAAATGGGACGTGTGTAAAAATGCAAATTCTTTATGTCACCGCGGTATACTCATTACAGCAACGGAAGTACCCCACATGTGCAAGCGTTTTCGTTTTCCTCCTGGATCCCAAAACGGCCGCCGCACTGGGAACCCGAATCCTCTCTATAAGAACGTCAAATTTACCGTACAATCACGGATATCGGAGAACGGTTTTGGCGCGGGCTTCTTACGACGACGCAAAAGGCATAATTTCGTGGTCCTTGCTATATTGTCTGCAAACACAAATTCTTACAGTCTGCGCTCCCCCCCCCCCCTCGAAAAAAAAAAGAAATCCAGGGACTTACATATATCAGCTCGTGTTCAACCGGGCTATGCCCGTAATACACACACCAGCCGGCTTGACATGGCGCCGCTGCTTGGCTTGGGTTCCCGGTGGCCGGTGTAACAGGGTCGGTGTAACAGGGGAAGCAACTGCATTCGCAGTTGCTTCTCCAGTTACGCTGATTTCGATGCACACATTTGATGTCAGCGGAAGCGAACGTGGTCAAGTGTGAACGCTCGGAACTGAGTATGAACTATACAGAGCATGAGTCAAAGCGCGGGACCCCAACTTGCTCCGCGCTGAAATTACTCCATACTGCGCACGCGCGCTAAAGACAAATCACCGGACCACAACTCGCCACGCACGATCTTTTTTCCACTCCTACAGAGTCCTACTGCGCATGTGCGCGCAAGTTTTTTTTTTAATGTTTTTCGGCTGTCGCCGTGTCGTCGGGCGCGTGTCGTCGGCCGCCGCAAAGGAAGGTTGCGGGCCATTGTGTGAGGTGGAATACGCGCATGCGCCGCAAGCCACACATATCGCTCGGAGCGTCACGATTGCCCCCCTCTTTTTATTTATTTCCTGGCGTCAGGCTGTCCGCTAGTATATAGCCGTGACACGGGTCGTTGGCGCAGCATATAAGCATGCTGTAACCGCCTGAGGTTTTGTCACGGAAAAGAAGTCTGTCTGGGCCTCTTATATCACGGTATTAAGGCTGCCAACCGCATATAAATAGGACGCTATCCGGGACGCGACTAAGAGTGTAGGAATGGCGATACGAATCGCTTAAGACAGCGATAGAAACGTCTAAAGAATATTGGGCCAAATAGCTAAAAACGACCATAAAAAGGATTTTCTATAGCCGACCATACAATTGTTTTGTATGGGACTGCTGGTAGGAGCAAGTTCGCTAGCGCAAGACATCGCTAATAATTCTCAATCGACCAGATTTAGGGGAAATCCCCAAGGTGGAGTGAGATATCCTGGACAAGGACGAATTTTTCTTTAACTGCGCAGTTTTTGAGAAAGCTGTATAGCTTTCCGTTGTAGCCGTATGGCCTTTCCTGATATTTCTATACAAACGACCAAATAAAAGCATGAGCTAATAAAATACACGGCAAATAAAGCACCGGGCAACTTTCCCGCCATTGCTATTGGCTCTATATTTGAGTTTGCTCGTCGTGGGCTTCTGAAAGGCTGCTAAATGCTTTGTTCTGACTTGCCTGAAATTGCAAATGACAGAGAATGATATCACTCTTTCTTTTAGACAAATGAGCACGCATGGGACGTACGTTTTACACGAATGTGTTCCTCGTGCTTGGAAATAAGGCTTTCATACGCGTTCCACCAAGGAATCGCAATGAAAAAGATATCCGAGGACACCCAAGCACCTCTCATGAGTCGTCAGTGCAAAAACGTATGCATATAATTGTGCAGTTGAACACCTATGAGCGTCCACTTACACGACACACGGCGCCATGCCCCGCGCAGAGAGCAGCCTGGCTCGCTGGTGACCGTTGCGCCACTGGGTGAGGAGAGGAGCCGACGGAGTGCGGAGGTCAGCATGCCGCTTGCTGAAATCAAACTGGTTTAACCATGGACACACTCCGCTTCTCAGCGTGGCTCTACGCACACCTGCGCGCTTTCAATCTTTGTATTTTATTTCCGAACCACGCATTATATGGAGCTCGCTGCAGCCATTTGGAACGCTCCTTCGTGTTTTATTTTAGAAAAACGCACTGTGCAACGCTTAGCACAGCTGCTACATACGTCGACGCCGTTTTTTTTTTTTTTTTGCTATACTCGAAACAGTACACGAGGAGTAAGATGCAATAGAACCCTTCCAACTCCAACTTTCTAATATCTGAAGCTAATACCTGTCTTCCACGCCTTTTTACCGGCTTATCACGAGAGCTTTAATGCGAAAGCCGTTAGTGCCCCTTTCTGCGATATACCATTGTGTTTTACCTGTGCAGAAAATGGCCGCCGCTGCGTCGAGTAAATAAGGAACACATTTGCGTTCGTTTTGGATCCGAACCCGGCTTGGACACAGTAGAAACTGAACGCGATAGAACCACGCTATCTCTTTTTTATTTCCAAACATACGTACCGCCGTTACAAACACAAGTATAAGTAACAAAAAAAAAGCCATTGCACTAAAACGAAAAATCCCTCCACAGTGCGGTACAGAGCTCGCAGCTAAAATAAATTCAGCCTTGTTTGCTTCATTAAACGTTTAATCTCTGTCTCCCTCTCCCTACCTCCCTCTATCTATCTATATGTCTATATATATATATATATCTATATGTCTATATATATATATATATATATATATATATATATATATATATATATATATATATATATATAACACAGAAATAAGGGTTGGCAGTCGAGAAAACCTCGGAAAGCAAAGGGGAGGATGTGGTAGATCATTGAAACAGATTAAGAATTTGGAAAGAAAGAAAGAAAGTGAAGAAAAAATGCCCGCCAGGTGGGATCCGAACCCACGACCTCCAGAATACCGGTCTGGTGCGATAACCACTACGCTACCGGCGGGGCGATTTTCCCATTCACTTTCTGGGGTATTTATGTTAGGTATGTTTGTTTCCTGTGCTTGGGGGTGGTAGCCAGCGCCATTCGGACTAATCGGGGTGAAGGGGACCTTCTTTTTAACCCCCGGGTCGTGACTCGAGTGTCTACGACATGTCCAGAGTGGTCGACCAGCTTTGAACCCTCTTAAGCTCCCTTTGGCAACAAGACTGCCAGAACAGAGGCCCTCGCTATGCATGTAGCGAATCAGAATAGGAAATGAGGGGCTCGTTGAAAATAACACAGAAATAAGGGTTGGCAGTCGAGAAAACCTCGGAAAGCAAAGGGGAGGATGTGGTAGATCATTGAAACAGATTAAGAATTTGGAAAGAAAGAAAGTAGAAAGAAAGAAAGAAAGCGGGCATTTTTTCTTCACTTTCTTTCTTTCTTTCCAAATTCTAAAGAAAGAAAGCGGGCATTTTTTCTTCACTTTCTTTCTTTCTTTCCAAATTCTTAATCTGTTTCAATGATCTACCACATCCTCCCCTTTGCTTTCCGAGGTTTTCTCGACTGCCAACCCTTATTTCTGTGTTATTTTCAACGAGCCCCTCATTTCCTATTCTGATTCGCTACATGCATAGCGAGGGCCTCTGTTCTGGCAGTCTTGTTGCCAAAGGGAGCTTAAGAGGGTTCAAAGCTGGTCGACCACTCTGGACATGTCGTAGACACTCGAGTCACGACCCGGGGGTTAAAAAGAAGGTCCCCTTCACCCCGATTAGTCCGAATGGCGCTGGCTACCACCCCCAAGCACAGGAAACAAACATACCTAACATAAATACCCCAGAAAGTGAATGGGAAAATCGCCCCGCCGGTAGCGTAGTGGTTATCGCACCAGACCGGTATTCTGGAGGTCGTGGGTTCGGATCCCACCTGGCGGGCATTTTTTCTTCACTTTCTTTCTTTCTTTCCAAATTCTTAATCTGTTTCAATGATCTACCACATCCTCCCCTTTGCTTTCCGAGGTTTTCTCGACTGCCAACCCTTATTTCTGTGTTATTTTCAACGAGCCCCTCATTTCCTATTCTGATTCGCTACATGCATAGCGAGGGCCTCTGTTCTGGCAGTCTTGTTGCCAAAGGGAGCTTAAGAGGGTTCAAAGCTGGTCGACCACTCTGGACATGTCGTAGACACTCGAGTCACGACCCGGGGGTTAAAAAGAAGGTCCCCTTCACCCCGATTAGTCCGAATGGCGCTGGCTACCACCCCCAAGCACAGGAAACAAACATACCTAACATAAATACCCCAGAAAGTGAATGGGAAAATCGCCCCGCCGGTAGCGTAGTGGTTATCGCACCAGACCGGTATTCTGGAGGTCGTGGGTTCGGATCCCACCTGGCGGGCATTTTTTCTTCACTTTCTTTCTTTCTTTCCAAATTCTTAATCTGTTTCAATGATCTACCACATCCTCCCCTTTGCTTTCCGAGGTTTTCTCGACTGCCAACCCTTATTTCTGTGTTATTTTCAACGAGCCCCTCATTTCCTATTCTGATTCGCTACATGCATAGCGAGGGCCTCTGTTCTGGCAGTCTTGTTGCCAAAGGGAGCTTAAGAGGGTTCAAAGCTGGTCGACCACTCTGGACATGTCGTAGACACTCGAGTCACGACCCGGGGGTTAAAAAGAAGGTCCCCTTCACCCCGATTAGTCCGAATGGCGCTGGCTACCACCCCCAAGCACAGGAAACAAACATACCTAACATAAATACCCCAGAAAGTGAATGGGAAAATCGCCCCGCCGGTAGCGTAGTGGTTATCGCACCAGACCGGTATTCTGGAGGTCGTGGGTTCGGATCCCACCTGGCGGGCATTTTTTCTTCACTTTCTTTCTTTCTTTCCAAATTCTTAATCTGTTTCAATGATCTACCACATCCTCCCCTTTGCTTTCCGAGGTTTTCTCGACTGCCAACCCTTATTTCTGTGTTATTTTCAACGAGCCCCTCATTTCCTATTCTGATTCGCTACATGCATAGCGAGGGCCTCTGTTCTGGCAGTCTTGTTGCCAAAGGGAGCTTAAGAGGGTTCAAAGCTGGTCGACCACTCTGGACATGTCGTAGACACTCGAGTCACGACCCGGGGGTTAAAAAGAAGGTCCCCTTCACCCCGATTAGTCCGAATGGCGCTGGCTACCACCCCCAAGCACAGGAAACAAACATACCTAACATAAATACCCCAGAAAGTGAATGGGAAAATCGCCCCGCCGGTAGCGTAGTGGTTATCGCACCAGACCGGTATTCTGGAGGTCGTGGGTTCGGATCCCACCTGGCGGGCATTTTTTCTTCACTTTCTTTCTTTCTTTCCAAATTCTTAATCTGTTTCAATGATCTACCACATCCTCCCCTTTGCTTTCCGAGGTTTTCTCGACTGCCAACCCTTATTTCTGGGCGATTCCACGAGAGAACGAACATGCGTGTACACGACCATTTTTTGTTCATTCTGGTTTTTTTATTATATATGCGCGCAATATGGAAACCCCCGAAAATCAAGTTTGTTTTCTCCTGAGGTGCGTAGTTCGGGAGAAAAAAATGTTTGAATGTGCCCGGAGCGCAGCGGTGGTTTCGGCAACTGCAGATTTTTCCAAGTTTGCGTCTTTGTGTACGTCAAGGAGTACAAGGGGTGTGTATAAACTGTTTTGGTCCATAAACTAGACCAGAATGCTAATCTGTATAACGCAAAATCAGCGTCCTGCAGCGAACAAAAAATTAAAAAAAAAATTCGTGAAATCGGCCCAGACGATGATTTGTTTGTGTTTTTGACGCCCCCTATCTACATTTCTTCTTTTCTGAAAAACTTGTAAGTCGGCCATTGTATTGGCCATACGTATCTGAACGCATAAATAAAAGATGGTGTTTGTAGAAAATTTAGAAGTACTAAAAAAAATTGAATAACTTCGGCTCTTTTTCTGAAATTGCGCAAATTCAAAACTCAATATAAAAAAAACCCCATACTCGATTTTCTTCAAAATTGCGAAAATAAGACTCCTTTACGTGGACAACAAAACTGTGGAAAAACATGTTGCATCATTTTGTTGAGAACAAAGTTATAAGGGGCCAAACTTGGGGCTCGCGCGACGCGTCTTGGCGCGCCGCGGTAAGTTCTGGCCGCTGTTGCCGGACGTTGCGCGGGTGTACACGGGCGGTAATTCATATTCCACTGCCACATGCCGGCACGGTCAATGTCTCTCCAGTATTCCCAAACGAAAAAAACTATTCTGGAGATTCTTCTGTTTTTTTTTTTTTTTTTTTTGCCCGCCTCTGTTTCCCTAATTTGTTCTTTAACGAGCTAACTTTCTGGCCGATACCAGCTCGAAAGCGCTCCTTTGCGGCGCCAGTGTTTTGCGGGATGCAAAACAAAAAAAAACAAAGGTTCCTCCGATGCGCAGGCAACCGAAACAGATGGCGCACGGGCAGTTACAAGGGAGGGAATGGATTGACCTTCAGACCCTAATCAGTTCTCCACCACGACGGGCGCATTTCCGCTGGTGGTGCATGGTGCGCTGGCGTCAGTACAGGGTATCCCACCGCTTTCTTTGAGGCAAACATGAGAGAACGACCTTAAAAATAACTAACCAGGAAACAAACACCTGCACCACGGCTTACGAGGCCGTAGGAGGCTTTTCGGAGACGCCACGTGCACGCGAACCTATTTTACTGGAATGAGAATCAGGTGCGGTCGGGTACCTGGCTTCTTGACGTATTATTAAATTCCGGTCTGTTGTCATATTATTGCCGTATATTTATTGTTTAGTCACATATCACAAAGGCGAAGCGTACATTACAGTATTACTAGCGATTTTGATACGCTTGCGTACGAAAATTGCAGTAAGGGGAGGCTACTGCCCCGTCCTTTTCTGTCCTTCAACTCACTGGTTGATAAGCTCTCAACGGATGCTTCCCTTTGCTTTACTCTTGCCATATTTTTGTTTGCTTTTGACTCCTCCCCTTAAAAGTTTTTTTTTTTTTTCATGGGTGGATGCTTTCGTTTGTGCCTAAGTGTTTGCACATGGATTTGTGCGCGTGTTTGCTTGCTCGACTACCCGCACACTCTTATCCTGATAGATGTGGCAGGGGAAGCCTAGCGGATGTTGTTCTGAAAAAAAAAAGTGTGACCCGTTCACCCACCCACAGTTCATTCCCGCCCAAGTCTTGCACTCACCCCAGCATGAAGTGTGCGTCTGCGTTTATTGTGCGAATGCCGACCTGTCTGCTTTGGCCCTGCAAAATGTTAAAGGGGTTCACCGAAGAATGAGCAACTTAAAGGAGCTTTGTCTTTGCACCTCACCATCGACGCAGTGTTTCTTGGGCGCGTGCCGGCAATTCCCAATGTCCGACAACCTTGTCCGCTTTGAGCGTTTCGGACGAAGAAGACGTCACATACGCTGTATGGGAAATTGGTTCTCTGATAAAAAAGAGTCTACCGCCAGCTGCATTCGTGAAGGAGCTAGGCAAATGGGTCACCAAGTGGATTTCCCATGACTCTATTAGGCGGACACAGGCCATTGCCATAAACGAAGCGAAAAGATGCGAACGGCGATCAAGCATAGTACTGCACTTCGACTTCTCTGAAAATTGGACAGTTATTCTGCCAAATGAAGTCCAGTCGTACCACTGGCACAAAACACAGGTTTCACTGTTTACGTGCGTTGTAACTACAAGAAAATCAGTTCAGAGCTTCGCAGTGGTTAGCGATCACATGCAACACGATACCGCACATGCATGCTATGCGCTCGCTCCACAAGGTGCACGAATGCCTGGAAGAAAGTGCCCCTGTGTACAGCTACGTTGTTTACGTTAGTGACGGTGCAGCCAGCCATTTCAAGAAGAAATATCAGCTGTACGAACGTTCCAGAGCAAACTACACGTCTGCGAAGTGGCTGTTCTTGACTGTATGAGCGCCCGAGGAAGCTGTGATGCAGATATTATAAATATTTTACTTGAGTTGTATTCCCACACGTATGCCTTTTGCTGTGTTCCTGACTGTAAATAATTAATCAGGATAGTCTGACAGCCAATTTCCAAACTTGTGTCTTTTTGCTTGAATAAATATTCTTGAGAAAAAACTGAAATACCTTCAGTAATTTACTCGGGCTGTGACCGAAGCGCCATAATAATAGAAAATTTCGACCACTCCTACCACTTCTACCCGATATAACCACCGGAAAAACTTTTCTTGTTGTTTCGAATCCTTCTTTCCTTTCCCTATAAAAAGAGTGGCGTTTGCAAAGGAGCGCTTTCGAGCTGGTATCGGCCAGAAAGTTAGCTCGTTAAAGAACAAATTAGGGAAACAGAGGCGGGCAAAAAAAAAAAAAAAAAACCAGAAGAATCTCCAGAATAGTTTTTTTCGTTTGGGAATACTGGAGAGAGATTGACCGTGCCGGCATGTGGCAGTGGAATATGAATTACCGCCCGTGCACACCCGCGCAACGTCCGGCAACAGCGGCCAGAACTTACCGCGGCGCGCCAAGACGCGTCGCGCGAGCCCCAAGTTTGGCCCCTTATAACTTTGTTCTCAACAAAATGATGCAACATGTTTTTCCACAGTTTTGTTGTCCACGTAAAGGAGTCTTATTTTCGCAATTTTGAAGAAAATCGAGTATGGGGTTTTTTTTATATTGAGTTTTGAATTTGCGCAATTTCAGAAAAAGAGCCGAAGTTATTCAATTTTTTTTAGTACTTCTAAATTTTCTACAAACACCATCTTTTGTTTATGCGTTCAGATATGTATGGCCAATACAATGGCCGACTTACAAGTTTTTCAGAAAAGAAGAAATGTAGATAGGGGGCGTCAAAAACACTAACAAATCATCGTCTGGGCCGATTTCACGAATTTTTTTTTAATTTTTTGTTCGCTGCAGGACGCTGATTTTGCGTTATACAGATTAACATTCTGGTCTAGTTTATGGCCCAAAACATTTTATACACACCCCTTGTACTCCTTGACGTACACAGAGACGCAAACTTGGAAAAATCTGCAGTTGCCGAAACCACCGCTGCGCTCCGGGCACATTCAAACATTTTTTTCTCCCGAACTACGCACCTCAGGAGAAAACAAACTTGATTTTCGGGGGTTTCCATATTGCGCGCATATATAATAAAAAAACCAGAATGAACAAAAAATGGTCGTGTACACGCATGTTCGTTCTCTCGTGGAATCGCCCTTAAAACTGTGTTATTTTCAACGAGCCCCTCATTTCCTATTCTGATTCGCTACATGCATAGCGAGGGCCTCTGTTCTGGCAGTCTTGTTGCCAAAGGGAGCTTAAGAGGGTTCAAAGCTGGTCGACCACTCTGGACATGTCGTAGACACTCGAGTCACGACCCGGGGGTTAAAAAGAAGGTCCCCTTCACCCCGATTAGTCCGAATGGCGCTGGCTACCACCCCCAAGCACAGGAAACAAACATACCTAACATAAATACCCCAGAAAGTGAATGGGAAAATCGCCCCGCCGGTAGCGTAGTGGTTATCGCACCAGACCGGTATTCTGGAGGTCGTGGGTTCGGATCCCACCTGGCGGGCATTTTTTCTTCACTTTCTTTCTTTCTTTCCAAATTCTTAATCTGTTTCTATGATCTACCACATCCTCCCCTTTGCTTTCCGAGGTTTTCTCGACTGCCAACCCTTATTTCTGTGTTATTTTCAACGAGCCCCTCATTTCCTATTCTGATATATATATATATATATATATATATATATATATATATATATATATATATATGTATATATATATATATATATATATATATATATATATATATATATATATATATGTGTGTGTGTGTGTGTGTGTGTGTGTGTGTGTGTGTGTGTGTGTGTGTGTAGCGAATCAGAAAATGGGAAATGAGGGGCTCCGTGAAAATAAGACAGGAAATAAGGGTTGGCTGTCAAGAAAACCTCGGAAAGCAAAGGGGAGGTTGTGGTGGCGGGTCATAGAAAGAAATGAAGAATTTTTTGAGTCGAAAAGAAAGTGGTGAAAAAATGCCCGCCGGGTGGGATCCGAACCCACGACCTCCAGAATACCGGTCTTCTGGAGGTCGTGGGTTAATGGCCGAATGAAGCGGCTGATTCATTGCCGCAGTCATTGTTAGGTGGGGCTCCCGCTGACCTATGCTTTGTTCAATCTATAATGACGGAAGTAAGCTTGCGCACTTATCAATGTCCAGCAAGAATGCAGGAAATTCTCAGAATTTTTGAAGACTATGCTTCCTGAATACGCAGGCTGGTCTGACCCAATCCGGTCCAACGTTGCTCCGGTCTTCGTGCTCTTTGTGCGAATACGAAACAATACATTTTTTTTTTTTTACAGCGGAGCCTTTATAGGCTAACTCTCCCGTATTGTTGCGTGAGCAGACCGAGAAAGCCGCTTCCCTCCTCCTCACTTCTGGTCACCATCTCCTTCGGCCACTTGTTTGCCTCTCCTCAGCTTTGGATCTTGATATGGGACGGCGTATATAGCCCCTAAAAATGTTTTCCCAGCAGTGAATAGGTGTTTAGAAGTAAAGCCGACTTTAAGAAAATTGCTGCAAGCTTGGTTTTTGCAAGCTGGCTTTTCCGCATTGTACGTTGCACAGTGACGCCTACCAATAGAGAAAAAATAGCGAACAGGGGAGGAAAGGTAGCAGCGACGACGATCGTGCGTCGGACGCGAAGCGCAAGCGCAATTTACGTACGGACCCCGAATACCGTGAGGCTGAAAACGCAACACGTCGGTGTGGCTACAGTTCCGATGAACGATTCCCCGGCTCGACGGCCTGGTTAGAGTCCCCGGGGAGTTTGTGGCCAAGAATTAACCCACCAACAGCTCCCCTGGTCATCCATCTTCATAGGGTGGTATGGAGCTGATTTTTAAAGACGGTAGTCTTTCTTGGGCTACTTAAACGCAGAAATTTTGGTCTGTCTGTCTGTCTGTGACTCGATTCAGCCCGCCGGCCAAAGTCAAACGTAGTCTGCGCAATAGTCTTATATACTTACAGTCAAATCTAAACGTCTAAGTCCAGTTTATATGTTCATACTTGTCAACATTTTTGAACAAAAACAAGACATTACGCAAATATAAGGCAGCAAATCAATACATACGTGATATCTGCAGTGTTCCTCATTAAAAAATTATGGATGCTTGGTTTTTGCGATAGCAAATAAAATACTACATCAACTGCAGATAACCGTCGCCTGCTGTTGCCCGCGCTAGCTGGTGGAATTTAAAAAAATCAAACGGCAACAGCAACAAAAGGTTCCACTAGATAGGGATAACTACTTAAGAACTCACGAGAAGCAACTTAAGGTTAAGGGAAAGCGAAACGCAGCTGTAATGAAGCATAGAGCTCTGTGGGGGTATACCAGATATGAAGTAGTAAGAGGAATGTGGAAAGGAGTAATCGTTCCGGGTCTCACGTTTGCGAATGCTGTGCTCTGCTTAAAATAAGACGTTCTATCAGGCCTTGAAGTAAACCAGAGAACGGTAGAACGTTTGGCCTTAGGCGCGCATGGAAAAACAACTAACGAAGCAGTTCAAGGAGATATGGGCTGGGCGTCGTTTGAAGTTAGAGAAGCTCAGAGTAAAATATGCTTTGAGATGAGGTTGAGGGCAATGGATCAACGAAGATGGGCAGCTAAGGTTTTTAGGTATCTATACTTAAAAAGCGTGGACACGCAGTGGTTAAGAAAGACCAGAAGGCTAACGATGAAATACGGAAAGAACAGTGGAGAATCCAAAACAGCCAAGGTAACCAAAAAAGAGGCAAGGCAGACTGAAACGAATAAATGGAGGGAAAAAATGGAAGCTAAAACGTCGTTAGAGGTGTACAGGGCTGAGAAATTGAACATCAGAAAGGAAAATTTCTACGATAATTCCCAGGGCAGTGCTTTACTTTTTGAGGCTAGAGCAGGTTGCCTGCGAACTAAGAGTTTTGTGGGGAAGTATTCACAAAATGATGGGGTATGCGTGGTCTGCGGAAAAGAAACAGAAACTATGGTGCACATAGTGTTAGAATGTGAAGGTATCCGTCCAAATCTACATGAAGGGAATATTGGGCTTCCGGAAGCCCTAGCATTTAAGGGTACCAGAGAGGAAGTTTACTTCAAAGCTGTCGAGGGGACGAAAAAAAGATTAGAATGCTGGTGGACGAAAAGCAGAGATGGGAATGTTGCCTAGGACAGTTACCACCTGTAACAGGAAAAAAAAAGTATTTCGGGACTAATAAGCTTTAGTGCCTGCCCTAAGCAGCGCTAGTATTAAACCAAGAGTGTAAAACATGGTTATATTAGTCCTTTTTGGTAAGATGACATGTCATCACCCCGCTTCAAAGGGGAAACCAATAGCAATCATCATCATCATCAGGTTTCGCCATCCGCTTAGAACGCTTGTGGAGTAGGGCAAAGTGGTTTTCATAAACGTTGTAGTAGGGTGCCTCGATTCACGCGCGACTCTGCCGTACTGCAACGCTGGCATCGAGGCACCCGACTTGGAGCAGTTGAACGCGGTAAATTTAAATTGACTTGAGCAAACCTCTAGCGTGTTATCTTGGGAGGAACGAGACGAGAGAGGAAGAGCATGAGAGGTGAGCGGGATAGAGAAGGGAGGCATTTACTTGCCAGAGGCGCCAGTCGACTATCGTCTTCCGTCAACTTTTGGAACGAAAGGAGCAGATACACGGCAATTTTTCTTTTGTCCTGCTCCCGTTTTCAGAGTCGTGATTCAGAGTCCCCTAATCCCACAATTTTTGCCGTCACGAGATATGTGCAGGATTCACGATCTGACCATATGGCCGCATTGTTTAGATCTGCTCACGTTATTCAGCGGAAATGTCTTGCTAAGTCCTTTTATATGATTACTGCTATGAATGGATGTGGGTGTTCCTGATTGAGATGTGGCCACGAATACGGAAATTTTCCGTTACCAAACTACCATCTACCTCAGGTTACCCCAGTTGCCTTACTGCGGGGCCAAAGCTAGCCTTTTGGCCAGCTTTATTCCCCGGCACTATCGTGCAGTACATCTGGAACCATGTTCTTTTCACCCTTCGTACCCACATCCAACAGACGGTTTGGAAGTTAATACCTGGTAAGCCCTAGCCAAAAGCACAGCTGACGAAACAAGACGGAGGCGAAATTCAAGGATAGGATCGGTATCTCGCACCTGATATTTTTCCTTCGCACGTTTCGGTGAGTGCCGTTCAGACTCATGAGAAAAGGGGGAGGGGGAGCGCAGTAAATATGGATATCGTTGAAAAAACCCGCCGGACCAAAGAATACATAAAAGTGAAAGGTGCACATGGGTGGCTGAACTCGCGTGGTGCAGGGAGAGAGAGAGAGAGAGAGAGGGAGAGAGAGAGAGAGAGAACCGGGTCACCATAACTGTGTAACTAACTTTGCTTTCTTCAGTGCGTAAAGGAAGTTGACGAGAATGGTGGGGCAAAGCTTGGTAACCCCGGCAACCAAACGCAACACTATAAAGAGGAGCGCATAAAGTGAAGAGGACGAATGGCAGCTTTCCAGCTGGCTTTTTGACATTGGACATTCTGGCGCCAAGATGCGTCGCACGCATGTAGAACGGAGGAGAAAACCTAATTAGCTGCAATTGTCTGAAAAAATTGCAGTAAACAAGTAACGGCTAGATTGAAATATCGGGACATGCAACATTTCAAGGGGTAAGCCAGTGCGAAGAGGATATTCATTATAACAGTTTAATCTGTCAATTTACAGAACAAAAGTATTTGCAGATATAAACTTTGCTCATTTAAAAAACATAAAAAACGCATTGTAAATTTGAAACCTGTATTAACTGCTAGAAATTCTCTTAAATAAAATGTCCCGGTTAAGCATTTATGGCTTCAATGAAACGCCTGTCGATAAAACGACGTTCGATAAAATGGCGTACGACAAATTGTACCACCCCCCCTCCCCGCCACTGAGTTTTCTTTCCGTCTGTTTTGCGAAGCGCCAAATTTTGGCCATAGGTCATTAGAGGCAGTACTCATTGGTTGTATTGGAAGAAGTGGAATAAACTTTATTTTAACCACGAAATAGTTGACGGGACCATGGACGTGAGGAGCATAGGTCGTCAGGCTCACTCACGAGAGCACTCATACCCCCCATTTACCAATCAGGAGTGAGTGGTGAATAAGCCTCGCCATCGTATTGGACTGGCGAGTGCGAGTGCGAGTGACTGCGAGCCCCCCATCGCAGTGCGCCCCGCTCACCACTCGCGAGTGCAAGTGCAGTCACCACTCATCACACGCGAGTGCTCAGCCTCGCTCACCACTCACGAATGCACTCGCGGTACTCGCGCGATTTGCGGGGCTTACCGCGGTGAGCGACGATTGAGCTTGTACTCGCTGTTGAGCCGCTCGCTGTGATGGCTGTTTATGGCGCAATTAATTGCTTTTCGCTCCGGAAATATGTCCTCACTGCACTCCTGCTATGGGGAACCGTAGGTGGCGTGTTGATTTAGGAATATGGTTTGGATGGACTTTTGATGCCGTAATGCGCTAATCCTGTTTCGTTTCGTGACTCATGGAGGGTCTGCTGCGCACGCTCGCGTGCGAGGGGAGACGACGAGCGGTGAGCGCGAGCGCAAGTCAGTGCAAGTGGCGACGGTGACGAGTGAGCGTGAGGACGAGTGAGTGGTACCGGTGAGTGCGAGTGAGTACAAGTGGTGAGGAAGAGTAGTGAATGTGAGAGCGAGTGAGCGCGAGTGGTGACGGCTAGCGGTGAGCGTGAGCACAAGTGAGTGCGAGTGGTCAAGGCAAGTGGTGAGCGTGAGCGCGAGTGGGTGCGAGTGGTGAGGGCGACGGATGAGCGTGAGTGTGAGTGAGCGCGTGAGGCAAAATACATTTTCTTTTGTGAGTGTGAGAGAGCGTCGTCCAGTTTTAAATTGCCGAGGTATGGTAAGGAGTCTGCTCAGTCCAGAAGACCCTGGGCGGTGGCCGCCAACAGGGCCCTACTGAATGTATCTGAGCTGGCCGGCCTGCACTCTCACTGCTCGTTAATCGTGGTGGTGATGGAAGTAAAAGAGGTAGACTATACTATTCTTTATCTTAGAGCGTTGCCGAAATAAGTCCTTTGTTTTTGTCGGATTTGTTTCTCGTGGTTGGGATTCCCACTTACATCCTGTATAAGGTAGTTATATTCGTCAAATTCTACAAAAATTTTATTACCCGGGAAAGAGGGTACCCCTGAATGTCTATACTCCTTAATGTCTATTTACTCGCCATTACTCGCCGTTTATTCATAATTATTTTCAATCCTGCGACCAAGATTTCCGAAATCAAGCCGTAAAGCGTTCTTTGCAGGTGTTCTCCAGATTTACTGAACAAGACGATGGCGTTCGCAAAACTGGAGTGGCTTGAATTTTCTCCAATTACCCGTTGTTGCGACTTCCTTCAGTCAAGCTTCCTGAATTAATACCCCTTCTAGACAGGCTGTAAACAAATTTTATAAGATACAGTGTCTTTGTCTATACTCTCTTCCTTATTAAAAAGTTTTCACGCATGTCGTGAACGATTTCCTGCACGTACAAACATTGTATGTGTCCTCTGAAGTTCTACAGTAAGGCCTCTCTGCTCCCTTGTCTCTGAATGCTTCTAGCACTGCGGCGGGGTCTACGGACTCAAACGCTCTATCGTAGTCGATGAATGCTATCTAAAAGAGCGTGTTACACTCCACGAATTTCTCTAGTACTTGATTGAAACATGATTGTTATCAATTGTCGAGTAGCCCTTTCTGAACTTGGGCTCTTCTCGGTTATTGTGAACCTAGGCTGTCACTTAAGCGGTTAACTACTACATTCGTAAACAACTTGTATACAGCCGAAAATAGGTTTATGGCTGTATACTAGTTACGCTCTCTGACATTACCCTTCTTGTGAATGATACCCATGTTGGTATTTTTCCAGTCTAGGAGCCCCCTAAAGTCCTCAGGCATTATAAAAGTAATTAAGCAGAAATTTCTAGTGCAATGTCTCCTCCTCCGTGTCGTTAATCCATGGTGATGACGTAATCTCCTAGGGCATCTGCTCTCTTCAACCTTGAGCGCTTTTTCCACCCCCTCTTCGTGAACTAAGTCGGCAAGCTTAGCGCTGTCACCTCGCCTAACGTTGCTCGCGTACGGCTCAGTATAGAACCGCTCCTAGATTTATTGTCTCATTCGTGTTGTTAATAATGTTACCTCTTCCGTCCGTGACATACATTCTATCTTTGCCGATAGCTGGCTTAGTAACGTTTCTTCAATATTTGCCATGATGCGAATTTCACTAACCTTGTTTCTGTTAGTCCATTTCGGCAGCTCAGCCAATTCGATTCGATCCACCATTCTTGAAAATTTCGCATACCAGCGTTTCGCAGTAACTCGCTTCGTTCACTAAGATAGTTTATTATTAGTTTTTTAAGGCAAAGCTTTCTACCTCTACCAGCCAACGGATCCTTCGTGGCGTGCGGGACAAGAAAATGGCCCTGCGAATGGTACCCAGCGTTCCCCGCGCGCTACTCACACCGGCAGGCGCATCGGCCGAACGGCTTTGTCGTCTCGTTTAGCGACGGTTGTTTTGGGCCTGTTTTGGCGCAGCTTCGCGTCCATTCCGCGCTGCATTCGCACGGCTTGATTAACTTGTTCGACAGCACCTCCTGGGTTACCCGGACCCGAGGGAAATAAGTGGTCGCACAGCAAACATACGTTAAAGATTGGTTTTCAGGGCGGGAAAAAAAAAATGTACAAACCACATACAGAAATCTGGCCGCTAGAAAAACGCTAACTTTTGCGCACTGCTTGCCACGAATGGGACTCCGTTTCTTAAATTGGTGAATACCGATTCGGTTGTGTATTAAGAGGTATTACAAAAGGCGAAAGCAGCAACTGGTTCTGATAAATAGCGTTTATAAAAGTTCCCCCACTTTTCTCGCAATTCTGAAACTAACTTAACTAACCAGTTAAAATCGGCATAAATGTGAATCACTAAGCTCACATGCCGCATTGTTTCGGCATGTCCTTCGTGGCTGTTGTCACCGTGGTCTCGAAAATAAAAAAAACGCCGTTTCGCACTCGCTTCCGCGGCCTTCTTTAGCTCCCGGTCCGTATGCAATCACATATCTATCGACGCAGACTGTGCGCGTCGACCGGCGGGCAACAAGTGATTTCCGAAATGACGCACACCCGTCGGATGTTTCGATCGTGGTCGTCCGCAAGGCCGCCGCCGGTCGGTTCCTTGTTAGCACAGGGTCCGCTTCCTCGCGATAGCCCACCCTCCCGCGTTGCCGGAGTGTCACTTCCCCGCGTCGATTCGATTTCTGTCGCGACCCGCTGCGGTGGCTCAATGGCCAACGCGTTGCGCTACTGAGCCCTAGGACGCGGGTTCGATTCCCGGCCGCGGCGGCTGCATTTCCGATGGAGGCTAAGAGTCGATATTTCGGCGCTCATTAAAGATTCCCAGGTGGTCAAAATTAATCCGGAACCCTCCACTACGGCGCGCCTCATAGCCCTGGTGTAGCTTCGGTGCGTTAAAACCCCCAATCAATTTATTTCTGTCGCACTGGGCACAGGCCCTGTGCAGGCGACTTCACCTATGGCGTTCAAAGCCCACTGTGACGCCGCCGAAACAATCTTGCATGAGTCCGTGAAAAGCGCCGCTTGACACACTGGCTTGGAGGGACCTCGCGAATGGAGGGCACCTGGTTTAGCGGGGACTAATAATTGTCGCCACAGGATTACGAAAGGGAAAGTACGCGGGGCGACGGCTCTGATACGAAACGTGCACATCTGCCTCCTCTGACGGGGAGACACGCTAAATCTATGAAATATTCAGAAATAAAGCCTGGTGGGGAGATCATTTCTATTGCTCACAGAATGTGGAGACACTTCCCTTGTTTCGAATTCCGCAAGGCCGGTTGACCCAAATGCTACAGAAACGGAAAGACAGAATAAAAAAATACGGAACATACACTCTATGGCAGTCATATCGTTCATCTTCTCCCCAGTGCTCTCGATTGACCAATCCACGCAGCCAATAATGAAACTTCCGGGAATGACGACGCCGAGCGCACGAGTTGACTGTAAACTTCGGTCTACACTGTGGCATCACGCGATCACATTTTGTAGTCAAATGGTGTACACGTTGCTGTCATTCGCCGAATTGGCTTTGTTGGCCGCATGGATTGTTCACTAAAATGCTTCATGGGAAGACTGCATTATTTTCAATTATAACCCCAACCCCATTTCTTTTTAATTCGGTACATGCTCTTCTTTTCGCTGTTATACAAAACATAGTGCATTTAAATTGTGCTAACAGCACACTTCGCTTTGTGATTTCGTGCACTAAGCGTGATTTCCACACGGTAACGTCATTACACTATGATTACACTGGCGCGCGCGGACGTCATTACCGCCCTGGCGCCCCTGGATCATAAACATCGCTCTTTTCTTGGGCTCCTGGAAAGCTACCACGGAGACGATATTATTTGCGCGCTGGTCGCACGCCCGTGCACGCCCGTCCAACCCAGAGTGCCGTTTACACAGCGCATGAAACGAAGAGATCCCTTATTCGTTCCGTCTGTAAACTACCGTTGCAGGGCTGTGACAAAATGGAAATTCGGTGGCATAAGCCCCACACTGGAGATTTATTCTAATACTAGTTGTCTCTTTTATTGTCAAAAAATCGTAAAACAAACAGAAACCAAGATACAGAAGGCGAAGGAGAGGGAGAGAGCGAACCACTTTATTTCAGACTGGGTCAGGGGGAGGCGGTGGCGGGTGCGCAGAGGACCTCCGCGAGCTTTGGGCCCTGGAGACGAGGGTGATCTGGGCAGAGGTCGGCAAACTCACTCATGAGTCCACTCACTCAGACTCATTTGGACTCAAACTCATGCGTGAGTTTGAGTTTGAGTTTGAGTGAGCGCGAGGCTAGTGTGGCATGGTGAGTTTGAGCTTGAGTGAGTTTGAGCCGAGTGATCCCGACTGAGTTTGAGTGCGATTGAGTTTGAGTACGCCTGAGACCTAGTGAATTCTGAGTCCATTTTGAGTTCTGAGTACATTTTGAGTTTGAGTCCATTTTGAGTTTGAGTCCATTTTGAGTTCTGAGTACATTTTGAGTTTGAGTCCATTTTGAGTTCTGAGTACATTTTAAGTTTGAGTCAATTTTGAGTTCTGAGTACACTTTGAGTTTGAGTCCATTTTGAGTTCTGAGTACATTTTGAGTTTGAGTCCATTTTGAGTTTGAGTCCATTTTGTGTTCTGAGTACAATTTGAGTTTGAGCCCATTTTGAGTTCTGAGTACATTTTGAGTTTGAGTCCATTTTGAGTTCTGAGTACATTTTGAGTTTCAGTACATTTTGAGTATGATTACAAATTGAGTTTTGAGTACATTTTGAGTTCTGAGTACATAGGAGTTTTGAGTCCATTTTGAGTTTGAGTACATATGAGTAGCCTAGCAGGCAGCTATGGTTGGCTGTTAAGTTTCATGCGTCACTGTGGGCTCGGAATTCAGGTTACCTGCGGGTACGGCACCAATCGCGATCTGCATGATCGGTTGGGAGGGAGGGGGGTGTCTGATTTTTTTTACTTTCTTGTTGAATTTTCATGGCCATAAGCAGTTGCTGTATACGTAATTTTCGCTGCTGGGCGCGGGAATGACAATTGACTGGTGAGGTCATAAAAAAGGCTTGTCTTAACTTTTCCTCCTGACGGATCCACTAAGAGCGTGGGAAAGGGTGGTGGGAAAGCACACGGCGGCGCTGGCGTGCTGGTTGTTCGCCTGCTACTGTTAACGGCTTGATATACTAGGGGTCACAAAGGAAGAGGTGAGAGCCGCGGGGAAATGGGGGCGGGGACTGTCCTTTCTGCTGTTTCAAATGAATTAGCTGAATTGACTGGGCAGCGCCCCTTTAAGATAGAATAATGACGACATTAGATTGGGTGAAAAGTGAAACTGACGAGGCTAAGGCGTGTAAGGTATCAAATGAAAAGTCTGGATTAACGGAATCACGCGGGGTAAATAAAAAAAAAAAGCCTCCTGATTGTAGTCATCAGGCAGTCATAATGAGTCATAGATTGGGTTAAAATTCAAAATGACGCTGCGAGGGTATGTGGGGAATCGAATTCAAGGTTTCGATGTGGGGAATCGATTGGGACGAAAATGACTTTTGGATATATCATGACGTAGTCATGGTAAGTCATAGATTCGGTTAAAATTCAAGTTCATGACGCTAGGGCGTGTGGCGTATCAAATTAAAGGTCTCGATGAGGGTAATCACGTGCTTCCTGATTATTATCATGACATAGTCAAAATGGGTCATAAATTAGGTTAAAATTCACAATGATGCCACTGGGTGTCTGGGGCATCAAATTGAAGGTTCCGATAAGGGATATCACGTGGGACAAAAATGTGGTAGGGCTATATCATGAGATAGTCATGGTTAGTCATTGATTGGTTTAACATTCAAATTGATACCGCTAGGATGTGATGGGTATCAAATTAATGGTCTTGATGAGCGGAATCACCTGGGAGAAATACAAAAATGCTTCCTGGTTATAACCATGAGATAGTCATGGCGAGTCTTATATTGGGGTAAAATTCGAAGTGACCCCACTAGGGCGTGTAGGGTATCAAATTTTTAGTCTTGACGAGGGGAATCACGTGGTACAAATAAAAAAAGGCTTCGTAGTTCGAATCATGAGATAGTCATTATGAGTCATAGATTGGGTTAAATTCAAGCTGAGGCCGCTGAAGCATGTGGGGCGTCAAATTAAAGGTTCCAGTGAGGGGAATCACGTCAGACTTAAAGGAGTACTGACACGAAATTTTTATGTTACGTTTTTTTCGCTGCTATGCGTGCCTACCAGCCCACTAATCATAGAATGACAGATTAGACGTTCGAGCGCAGCGTAAACATTCATTTACGGCGTCGTTTATTCGTGCCAGTTTCGGTTTCGACAAAAAAACGCCGAGCGGCCGCCATGACAGCATGTATGAAATGGCGTCACCATTCTTGCCGTATCGCTGCCTCTCTGGAAGCGCGCGCGAGCGAGCGCACGCGCGCGCCCAGACCGGCCGAGGTCTTCGCCGTCCCCACAGGCCCGGGCAGCATGACGTCAGTCCCAAAACCATGACGTGTACACACGCCCGAGCAGCGCGCGCCAACCACAGCCAGTGCGTCGGCTTCGTCACGGGAGCCCCGACGTCGGCAGTTTGGGGCACGTAGCAGATGATGTCACGTCGGCCCGCTCTGGGCTTTCTCGTGCGGGCGAAGATTAAAATGGATTTTAAATATGTTTCGCTGGACGGTTGCTGTTGAAACTTGCTGGGAGATATCTCCTGATAAAAAGGAAGCGTTTTACATAGTTATCTCAGCTTTGAAATTTCGTGTCAGTACTCCTTTAAATAATGCGTCCTGGTTACAGTCATGAGAGTCATGGTTAGTTTGACTGGTATGAATTCCATATGACCCTGCTAGGGTGTGTGGGGTATCAAATTAAAGGTCTCGTCGAGGGGATCACGTAGGACAAATATAAAAATGCTTTCTGGTTATAATTATGAGGATATAGAAAAAGGTATATGGCAAAAGGTACACACTCACACTCACACTCACACGCTCACTCACTCACTCACACTCACTCACACTCACACTCTCACTCTCACACTCTCACACTCACACACTCTCATTCTCACTCTCACTCACACTCACACTCTCACTCTCACTCACACTCACACTCTCACTCAAACTCACACTCACACTCACACTCACACTCTCACTCTCACTCTCACTCACACTCTCACTCTCACTCTCACTCTCACTCACACTCACACTCTCACTCTCACTCACACTCACACTCACACTCTCACTCTCACTCACACTCACACTCACACTCACACGCACACTCTCACACTCACTCTCACACTCTCACACTCACACACACTCACTCTCACACTCTCACACACTCTCACTCACACTGTGGGGACCCTTGTTTCCTTACGCCTCGCCTGCACATGTTTTCGCGAGCTGGGAGCCGCCATTTTGGGCAGCCGGCGCGTCACGTCAGTCGTGACCTCTTCGTGACCCCGTGCGCGCGCCGAACCGGCTCGCCGCGAACGTGTGCGCGAGGGCGCGGGGGAAGGAGGGCCAGTTTGCCACCTTCCTTCACGCCACCCTCTCCCCGACCTGGGGAAGATCTCCTCTCCCCTCCGAGCTGACCTGCGGGACGAACGAGCGCTCCGCCGGGGAGTGGACTGGGCGATTTGGTCGGAGTCGGTTGGCTCGGCTGTGCCTACGCCGAATGCCCCGATGACGGTGAACCCAGTTGGCTCCACGGACTCTGCCGAGAGATTCTGCCCTGATCGGTCGCCTCGGGATGCCTCCCCTGCTACCGCGGCCGTGATGACGGATATCGAGGTCTGAGCCCAGCGGCTTGAGCGAGCGACAGGAGCCACTGTCTCCCCGCGAGCGATAGTCGTGTTGTCTGGTGTATGCACTGTATCTGCCAGGCAATAAAGCCTCACTTTGGATTGCCGGAGCCGGTCTACCGCATGTGAGTACTCGAACCCGTGCGTGAGTCTTCGGATTCCGCAGGGCTAGTGTACGGCGCGTAGCGTTCTCTAGCAAAGCTAGCCGGGGTCCCCTGCTATACCGTACGTTAGCCCACAACACTCACTCTGACATTCTCACTCACACTCACACTCACACTCTCACTCTCACTCTCACTCACTCATACTCACACTCTCGCTCTCACTCAGACTCAACTCACACTCACACTCTCACTCTCACTCTCTCACACTCACACTCACACTCTCACTCACACTCACACTCTCACTCTCACTCTCACTCTCACAATCTCACTCACACTCACACTCACACTCTCACTCTCACTCACACTCACTCACTCTCAATCTCACTCACAATCACACTCTCACTCACGATCACACTCTCACTCTCACTCACACTCTCACTTTCACTCACACTCTCACACTCACACTCACTCACACTCAACTCACACTCAACTCACAATCACACTCTCAATCACACTCTCACTCTCACTCACACTCACTCTCGCTCTCACTCTCACTCTCACTCTCACACTCTCACTCACACTCTCACTCTCACTCTCACTCACACTCTCACTCTCACTCTCACTCACAATCACACTCTCACTCACAATCACACTCTCACTCTCAATAACGCCCTCATTTTCACTCACACTCTCACACTCACACTCACACTCACAATCACACTCTCAATCACACTCTCACTCTCACTCTCACTCACACTCTCACTCACACTCACACTCTCACTCACACTCACACTCTCACTCAGACTCACACTCACACTCACACTCTAACTCTCAATCAGACTCTCACTCTCACTCACACTCACACTCACACTCTCACTCTCACTCTCACTCACACTCACACTCACACTCACACTCACTCTCACTCCCACTCACACTCTCACTTTCACTCACATTCACACTCTCACTCTCACACTCACACTCACACTCTCACGCTCACACTCACACTCTCACACTCACTCACTCTCACTCTCACTCTCACACTCTCACACTCTCACTCTCACTCTCTCACTGTCTCAATCTCTGTGAGGCCATTTGAGTTCTGAATTCATTTTGAGTTCTCATCCCATTTTGAGTTCTGAGTTCATTTTGAGTTTTGAGTACATTTTGAGTTTTGAGTTCATTTTGAGTTTGAGTACATTTTGAGTTTTGAGTACATTTTGAGTTTGAGTACATTTTGAGTTTTGAGTGCAATTTGAGTTTTGAGTCCATTTTGAGTTTGAGTACACTTTGAGTTTGAGTACATTTTGAGTTTTGAGTACATTTTGAGTTTTGAGGCCATATTGAGTTTGAGTACATTTTGAGTTTGAGTACATTTTGAGTTTTGATTACATTTTGAGTTTGAGTACATTTTGAGGTCTGAGTACATTTTGAGTTTGAGTCCGAGTGAGTCCTGAGTTTTGCGCTCAATGTGAGTTTGAGTTTGAGTGAGCGCAGATGTGCTGCTCAGCATTGAGTCTGAGTTTGAGTGAGTGGTGATTCGAAAAAAAAATTGTGAGTGAGTTTGAGTGAGCCGCGCCAACTTTGCCGAGGTATGGATCTGGGTCTTCATGGCCACCCTCAAGGGTCGAGCTCCACTGGGCCGAGCTCCCAGTGGGTGGGTGTGGGAAAAGAGAAGGGAGAGTGCGGGCACTCGCAGAGGGAGTGAAGCAACATTTTTGGTTTGGAGGAGGTGCCAGGTGCTGGCCTAGACCTGTGTGAGGGTAGGGGCGATCGTTGGTTTGGGTGGATAAATGGCGATGAGCACATGGGGGATAGGAGACGGTGAGAAGGGTGATGGGAGTTGTGCGGAGGTTGCGGTGTACGAGGGGGCGCCAGAGGGGCATTCCAGTGGTTAAAAGGGCGTGTTTCTTGGAGCGCGGTAACTACTTGGGGAGTGTAAGGTGGGTCCGGGGGTCAGTGGGTCTCCTCATTTATGGGCGAAGCTCCTGAAGCTTTACTTCCAGATGTGGCATGTTCAATATACATATACGCTTAGAGGTTATGGGTGTCCGGGAAAGTGGTGGCGTGGGTTCGGGAGGAGAGGAATAGTGGAAAGAAATTGCCCGGGCAGGGTGAAGGAAGGGAGGAAGTGCGCGCCAAGGTAACGCTCTTCAATCATGCGCTGAAGACGTGCGGAGCGCCATGTACAATTCCCCAGGGTTATTCTGAGGGCGTCAATAACTCCCGTAGGAAAAATTTGCTGCTTGTCCTGTACGAGAAACGGGTGCAGCTCCATGTCGTGCGGGTATTTTTCGACTTCATTCGCGTGACATGCAAGCTTGCCTTACTAATGAACCAACTCACCCAATAGCAAGCAACTCCACTTACCTCCGTCCGCACTCCGTTTTACATAGGGGTGGGATTGCCCCCCTTCAGTGGCGAGGGGCGAGTGCACCCCCCTCCCCCCAGGAATACGCCGACGAATATGATTGCCTATCACGTATACGAGTATATGCCATGCGAGTGCATGATAGTATCACTGCTACAGTGCCCTGCGTCGTTAAAGGGTTCCAAAAAAGTGAACCCGGTATGTCTGAAATGCGGATGAGTCCTTTTCCGGCCCTCCATAATTATCGGCACTTGCTGCACATACCGAACCAAAATTAGGCCGCTCGGAACGCGCCAGCCACGCTTTTCGGTCACTGCGGACGTCGCGCCGGCGATCGATCAACACCGCCTGGGTGAAAGGCCGTAGTGCTGCGAAAGCACGGGCAGTGTTCATGGCCACTCGCTTAACGGCGATAAGACGTCAGTTGTCCGGCATCGTTACTAGGTCTTTTTTTTCTTTCACTGACAAGCTCCGCGAAACGTGAGCTACGGGAAAGGTAGCGGTGACACACAGTGCATGTCACTCAGGAGGTGGGCGGAGCTAAGCGGCAGGCGTGAGACCTGTTTCCAAATATTCAGGTTTAATGCGTAGACGAAATGCGCAGATCATAAGACGCCCTGGGTCTACGCGTCTTCTTTTTCTTTTTTCTCCCTTCACTTTTGTCTCCATCGGAGCGGAGAGATGTACTCCGTATAGGCGCAAACTACGGAGTTCATCTTGATGGCTAAAGCGTGCGGAGTCACGGGTTCTATACAAGCTACTGGCCGCGGTGCCTCTCTCCGTGTATTTATTTTTTATAACTCGCCCCTTTCCGCACATCAAGACGACCCAAAATGTTCTGTTAATTTTAAAGTAAAGCTTTCTAGCTCTACCAGCCAACGGTTCTTTCGTGGCGAGCGGGACAACAAACTCCCAACGCGTCAGAGACGGCGGCGGGTGGAGGGGGGGGGGGGGGGGTTTCACTCACGGAGCACACTAGAGATGGCGCGGCCAATGTATACCCAGCGTTCCCCGCGTGGAAGTGCCTGCTCGCCGGCGGCGGCGGTAGGGCTTTGTCGTCTGCTTTGGCGACGGTTGTTTTGGGCCTTTTTTGGTGCAGCTTCGCGTCCATTGCGCGGTGTTTCCGCACGGCTTGATTAACTTGTTCGAGTGCACCTCCAGGGTCACGGTGTCCAGGGTAAACCGCACCCAACGGAATTAAGTGGTCGTACGGCAAACATACGCTAAAGTATGGTCCCTCTAGGGACCATAGCTAAAGTTTGGTTTGCAGGTGGGGGGCAAACAAAATGTAGACACCGCATACAAACATCTGGCCGCTAGAGAAACGCTACCTTTTGCCCACTGCTTGCCACGAATGGGACTCGTCTTCTAAATTGGTGATTACCAATTCGGTTGTGTTTTAAGAGGTACTACAAAAGGCGAAAGTAGCAACTGGTTCTGATAACTAGCGATTATAAAAGTTCCCTAAGCTTCCTGGCAATTCGCAAGCTTATTATAACCAGTTGAAATCGGTATAAATGGGAATCACTAAGCTCACATGCCTAATTGTTTCGGTGTCTGCGCTTGTGTCGCGCGGTGGTATAGCCCCAAGCTAGCACATCAGCAAAAGGGTGAACTGAAGGGCTTGTTGGTACATCATATCGTTTGAAAACAGCGCGGAAGACGGGACGGAGCAAGTAATAGACGACACAAGCGCTGACGAACAACTGAGCGATTTAATTCGCAAGAAAATATATACATGAAAAACTAGTAGAAGAGAAGGAAAAATACGACATAAAATTTTGACAGAAAAAGGTGATAGCTACTGATTAGTAAGTATGACAACGACAATCTTTCGCCGCGTGACGATTTGAAGACAACTAGTCACGTAGGTACGCGATTTCCTTATCCAACAGTGCCACGGATGGTTCGCTGATACAATCGCTCCCTCTCCTCTTGATTTGGAAGGCCTCGAAAATCTCCCTCTCCCTCCGCCCGCGGTAAGAGGTGAGTGTGGCGCATTCAGTTAACCGAGGGGTGCAGCCGCACGAGGCGCAGTGTGCTGACAGCGTGCCACCGGTAGAAGACCTGACTTTGTTAGCATGCTCCCTCAAACGTTCATTCAGGCAGCGGCCTGTTTGTCCTATATAGGAGCGTTTGCACGACAGCGGAATCTCGTACACGACGTTACTCACACAATCAACGTAACGTGTCTCGTGTTTTTTTACGCACGCTGGGGATTTGCTGCTTTCTGCGTTAACGCGCTTACACAGGCGGCTCAGTTTCTTCGGAGCAGAAAACACAAGCCGTACGCCCGCCTTGCCAACAATCTTCTTGAGCGCATGGCTCACTCCATGGACGTACGGGATGACGGCTGTCTTGGGTCGTTCTGCTTGAGGGCACTTCTCCGGAGCCTTTGAAGTGAGTTCGCGTAGCAGCTTAGTTGGCAAGGCACGCAGGAGGTCTGTCGGATACGCGGCACACCTCAAACGGCTAGCTTGCGCCTCAAAACTCTGTTGTGCACGGTGTGGGCAGGACCTCTTCAGGGCATTTCTTAGCACACTCGTGGCAACTCCCCTCTTGACCAGCTTCGAGTGTGCTGAGCTGTATGGTAATAGTACAAATCCTGGTCCTGCCAAAAAAGTGCTGAGCCTCGGGCCCAAGTTCTGCGAGCACCCCAGCCTTGACAGGACTGAGCTCCTGTCCCTAGTCAGATCCAGCACGTCACGGACGTCATCAGATGACACAAACAGGTGCGTTAGCGCTGGCGTTGACGTATTACCGAGGGAAGTGAAACCCCACCAAGCAATTCGTTCAGGCAGAGTGGTATCGTTACTTCGAGAGGCCGGGCTCAAGTTGCTACAGGCCGATAAAGAGGGAGGATTCGCTGTAATGCCTTCAGCTTTATACAATGAGAATGCGGGAGACGCTGTGCTTTCGAACTTTCGCTTGGTCAAAGACGTTCAGCCCTCCAGGGTGAAGAAGCGGGCAGTGCAGCTATGCCTTGACTCGGAGCTTGCCGACCTCGCTGCGTCAGTCAAAAAAGCCAATGCTATGAATCTGGCAGTCTTTTTCTCTGCCAAGACGCATAAGGAGGGATGCCCGTTCAGGGTAATTGTTAGCGAAAGAGGTACCTGGCAGCACTCCCTAGGTCGTTACCTGCAGCGGTCACTGTCCGTCTTGGCCATTGATGACCCGTTTCTTGTACGAAACCCGAATGAAGTGAACACATTCCTGAACACTCTTGGCAAAAAAGAAGTAGGAGCGTTCTCGGCCGACGTAAAGGATTTGTACTATTCACTCCCTCAGGAACCCATACTTGAAGCGGTGAGCGACTGTGTAGATGAGTATGGAGCGGTTCGCTTCCAGAATGCATGCGGCACCAGCGTGTCTGCTTTTCTTGAGCTACTACGCTGTTATCTACGGTCGACTTTCATTGAACACGCAGGAGGCTTGTACATCCAAAAAGATGGAATCTGCATAGGATCGTGCCTGGCCCCCATTTTGAGCGACTTACTGCTTGCCCGCTTGGACAGACAGCTACAGGGGGCCCTTTCTGAGCACGGAGTCCTAAAGGTATTCAGGTTCGTGGACGATTTTCTGGTCATTTTTGAAACCAAGGAGCGGACAACCAGTCAAGGGGCGGAAGTGATTTTTGGCACGTTCCAATCGCTCCTCACGGCTTTCACCTTGACCATGGAACTGCCAACGGACGGCCAGATAAGATTTCTGGACCTCAGCCTGCATTTTGAGGAGGAGCACACCTGCTGGGAGTATGCTCCTAGGTCCCAAAAGGGCCTATTACCATACAGCTCAGCACACTCGAAGCTGGTCAAGAGGGGAGTTGCCACGAGTGTGCTAAGAAATGCCCTGAAGAGGTCCTGCCCACACCGTGCACAACAGAGTTTTGAGGCGCAAGCTAGCCGTTTGAGGTGTGCCGCGTATCCGACAGACCTCCTGCGTGCCTTGCCAACTAAGCTGCTACGCGAACTCACTTCGAAGGCTCCGGAGAAGTGCCCTCAAGCAGAACGACCCAAGACAGCCGTCATCCCGTACGTCCATGGAGTGAGCCATGCGCTCAAGAAGATTGTTGGCAAGGCGGGCGTACGGCTTGTGTTTTCTGCTCCGAAGAAACTGAGCCGCCTGTGTAAGCGCGTTAACGCAGAAAGCAGCAAATCCCCAGCGTGCGTCAAAAAACACGAGACACGTTACGTTGATTGTGTGAGTAACGTCGTGTACGAGATTCCGCTGTCGTGCAAACGCTCCTATATAGGACAAACAGGCCGCTGCCTGAATGAACGTTTGAGGGAGCATGCTAACAAAGTCAGGTCTTCTACCGGTGGCACGCTGTCAGCACACTGCGCCTCGTGCGGCTGCACCCCTCGGTTAACTGAATGCGCCACACTCACCTCTTACCGCGGGCGGAGGGAGAGGGAGATTTTCGAGGCCTTCCAAATCAAGAGGAGAGGGAGCGATTGTATCAGCGAACCATCCGTGGCACTGTTGGATAAGGAAATCGCGTACCTACGTGACTAGTTGTCTTCAAATCGTCACGCGGCGAAAGATTGTCGTTGTCATACTTACTAATCAGTAGCTATCACCTTTTTTCTGTCAAAATTTTATGTCGTATTTTTCCTTCTCTTCTACTAGTTTTTCATGTATATATTTTCTTGCGAATTAAATCGCTCAGTTGTTCGTCAGCGCTTGTGTCGTCTATTACTTGCTCCGTCCCGTCTTCCGCGCTGTTTTCAAACGATAGCACATCAGGATGCATATAGTTGCGCTGTCTCACCCTTCGAAAGCCGCTCCTCTCCGTTTTCATTCTCCCGAATCACGGCCGGGCTACAGCGGCGGCGTTCGCCACTCTAGCCCGGCCGTGGCCGACGCTGCTGCCGCGTTCGGGACGCCGCCCCCGCGAATTCCAGGTAACGGCTGGCAGACTCTCTGGTTTAACTCTTTGTAGAGCCATGTGTGTGAAAATTCAAGTGACGTCGCATGGGCAATTGTTGTGGGTGTCGTTTAAAGCTTTGCTTTCCAACCACCTTCACAGGGTGGATTGGAGCCAATTTTTAGGTGCGGAGTACCTTAGGACCGCACAATGTTCGTCCGCGCCCCTGCGCATAGCATTTACAATCGTAAAAAATCACTCAGGCACCGGCAGGGTTCGAGCCTGTGTCTGGTAGACCAGACAGAGTTAGTGTCAGTCGTCTTACCCATTGGGCTACGACCACGAGTTAGTACCCGACAGTCAAACGGCTTACTCCCTCTCCTGTAACAGTGCGGAGTACTTAAGGACCTCCCAATGTACATCCGCGTCAAGCAAAAATCAAGCGGAATTCGATTTGAGCCGTGAGTTGCTGTTTCATTTAGCGAATAATCAAGGTGCAACTCGCGGCTCAAATCGAATGACGGTCGGGGCGCAAATCGTGTGTCACTCGGGGCACAACTTGGATGTCATTTCGAGTCCTCGTTCTCCGCCCCCTCATCCACGGAGTGGAGATGCTGCCATTTTTTTCTCTTGCTGAGCTCACGTTGATTCAAACCTCTGGTTATCTTGTGTTTTCAGCGTCAGATATGCTCCCCGCGGCGGGCGTGGCCCCGAGCTTGCCGCCCCCCACGCCGTTCATCGCTCAGCCACCTGATCAACGGCCAGGTCCTGTAGTGGAGCCGGAACCTCCTGCCGACTCGCTGTTCGCAGCTTCGTCAGGTCCACCGAAAGCTACAGGTAACCCCTGTTCTGGTCATGGGTCATCCGGGTCGCCACTCCGCCGGAACAAGTCAATCCGATGATGGTAGCATCTGAACAACCTATGCCAGATGACGCACACGACATGTGAGATTTCCCCGACTCATCTTGCAACGCTAATCTACGGCGATGAAACCATTTCTTTGCCTGAGAAATCAGAGCCATTTGAACCTGTGACTCCTGTAAAGCGCTGCCGTGGATATAAGCGTGTCTACGACCGCTTGACGCCAACACAATCGCAAGTCCCATGAGACATGGTGTCGTTGTGGTGGTTAACACTGTCCAGTCCTCTAAGAATATTACTCGGTATAACCCCATTGCTGTCATGGAAGGACTAGAAACTCTGGCTCCAGATGGCGTGCTACAGGTACGTCCAAATTTTCTCCTCAACCTGCTCGCCATCCTTACTCGCAATGCTGATGTCACAGAGCGTCTTCTGAACATCTCTTTCATTGCTGGCGTTAAAGTCCAGGCGCATGAACCACGACGGAGAATTGCGGAGCAGGCGTGATCAGGGGAGTAGGTAAGGAGCGCTCTGACCCTGAAATGCTTATCGCGCTAGGAGTCAGAGCGCCTGTTAAAATCCTCCCACAGAGTGGAAGGAAGGAAGGAAGTAAACTTTATTTTCTTGAGCACCCTTAGTCCAGGGCACCGTTTTGGGAAGCCGTGGCCATGGCTTCCTCCGCTCTGGACGTCAGCAGGAGCTGTGTCGCAGCGCTGGGGTCAGCCAGACTTGCCTCCCAGGATGCTAGAGTTGGATTGGATTCAGGATGGGGGTAAACTTTGGATGTCGATCACAGGCCCATATTGTGTGGAATATGTTTGGGTAACCTCCGCAGAACGAGCAAGTAGGGGTGCCGGGTAAATTTCGAAAGCGATGTGTGAGATGTTCAGTGGGTAATGTGTTTGTCTGAATCTGTCGGAGGAGGACGGACTGCCGCCTTGTGAGTGTACGATGGGGGGAGGGATGTACCTTGCGCTGCAAGCGAAAAGACTCGAGGTATTCGCGCGGGCTAAAAGACGGCTGCGCATCGCTTAAAAACGGCTTTGATCTGGTCAGGTGCCCGGTAAATAGTTGCTTGGGCGAGCGTATGTGCCCGATCATTTCCTGCCAAACCATCGTGCCCAGGAGTCCAAATAATGTGGAACGTGTACGGTTTGTAGTCGAGCGCGTCTTTGATGAGGCGGGCTGTGCGGTGGTGCAGATTATTTCTGATAATTGTCTGTAGGCGGCTTGGGAATCGGTGAAGATGATGATGGGTGTTTGCGGACGAACTATATGGGTGGTAGCGGCGTATACGGCTCGTGCAATAGATCTAGTTTCTAGGTTGTCTATATCGTGTAAATCTGGTTCAAGCCTGACTAGTTCGTAGTTGAGGGGTCCGACGACAGCCGTGATGCTTCCCTCATCTTCCCCAGGATGTGCGTCAATGTAGTAAACGGGCTTGACGGGGCCGAGGCGCTGCAGCGTTTTCGAGAGGACGTTGGTCCTGATGTGGCGCCGTTCAGCATGCCGGTCGGGGTCCATGTTCTTTGGCAGGGGAGCGATGGTGATGCGTGCTCGGTGTTCAAGGGAGAGGCATCTTTTTTCCTGCGATGCGGATGATGGTGGGTCCGCAGAGTAGCCAAGATCCTGCAGGATGGCCTTGCCTTGGTCGGTGCTATGGAGTCTGTGGAACTGTCCTAGGCGCTGCGCATTTAGGAGCTCCTCCCATGTGTTGGTGACTCCGGTGGCCTGGAGCGCTTGCGTCGATGTATATTGCGGCACTCCTAGTGCTTGTTTTAAGGCCTTCCTTCGAACTACATTTATGCGTTCGAGTTCCGTCTTCGTGTGATTTTGATATGGGAGGTGATACAATATACGGGAGTAGATGAGCGCTGCGCTGAGTCCGACACACAAGGTCGGCCTCTCGCATTCCCCTGTGCCGACTGGCTATGCGGCGTAGCATATGTATCACCTGTGTCCCTTGATCTAGCAACTTCCGTATGGTCATAGTTGCTTTGGCATTACTCTGGATTGTGAGACCGAGAACCCTGATGTGAGAGCGTTGGGGAATTGGTCTGCCTTCTATGGTGAAGTGCAGTTCTTCTTGTTTCTGATGCGCCGTGTGCTTCGTGACCACCAAGAATTCGGATTTCTCGGGTGAGCAAGAGAGGCCGCCCCGGGTCGCGTATCTTGCGGTTGCATTAGCAGCTTCTTGTAGCGCCTGCTCTATTTCAGCCGGAGATCCTTCCTTGGTCCATATTGTTATGTCGTCCGCATAAATGGCATGTTTAACGCCACGTATGCGGGCGAGCATTTTGGGAGATCCTTCATTGCAAGATTGAGAAGCGTTGGAGACAAAATGAAGCCCTGTGGTGTGCCTCTGTTTGGGGGTTGTTGGATGCTCAATTCATAAGGTCCGAGGGTGAGCGTTATGCTGCGGTCTCGAAGAAAATCTCTAATGTAATTGTACATTTTCTGGCCACAATTTGTGCTTTCTAGATTCTGTAGGATGAAGTCATGTGTGACATTATCAAAAGCTTTACATAGGTCTTATACCAGTATTGCCCGCATCTGCGCTGAGCTAGGGTCATCCAGGATGTCCTATTTGAGCTGCAGGAGACAGTCTTGTGTAGATATAGATTTCCGATAACCAATTAGTGTGTGAGGGAAGGCTTTCGTGCATTCTAGATGTCTGTGGAGCCGGTCTAGGACTATCTTCTCCATCAGTTTGCTGAGGCAAGACGTGAGGGATATTGGTCGGAGATTGTCTAAGCTGAGCTTCTTCCCAGGCTTTGGAATGAGGACTACCTTGGCTGTTTTCCAGGCTTGGGGGAGTTGCCCTGTCTGCCAGGCGCTGTTGATATACTCCGTTAGTGTTTCGCAGTCCTTGTCCGTTAGGTTGCGGAGTAATTTGTAAGTGATTTTGTCGGGACCCCGAGTAATGTTGCGCCTTAGCTGCTGTAACGCTGCTCGGACTTCCGCTACCGTGATGTCGGCTTCCATTTCTTGGTCATCTGGCTGGAGTCCAGTGTAGTCACTGTAACGCGGCGCGTCTGCGGAAGGTAGGTATTTGGCAGCGAGCTGTTGGAGCAGCACATCGGGCTGTACGCCCTGCTGATGCAAGAGACGGAGGACGTCGTTGGTTTGATCCGCCTTCGTCTCATTAGGTTGTATGAGAGCCCGTAGGAGAGCCGAAGTGCTGCGCATTCCAAGTCTCCCAATGAGACGTTCGCACAGTGAGTGTCAGTTGTTCCGTGTGAGAGATTGAGCGTATTGCTGTGCTGCAACAGATAGTTTAGCTATTCTGGCTTTGAGCTTGCGGTTGTGCTTATTCTTCTTCCATCTCTTCACGAGTCCCCTCCGGGCTTCCCAGAGATGAAAGAGATGAGGGTCGATGTCCGGGTGCTCTTCTGTTGTCTGAACTATGGTGGTACATTTTACGAGCCTCTCGTTTAATTCGTTTATCCATTCGTCTAAACTGACTGGTGACTGTTCCGCTTGCTGTGAGCGAAAGCTGTGCCAGTTTGTAATCTTGACTTGTTTTCTCCGGCGCTTGAGGTTGGCTACTTGGACTCGAGTTTCGATAGTATTGTGGTCACTTGTAAGTGACTCGTGGGAGTTGCTCTACTGGCATGTGTACTGTCCTTTGAACACGGTAATGTCAGGGGTTGTGTCCTTTTCGGCCGAGTTTCCTTCTCTGGTAGGTTGATTGATATCATTGAGTAGAGTGTACCCGTGTTTGTTGACAAGCGCGTCGAGTTTACGTCCCTTCGCAGTGATGCGGCTGTACCCCCATGCCACATGCGGAGTGTTGAAGTCACCCCCGATAAGGTGCGCAACGCGCTTATATGGAATATTCTCAAATATTCGATTGAAGTTTGCTCCATACGCCCGCGGCGGACTGTACAGGCTTGTTATTAATATTGTCTGCGGCTTACTCCGTTTTTTCGTAGGCTGCGGTATAATTTCAATTGTTACGGTGTGCAGGCTGTCGTCGGCGTGCGCGTGCACCTCGATGGCCGTTAGTGATTTGTTTACAAGTGTGGCTATCTTGAGTGTGTTGTCCCGTATGTCCGCGGTATCAAATGTTTGCTACCCAGCGACACGTGCAGATGTCATTGTTTACTGTAGGAGAATTACGTCGGGCTTGCGTGAAACATTTTGCAGGTGTTGGGGAAGCAGTCCTCCTTTGGTTCGAAGTCCCCTACAGTTCCATTGCCAAACTAGAATATCATCAGATGGGTTATTACAGGGTTTTGGAGGGGGGGGGAAGGTTCGAAGTCACATGTGGTCTAGTTGTCCCCATTGCTGGTGTGTAGAGTGCGCTGGCGCTGCTTGGCCTCTGAGGCGTAGGGATGCGAGCGGGGTGACGTAAAACGGTGTGCCGAGGAGGGTGTTGGTTCCAGGCCATCTAAGCATCTCTGGATGTCCGGTTGTGATTGCTGTATGGCTTTCAGCGATTGATCTATTTTTTCCATCATTAGGGATAGTTGAGAGGCTGACTGTTCGGCTTTCTGCTCAATCTCTATAAAACGGGCCTCTGTTTTCTTCTCCAACTCCTCTGCCGCTTTTGTGGCGGCCTCTAGCTTAGCAGTGATCACACTGATTTGGTCCTTGAGCTCCGAGAAGTCGAGTTCTTGATTATTAACGACGACAGCGCACCGTCGTTTGCTGGGGGACTGTCCAGTTCGCGCTTTTGTGTCAAAGAGGTTCGGCGGGGAGACTCCTCTTCGCTATTCTGGATCGGGGGGACCTCGCTAGTGTCCGTTATGTTTGTATCCGCGGTTTGCGACTCAGTGGGCGGAGCTATGAGTGTGTCGTCGGGAATGCGTCTCAATGACTCTGGAATGCTTGGCTTTGGGCAGGGGAGCGCTCGTTTGTACTCGTCTGACTGCCATGTGGGTGTGGTGTATTTGCGTGTGTTTTTGTGCACTGAGGGGTTGATGGGAGGCAAGGCTGACCGACTCACCGAGCGGCGCTTTCTTCGGAGGCTGAGGCTTTGTGCTCTCCGGTTACCGTTAGTGCAGGCGCGGCTGCCACTCCTGCCACGGCTTTCCACAGGTGTTGCCTTCACCGGCATTCTGCTTGTGTGCTGTTTCGGCAGTGATGTGCCGGTTCCCTGGCTCCTGGACTTGTCGTGTTTGTTAAAGGTCTCACTCTCAGTAGTAACTTGTCGGGACGTTTCGGGCTTTTTCTCGTATTTCTTTCGATTCTGGACTCTGTTGAGATACGCCGCCTTGGATGCCGCCGAGTCAGCTTGTTCGCGGGCTGGACATGTGGGGTCGTCCGCTGGATGTTGCCCCTGGCAGTTGGCGCAACAGAGCTTGCACGAGTGTTCTTGATCTGATGTGTCTAGCAGGCTGCCACAGGCCTTACACTTGATGACGCCGGCTTGTGGGCAAATGTCCGCTCGATGGCCGATGCCATAGCAGGTGAAGCAGAATTGGGCTTTTGGTTTGTGTAGCTTGCAGTCATATTTGGCGCGGTGGCAGAGGACGAAACGGGGAACGTACGTGCCCCTGAACGTCAAGAGTGCTGTTTCCAACCTCCCCATCATTCTGGCGCTCAGAACGTCCGTATTCGGAGCGCAGAGGTTCTGCATGAGCTCTTCGGGTGATGTACCGGCCTCGATTCCGTGAACGATGCCTCGGCGTGAGTCTTCTGGTGCGGTGGCATAAATGCGAACGTTGCGAATTTGGCCGCCGATGTAGATTCCGGTGATTCGTACGATCGTTTCGGTGGCAGAGTCGCGAAGGGACTTGATCACAGCAGTAGTGGCGAGGTATGTCGACGTAGATCGCCTTTGCTTCCGACTGCAGAAGATTCGCTGCGCTTTCAATCGCCATCATGAGCGCCGCGGGTCGGTGTGTGGCTAGGACGAAACCGTCTTGCGGGCGGAGTACTAGTGTGGACTGGTTCTTTGGCTGCTGCTTTTTGCGGAGGACGGTGAGCCAGTCATCTTCCTCGGCACGGTAGAGTTGGACCATCTTCCCAGTTAGGGGGGAGCGAAATGCCTCGGAGTGTAGTGATGATAACTGCGAAGCGCAGAAAGTCTTCTAGCTCCGGGGCCGCGTAGAGCCACGCAGGCACCTGGTGGATGTGAGCGGGGCCGCCGTAGCTTAGCGTTCGGCCCGGGTCGCTAAGCCTAAACACCGCTGTGCAAGGTCTATCTCTTGTTAGGCACAAAAACTGTAACCGCGCCCACCTTAAAGGTGATATCCATAGCTTCCTGGCATGGAGTGTCGTCGAGTGGAGTAGGCTTCGGGGCTGTAGGGCTTATTTTACCACAAATGGGGTCGATAAGGGACGGAGCGAAGCGCAGAGCAGTAGCGGCGCGTCACCCCGTCTTCTTATGTGCAGATCGTGTTCACCACAAAAAAGGTACCCGAATACGTCGTCATCGGTTACACGCACTATCGCGTGTATGAATACGTCGACACACCGATGCAGTGAAAAAATGCCAGCGGTTCGAGCACACAGCTAACATGTGCAAACTGTCGCTCAGATCTTCTCGGTGCAGTAGCACTCATGACCGAAAATCCTGCTCAGCTGAAAATCTCAAATTCCCCAATTGCAGTAAAAAGCAGTATTCGACATTTCACTGCTCTGTCCACAGCGACCACAAGGCTATTTTCAAACTAAAGTCCAGGAAATACGCTGTACTATAGAACGGCGTAAGGCTGGGCACAAAGAACATTGGGAAAAGCAAGAGGACACATCTGCAGGGCTCGTGTCCTTCATCAACCAGGAGGATTTCCTAGCTCTACCGGTTCTTCATCGTGAGCGGCAGCAGCAGCATTCTGCTACAGCAGCTCTGCCAGTACGAGCTGCAGCAGCAACACACGGCTCCCCCTCCCAAAATGCCCAGACGCCTGCATCGACAGTTGCACCTGTTCTGCATCTATATGAGGGCAGCGGGAGCCAAAGAATCGCGAAAATTCCGGGGGCTTGCACTCTGTGATATCAGCTCTAGTGCTCTAGTAAAGGTTGTGTGCATCTTCCTAGCCCCTTTTATCACAAGTAGCCGTGGCTATCCTGACTCTCCTGGATTATGTTTTACCTCTCCTTATGCAATGGCGATAGCTGCTACAGCTGGTGCGGCCGCAGTTCTCAGAAAGCAAGAAATTCGAGATAAAGCTACAATCTTGCAGTGGAACGCGTGCGGACTCAAGAAGTGCCTTCCGGATCTACGCCAATTCGCACGAAAGCATCGCTTTCCGGTGATCGCTATCTCTGAATAACTACTGATGAAAGACATTTGCCTTTCTGGCTACACAGTTCTACGGTCGATAACTGGCGTGGAAATATCAAAAGTTTTAGTGGCCGTGAGAAATTACCTCACCATAACAGAGCATGGCCTTCCATCAGATGCGTGGGATGAATACGTGGCAGCGACAGTTTGCAGCGCTGACTTGTCCTTCGCAATCATTGCCGCTTATATTCCCCATAGTGCAGCATTGAACTTAAATCGCTTAGAAGGCATCATCAGTACTACACCGGACTCACACATTTTGACCGGTGACTTTAACGCTCACCATATGTTGTGTTCGTGTCCAACGGAAGCGCATGCTGTTTCGGCGCCTTCCGACAGCGCGCCAGGCGGCGCCTCTCGACCGCGCGCCAATTAGTGTCCCCCGCATGGGGCCCTTTCCCTCGCCGACGCCGCCCCTGACTCCATGGTGCGATGGACAATGCGCCAGAGACGCTTTGGAGACCTTGCTGCAGAGCAGTCGCAAAAAGGTGCGTTCTTCTTGAGTGAATAAACCCTATTTTCAAGTGTGCCCGTGCGTCAGCTCGTCACTGACCGCGCGGACATAACAGCGGCGACGAGGAAGTGTTTGTGCGACCCACATTCAAAGGCAGTTCTACGCAATGGCTACGCACGCATCAGGACGATTACCTGAGTTCAACGGCACCTCCTGGGGATCATGGTTTGGACGCCTTCAATTCTACTTTGAGGCCAACAACATCGTAGACCCCAGCAAGAAGAAGGCACACCTGCTCACGCTGTGTGGGGAGGAGGCGTACTACACCGTCTGCTCCTTAGTTCAGCCAAGCATACCAGCGGCAGTGGACTACGACCACATCATTGCGGCACTGCAGAAGCAGTACGACCCAAGGCCATCGCAAGTGTACGGCCGGGCCCGTTTTCAACGAAGGGACCAGATGGAGGGAGAAGCGGTCAGCGCCTACGTTGCGGCGCTGAAAAAACTGGCCGCCGATTGCAACTTCGGAACGCTGCCCACCACAACGGTAGCTACCGAACACCCAGTCACCACGCCACCTGCGAACCCTACCATGCTACCACTGGACATTATGCTCCGTGACCGATTTGTGTGCGGACTGCGGGACGACTTCCTACAACAGCGCCTGTTTGCTGAGACCGACTTGACGTTCGCAAAGGCTTACGACATCGCCATTCGAGCGGAGAGTGCCGGCAAGCAACAGCGTGACATCCGGAAGCCCACCGAGCCGGCATACCTCACAAATCACCAGCTCCAACACCCCCCCCCCCCCCAGGCAAGTGGCAAAAAACCACCTAAGACAAGCAGCACAGCCCGCAGTCATGCAAGCTTCAAGGCGCAACGTGCCATTTTTGCAAGAAACGAGGTCACATTGAGAAGGCATGCATAACAAAGAAGAAACAGTCGAGGGCACCCCCTGAGCGGCAGAAGCACGTGAACGAGGCCATAACGCATAGGCCATAACGCACGGTAGTCTACCAGCATCACTCGTGCTGTACGACCTAAACACCGTTCTCAACCTACGCACGCAACCGAAGATCATGATCGACGTCACCGTGCATCACCAGACGATCCACTTCGAGGTGTATTCCGGAGCAGCATGTACGCTCATTAGCGAACAGACGTACCACCAGACCTGGCGGCAGCATGCACCCATCTTGCTCGACGACGACACGCACCTGAGAACGTGGTCAGGGCAGGCCTTGCCACTACTGGGAAGTGCCAACGTAGACGTTTCCTTCAATGGCACAACCTGCCAGCTACCACTACTTATCGTGCAAGGGGCCGGATCTAGCCTCTTTGGCCGAAATTGGTTCGACGCTCTTGGGATAACGATCGGAGGTATCAACCAGGCTACCGAGGAAAATATTTCCGAGCGACAGGATTTCGGGGAGCGACTTCAAAAGAAGTACGAAACGGTCTTCGCTAAGGATATTCCCGGTCACAACGGACCTCTCATCAACCTGGGGCTACATCAGGACGCCAGCACCCAAATTTCTCAAAGCCAGGCCAGTACCCTTTGCCATGCACACGGCGTACGACGAAGAGCTTCGCAAGCTCGCGAGCAGCAGGATGTCATTGAGCCGACGCAGCACTCAGACTGGGCCACACCACTTGTCAGAGTCAGAAAAAAAAACGGAACTCTACGTCTTTGTGGAGACTACAGGAGCACCGTCAACCTGGCAACGAAGCTGCTTACCCACTTCCAACGCCACAGGAGGTTTTCAGCACACTCCGTGGAGGACGAATTTTCAGCATGTTGGACCTGACCCAGGCGTACCAACAGCTGAAGGTGGGCGAAGAAACATCTGAATTGCTCACTATAAACACTACAAGGGGCCTCTACAGGGTTAAACGACTTCCGTTTGGAGTGGCAGCAGCCCCAGCAATTTTCCAGAAGTAGATGGAGTCCACGCTTGTTGGAATTCAAGGAGTGTGCGTTTACCTGGATGATGTGATCATTAGCGGCACATCAAGCGAAGAACCCGCAGCACGCCTAGAGCTTGTACTTGACAGGCTATCCAGCTCCAACTTGCGCTTAAGCATAGAGAAATGCTGTTTTGCAGTGCCCGAGGTAAAGTTCTTGGGGCACCTGATCAATGCTGAAGTCATTCATCCAAGTGATGACAAGGTGCGTGCTATCAGTGAGGCACCAGCACCAACCAACAAGCAGGAACGACAGTCCTTTCTTGGGCTCATTACGTTCGACGATCGATTCCTAGAGCAGCGAGCGACTGTGGCTAACGACCTGTACCACCTGTTACAAAATGATGTCCAATGGAGCTTGTCGCAACGCCACGAGAAGGCATTCGACGCGCTTAAGGACCTGCTCCGGCAGCGCGTAGTCCTCAGGCACTACGATGAAACGAAGCCCCTGCTTCTCGCCTGCGACGCATCGCCCTACGGTGTGGGCGCAGTGCTCTCACAAGCCGACGATCAAGGCAGGGAAGCACCGATTGCGTTCGCTTCCCGCACCCTTTCAGCGGCGCAACTACTCGCAACTACTCGCAACTGGATCGAGAAGGACTCGCAATCGTGTATGGAGCCATACACTTTCACCAGTACATTGCTGGCAGACACGTGGTCATCATTACAGATAACCGACCTCTTTTGGGTATTTTGGGCCACCAGAAATAAATACCCCATACGCTGTCTCCCCGTATGACACGGTAGTACATAAAAATGTCAGCGTACCACTACGAGCTCGTGCACCGCCCAGGAAAAAGACACCAGAACGCGGATGCATTGAGTCGCCTGCCGCTCGGCGAAACAATTGAGGATCCTCCACAGGTGGGCTGCGCGCTGATGTTTGAAGCCCTGCCTAATCCACCCCTAATGGCCGACACGGTCGCCGTAGCGACGCAAGAGGACCCAACGTTGTCGCAACTGAGCGAGGCACTGCAGCAAGGCCACGTGAAGAAACTCACCGGAGAAAACTTCAACGCCTTTAAGAAAAGAGCAACGGAGTTGAGTCTCCATCGCGGCTGCGTTACACTCGGGTCACGAGTCGTTATCCCGCACGCACTACGCGAGCAAGCCATGGCGCTCATTTATGCTGGGCATCGAGGAGTAGTATCCATGAAAAGGTGCGCTCACGGCTACATGTGGTGGCCAAGAATTGACTACGACATCGAAACAGCTGCGCAAACGTGTCAAGCTTGCCAAGGAAACCAACAAGCCCCACCGAGAGCCCACATTCCCGATTGGGAGAAGCCAAGAACTCCATGGCACACCCTGCACGTTGACTTTGCAAGCCCAATCGAAGGAACAACATTTCTAGTTGTGGTGGATGCCTACACAAAATGGCTAGAAGTTGTACAAATGAGTAGGCCAACATCTGCGGCAGTCATCGACGTCCTGCGCGCGTTGTTTGCAACGTTCGGACTACCTCAAAAGATAGTATCGGACAACGGCACAGCATTTGTGTCGGCAGAGATCAGGCGGTTCTACAAAGACAACGGCATCACAGCTGTGACATCCGCCCCGTACCACCCAGCAACGAACGGTCAAGCCAAACGCTACGTAGCCGAACTCAAGAGGGCATGCCTTTGCAAGGACGAGACAGGGTCATTACAGCGACGTTTGGCCCGCTTCCTTTTCAAGCAGCACACAACAGTGAAAAATACCACAGGCCAGACCCCTGCGAGGCTAATGTTTTCGCGGGAAATGAGGACGCCTCTCACGGCCGTTCGACCAGAGCCATCTTAAAAGACGGCACAGGATGCCCGCGACCCACCGCGCAGCCGGAGGATACAAAAGGGAGAACGGGTGCTCGCCGGCCAGTTTCACCACAAGCCGGAATGGGTCCCAGCGACCGTGAAAAAACGGATTCGCCTGCGGTCGTGGCTCGTCGAGATTTCCGGGACGACAACTCGGCGGCACCTCAATCAGCTCCGCCAGCTTAGGCCGTCTCCAAACAAACCAGCCCCTTCTGAAGGAAGTTGTGAGTCACCACCCGTCAACAAAGCCTGGCATCTCACTATGGAGAGCGCCGGGGAGACGCCGACAACCACATGCGCAGACGGCCAGCTCCCTTCTTCATTACAACCCCAGGCCGTCGACCTACGCAAATCCTCACGGCGGCGACACTCCCCTGACCGCTACCAGGCGCACTTCTAAGGGGGGAAGAAATGTTGTGTTCGTGCCCAGCGGAAGCGCATTCTGTTTCGGCGCCTTCCGACAGCGCGCCAGTCAGCGCCTCTCGACCGCGCGCCAATTAGTGTCCCCCGCAAGGGGACCTTTCCCTCGCCGACGCCGTCCCCGACTCCGCGGTGCGATGGACAATGCGCCAGAGACGCTCTGGGGACCTTGCTGCAGAGCAGTCGCAAAAAAGCTGCGTTCTTCTTGAGTCATTAAACCCTATTTTCAAGTGTGCCCGTACGTCAGCTCGTCACTGACCGCGCGCGGACATAACACCATCCCCTTTGGGGCAGCAGAGAAACGACGACTATAAAGGAGGCACCTTCTGGGAATCGCCCACCGGCATGGTATGTGCGTTTTCCACTATGGAGAGCCCACCTTCTATCGGAGAAAGATGTCAAACGCCTTCGGCGTCACTTTTGTTTCGTCACAACTCCTCCCCAGGACGAGCTGGGCAGAGGACATTCAACTGCATGGTAGCGATCGTGTACGGACTTACACTGCAGTGGATGGTCTCCCGGGCTCTCGTACCTAGGGTGTAGTCCGCTCCTCTGACTCGGGGGCATTCATAACTGTGGCGGAGGAAGTCGTTGACTCGGTGATCTCATATAAAGCCTTCGTGGACACGATGTCAAAAGCTCGAAAGTCAAGCACTAAATTCCTGAGGCTTCCGCATAGTTACACCGCTGCTGACTCGGAGTATGAGAGGCTTCACGCACTGCGTCGAAGAGCAGAAAGACGAGCACGCAGACTGAAGCGACTGAAGATATGCGAGCTTCAAGGCGAGCGCAAAAGGCTATTCAGAGTCATGTATAACCAAGCTCTCCAAGCCTGAGAATCCTTCTGCTCCAAGCTGGACCCCTAGAAGCCGCTATCCAGAATATTGCGCCTGGCCCGAAGTTGTCGGGCCCACAAACTGAACTGCACCCGTTCAAATCTATCTCACTGAGCCCGAACACTAGTGACCTTCAAGTCGCCGACGCGTTCTGCAGGAAAATTACTGCAGTGCCGGCAGCTCTTTTTCCTCCACGTTCTCCCAGCCCCCATGCTCAGGACCGGTGTCCCCAATAGATGAGCCATCCTCCATGGCAGAGTTACTCGCTGCACTGGCTTCTGTCAAGAAATATAGACGTTTTTATAGTTTGAGCGCTGCGCGACGCCATTTTGGCCGACGCGACACCTAGCGTCAAGGTTTCACCGAGCCGCCATACTGAGCTGTGAAGCGTGAGGCGACGAACGTTGTTTATGCCCAGTGCGGTCCCTCTTGGTGCCGGTATTTTTGTCCAAGTTCTTTTTTCCCCCGTCTCATTCGCGTTATTGTTTGAGCCAGTCCGCGCTGACGGTTCGAAACACTGTCGTGACGCTGGTTTGACAAGTAGTCATGAGTACTGCGGGTGCAGATCGCGACGTTGACGACGACGAAATGCCAGGTCCATCGCACATGACAACCAGCCAACCTAGACCTCACTTTTGCGACCTCAGGGCTTGTATCCTCGTGGTCCACAATTGACTGCGAGACTAACAGTGACCACACCCTGGTACTTTTCGACATCGTTTGCGCTGCAAAAATACCAAACCACAATGTACATTCGTTTGTCAATGTTAATAAGTTCTCCTCGGAGCTGTGCAAAGCAATCTCAGCTTTTTCACCTATGGAGCAGACAATCAGGGCTGAAAGCGTTATCTCAGCTATTAAGGATTCCATCCTTCGAGCAAAATTTACGGTATCCTCAGTCCATAGCACCGCTTGTAGCCCTTGGTGGAATGAGGAATGCACTAGAGACTTCCGGCGTAGAAAAGCCGCCTGGCAGCAGCTTCTCCACAATCACAGTCCGGCTAACTGGGTTAATTTTAAATTTCACCGCGCAAATTTTAAGCGAACTGTATCACATGCGAAGGAAACATTTAATATTGGCCGATTTTCCGCCCTATCACAAACGAATCGTAGACAAGCTTTATTCAAGTTTCTCAGGTCTAGGAAATCATCTCCCGTCTCTCCGAACACACCCTCCCTGGTTCGTACACCAGAAGATTCTTAGAGACCATAGCGAGTGATCTACAGCTGCGGTTTGCGACAAGGATTCCGTCGACAGGCTCTCGAAATTTCGGCACGGCTGACTTTGAAGAGGTCGCTATAGGCGAGCTAGATAGCGTAATTTCCCGTCTTCCAGCGTCTGCACCTGGTCCAGACGGTATCACCGCAGCGATGATTAAACTGTTGTACAATGAAGCCCCGGCAGACCTGTTGAATGTGGTTAATATTTCTCTTAAAAACGCGTGGATACTTCCTGAATGGCGCTTGGCCAAGATTTTGCTTTTTTTAAAGAAACCGGAGCTTGGATATACAATTGATAATATTAGGCCAATAGCACTAACATCCACCCTTGTAAAAGTAATTGAGCGCGTTTTGCTTCTCCGTATCAACAAGTTTTTGCGTACAAGCAACATACTCAACTGCAGACAAATTGGTTTTAGGGAAGGATGCTCTATCTGGTGGGCTCATATAGACTTGGAAAGTCGCATCCACTGGGCCCGACGAAATAAGCAGATCGCAGCATTGGTCACCTTGGACAATTCGAAAGCCTACGACAGTGTGGAATATGGCATCCTTCTAGATCTCCTAGCTCGCTATTCGTTTCCGGTGTACATTACTGCGTGGGTAGCGGCTTTTTTGGAAAACAGAGAGTTTTTCGGTTAGCTTGCTATTCGTTTCCGGAGTACATTACTGCGTGGGTAGCGGCTTTTCTGGAAAACAGAGAGTTTTTCTGTTCCCAAAATGGTTACGCCTCTTCCCGGTATAAGCAGACACGTGGAGTACCCCAGAGGTCTGTTATCTCCCCAGTGTTATTCAATGTGCTTTTGAGCTCCATACCCATTCACCGAGATGTGTATACATATGTCTATGCAGATGACATCGCCTTTTTCTCTTCATCGCAAGACATCCATTCCTTATTTCATTCCCTTCAATCATATTTGAATGCCCTGGAAGCGTGGTTGGATACTTTGAAATGTTCTTTAAACATTGATAAGTGTGCCATCCTCGTGTTCCCTCTTACGGACCAAATATCGATTTCGTTATCGTATCACCAACAAACCATTCGTCAGGTTGATTCGCTAAAATATCTTGGGGTCATATATGACAGAAAATTGAATTGGCGCCTACACATTGAACATATAGCTGCAAAAGGCTCCCGTGCTGTAGCTCTACTGAGGGGTCTTAGCCACAAAAGAACAGGTCTGAGGGTAGATACGCTCTTGATGATTTACAGCATGTATGTTCGACCAATTTTAGAATTTGGGTGTGTTGTATTCTCTGGCGCTGCGACATATAAGCTCTTGCCTTTGGTGAAGCTGGAACGACAAGCTTTGCGTTGCTGCTTAGGCCTACCCGGTTACGTCCCGATTCGGGTATTATACTTGGATGCCAGAGTCCCAACGCTGAATTCCAGGATTAAATATCTCACCATCAATGCATTTGCAAAGTTCCTAGAGTCACCGCTGGCCAGATCACAGGCTGTGTTTGTCCAACACGCATTTGCGTTTTTCGGCTCTAATTGGTCTCGTATCCGGTGCCTCCAGGTCATTTTTGCCAATTCTTTACTTCATCCATTAAACTCCACGCTCCTATCAGTTCCCGTCTTGCAGTCCCAACCCACAGTAGTGGAGGTTTCTTTTGATAACATTTTCTTAAAACATGCTAAGGTGCTTCCAACCAACTTAATTAAAAACATTCTCCTGGCTCACCAGTCTGAATACCCATCGCACGTGGTTATTGCAACCGACGCCTCTGGAAAAATGAGAAATTTGGGGTGGGTATCTTCTCTCCGGCATTGAATTGGTCTTTTTCACTGCGTCTACCAGATTATATTCCCATATTTTATGCAGAATTTCTGGCTATTTTTCTTGCTGTTCTGAAACTTGATTCGGCGCAATCTTCAGTGATGATACTCACGGATTCCCTCTCCGTGTGCATGGTCCTTTCTTCAGAAACTGTCAGTCCCATGCTTAAAACGTTTTACTCCTTCGTTCCCACGTATGTGCGGGCAATTAGGCTTGTCTGGCTGCCTTGCCACTGTGGATTAGCCCTTAATGAAGCCGCGGATACATTAGCGAAAATGGCATCGTCGTTACCTATTGTGGAGGTGCTTCCCCCGTTTGCTGGCGTGTTGCTAGCCCGTTATCGACAATACCTGTTGGCCCAGGACGTGTCTGATCACGGGCTGCACACCTCTCCGGAACTCGAACACCTCAGATTTCGGTGGAAAAGAAGCCTCTGCCAAACTCGCTCGTGAGAAGTTTCGCTGACTTCGTTTCGGTGTGGTGTTCCCCCACTTAACAGGTATCTATACCGGGCAGATCTAGCAACCTCACCCTTGTGCCACTTCTGCCATGAAATTGAATCGGATGAGCATATCTTCCTTTTTTGCCGCCGATTCTCGCATCACCGGAGAAGGCTGCTGGAGGCTCCCCTGCGGCGTCTTGGAATGCCACTAACTTTGCCAGTGCTTTTGTCTTTTGGAGGCACGCAGCTAGGCCACTGCCATGGGGATGTCTGTCAAGCCATTCATTCCTTCATTTCAGAGACGGCTCGTCTGCCTTGTTAAAATGATTCTGATCAGGCTCTCTCGCTCCTCTTTCTTGTTCTATTTCTGTCTTCAACCTATATTCTAAATTCTTTCTTCGATTGCACCTTTTTGCCTATCTAATTTTTTAGATAAAAAAACACTCTTTTTGGCCAAAAAAAAACTCTTTTTGGCCAATCCCCCTGACTGGGTATGCGCCACTTTATGGGCCACCACCACCACCACCAACCAAATACCCGGGAGGTGCTTGTCACCGGTGAGTAGTATCATACCTCTAATGTTGTTCTTGACCGAACATGTTACTCTGTGCAGTGGTTATTCACGCGTAGTGCTCGTGAGCGTACATCTTGGCTGATGCCTGCTTCCTCTACCGCGAAGCATTGCCGGCACTCTCAGGACGCGGGCCGCTAAATTTTAAGCGATAACCACATGGAGCGTTTTGCTCGCGTCTGACGAACAACGAGCTTCGAACGTGCGCCGTAGAAGCACGACCAGCCATTTGTCAAGCAAAACATCGGGACCACCACAACTTCTGGGCCGAAGATGCGGCCGCAGTGCTGCCCGGCACAACCGATATCAGCGGCGTCGAAAGTGGACGGCAGCGTCCGTGTGCGATAGCTTTTTTTGAAATAAATACGACAGATCTGGCTACATCGGTTGTAGTATTAGCCTGATGGGCCTCGTCTGCAAGATCAGTGCGTGAGAAACAAGCGGTGTCAATGTCAGGACTGTAGTGGCGCATTTCATTCCATTCGTGCTAGCGTGCTTGCGTAGGGAAGATTGGCTTTTCTTGCTTTTCTTGAGTTAAATAAGGGAGCTCTGGCTGCATCGCTTGCAGGACTAGCATCATTGGCCTCGTCCCCAAGGTCGGTGCGCGAAAAACTAGTGTTATGACCGCCAGAATGTCTCAAATGCGGCAAAAACTAGGCACACCTGGCAATATTCGTTGATCACCTAGCTTGGTACCCCAAATTCAAAATCAGGCCTATAATCAAAAGAAAGGTCGGCAGTCGTTGGCTGATGAACGCTATGGTCCTTGACAACGCTGCCTTCGTCGACCGCACAAGAGGGGAGATAGAAGCGCTTAACGCTTCAACCGTCGACGCGGTTGCGTGGGAGCGTTTTAAAAAGCGCGTCAAAGGAGCAGCCATTGCGGTCGGGCAACAGGAGGCGCGAGACAAAAAGGCGAAATTAAGTCGGCTAGTAGAATGTCTGCGCTCTCTTGTAGAGGCGGATGAGGAGAGACCGGGAGAGTTCGCTGAGGATATTCGCAGCGTCAAGGAAGAAATCCGGTCTGAGCTCGAGAAACGATATTGGGGAGCTCTTGTGCGGAGCAGGGAGCAGCGAGTAGTGTCCGAGGCACAGCCATCGAAGCTTTTCGGTGCTTTCGAGAGAGCAAGGACCGCCGCTAAAACAATTTCCGAGGTGAACCACTCTGGTAGCATTGCTAGTGGGAGCGGGGAGGTGGCGACTGCCTTCTGTGAGTACTACGGTAAGCTGTTTTCCTTGCGCTCGAAGCTTGACGATCCCCCACCGGACGTCCTTGGTGAGCTGCCCACGGTGCCAGAGGACGTTAGAGTCATAATAAACAGCCCGATAACGGTCGAAGAGGTAAAACACGCGATAAAAAAACTGTCAAAAAATAAGTCACCGGGGCCTGACGGGATTGTTTCTGAATTCTACCAGGTAATCCGTGAAGAGATAAGCCCTGTTCTGGTATCTGTCTTCGACAACATCCAAAACACCAAAGTGCTGCCACCTTCAATGCGGGACAGTAATTTGGTCCTCATACCCAAAAAATCCGTCAAAGATACGGTACCGAATGTGGAAGATTTCAGGCCCATCAGTTTACTGTCGATGGACTATAAAATCCTAGCACGTATCCTGGCCCGACGACTCGAGATGGCCCTCAGTGGTGTGGTGGGCCCACATCAGACATGCGGATTTAGGGGACGCTCCATTAACACAAATTTGCATCGCATGCGGACCGTCTGCGAGGTGGCAGAGTCAGGCACTTACCCCTTAGCTGTCCTTCAACTCGACCTCAAAAAGGCCTTCGACCAGGTAGACCACACCTTTCTGTTCATGCTCCTTAGTCAATTTGGGATCGGAGATGCAATGGTAGATTGGATAAAGACCTGCTACACAGAAATAACTACAAGCATCATCACGAATGTGGGAAGTGGGCCGCCAATCAACATCGGACGGTCGGTAAGGCAGGGCTACCCCATGTCCCCTATTCTATTCGCACTGTACATAGCACCTCTCTGCAGGATGGCAATAGCGTCCAAGTCGATCCGAGGCTTCGTCCTTGGAGACGAAGAACTAAAGGTCCTGGCCTATGCGGACGATGTTGCCTTTGTGTGCACATCGAGAGAGCAGGCGGGGAGGTTGTTGCACTGGCCGAAGAATTCTGTCGATTCTCCGGGGCTCAGCTCAACCTTTTGAAGTCGGAGGGAGCATGGCTAGGCGAATGGCTCACCAAACCCCAACAACTCTACGGAGTTCGATGGAGGGGGGCCATCACCCGCTACCTTGGGGTAAACCTAGATACCGGCGCAGCCATAGCCCCCCGGTGGCAGACAAAACTGGCAGCTGCCGGAAGGAACTTGGAGCCCTGGAGAGAGTGACACATTGCCCTCTTTTCTAGCGCACACGTTTGCAACGCCGTGGCATATCCGGCCATCTTGTACGCCGCCCGCGTCTCGACTATTGATGCAGGCTCAGTGTCCAAGCTACACCGGTTGTTTGCGGTTTTCGTCTGGAGATCCACGTATGAAGCCATGCGCCGCACTAACATTTTCTGGAGTGCCGAAGCCCGGGGTATTGGGCTCGTTAACATGGAACTCAAACTGATTGTACAGAGATTTGTGTACTTCCGAGATCGCAGTGATGGCTTCCTCCAGGCGTTTCTCCAAAGTGTAGGCGCCCTACACCTGGCCCCTTGGCTCGTAACAACAGCAGACCTTGCACATGGCACCCGTGCAACAGGCTTTTACAGGGAAGTGGCGGGGGCACTGGCCCTCTTGCAGGAACTCTTCTCCTGGGAGTATTTGTGCGCAGTGAAGCCGAGGAAGTTTTACTGGGATTTGGTAGAACAGACCCTCCCACCCCCCTTGTACCGCTCCCCACCTTTAGGCCGCCTAAAAAGGGACGTCTTACGGCGTGTGTGGAAACTCCCCGTTCCAACAAGCTCGAAAGACTTCTTTTTCCGTCTGCACGCAGGGATACTCACAACTAAGGCAAGGCAGGAAGAGCGGGGTTTCTTCCTCCCTGGAGGGGCCAACTGTCCGCTGTGCAGAAGGCGGGAGACGGGCGAGCATGTATTCTTTGTGGGGTTTATAGAGGGGTTAAAAGTAAATTGGTTTACTTTTCCTTGCAATAGCAAACCGGTGACGAGAGAGACTAATCAGACTTTCTCTTCTCGTTTCGCTCCCCTAGTAAGCTATCTGCCCCCACCCCGCGGCTGCGCGCTGTACCGCGCCAGCCGCGGCGGGCCGTGGCTCGACGGAACAAAGGAAGCGACAAGTGTTTTCGCTCATTGACATTTATTACTCAATAATAAACATCCAAAGAGCATGCAGGCTAGCTGGTTGACGGCGAGGATCTAGTTCCTCGCCCGGGCAATTTAAGGGAATCGAGAGGTTCGACTTACCGCGACAACAGTCATCGCTGGGGCGCCGCCTCAGCGCGCTCCCGTTTGCCTCGCTGGGACACCGATGGCAGCCATTGTCGCCCTCCTTTTTGCCCGATCCTCGAAGGAAGGAGGTCGCTAGGCACGTCCTCTCGCCTCGCTTCCCGAGCTCCAACTTCCCCGCACTCCGCCTCCCGCAAGCGCTCGCCGGCCCCCAATACAATCGTTCGGCGAGGAGGTAGATCCCCTCGCCGACGTCCTGCCGAGCAAGTTCCCGCGAGGAGCAAGCGGCGTGGTGAAGCCGAACCAAAGGGAACGCGCTAAGGTCGCGTTCCCACATCTTAGAGTGCAATACGGCATCGTATTTCTGGGACGAGCTGCAGTGCTCCTTTGGCACACAATGGCAGCTCACGTGGACCAACCTAAGGTTCTTGGATGCAGACACGGAACTCCCACACCTTCGCGATTGCATCCACGTCATGGGACTCCACTCGCTTTGGAGGGCAAGGGTGGATGCTGTTGAATGCGCTGAACACCCTCGGCCGGCGTGGAGGCATTTTGTTCAGAAGGCGCAGTGGGCAGTGGCCGCCCTTGACGGGCCTGACTCGGACACCGAGTTGCGTGATGCACTGGCGCAGGGTTCGCGTGTCCTTTCAGAGTTTAAGGTAAAGGAGCGGAGGAGATGGGACTCAATTTGATGGCTAGAATCGGGTAACACTCCTGCTCACCTCTGCTTGCCCAGAACCCCCTTCCCCTCCCTCCGCTCCCATCCCATTCCCTTCAAGCGGTGCACAAAAGGCACTGTCATCCATTGGACAACGTTCGTGCTAGTCTAATTACCGCCCAAATTCTGCGGCTGCGCCAGCATTGCGATGCCACTAGCTTACACTTGCCGGCAGAACATGCTTACGCCATGTTACCGTAAAGGCAGTAAGCGCCTATTTTTCTGCATGCGTAGAGCTGCTATTGTGTACGACGAATACCCTGCAATCATCTTATGTGATCCTGTATGTATCTCTGTAAATAAAGTTTTTTGTTTATCAAAAAAAACCGTTCCGGGTTGGCGAAATGGCTCAGAGGTTACGTGCTGGGCTGACGTTTTGAAGGTCGTTGGTTCGAATCCTAACTCGACCTCTATTTTTTTTAGGGACAGAGCTTTAAAGCTTTTTTTTACCGCATGTGCCTCTGTTCGTTGCCTTTCATTCCTTAGGTGATGTTAAACACAAACCTCAGTACACTCCAGCACTGAACTTAGCTTCATGCTTTGAATTCACGAGGCAATCGGTACATAACTTAAAGATAGGCCTTCTTATGAACAGTGGCCCTATTAACTACGCCAAATAAAGTAGCAGAGAAGTTGTACAAAGTCCGATCTTTCTTATCGTGCTGTCTGATTTTGTTCAGATTTGGCTGTCACATTTCTCAGTACTTCAAAATTGGACTGCAAATATTTTTTAACAGTGAAGACAACATCCATCATTCCATTTTCCTTTTTATTTGTTGAAGCATACATTTAACGCTTCTTTATGTGATGAAAGACTGATTACTCTTCAACCTATTAACAGCGACTTGGAACAGAATGCTGGAGCCTTTACCAAAGTGCGCGTCTCGTGTGGTTACTCGCCCTCTCCAATGTCCGTTTCGTGCCGACGCCGGCCAGGCGCCGTGAAACACTTCATGTGGTTACCGCTTTAGCCATTTGTTTGTTAGCGCTGCGGAGGCTACGTGTTTGGGATTAGAGCGCATGGTTTTCATGGTGCGGAGGCATTCACGTTCAGCTATTGCAAATGTTGCTTAAGCAGATGTACGTAAACGCCGTTGCCGGAACGTCGCGCTCAAATGAAGCGCAATGATTTCTTTGAACTGTCACTTTTGTTCCGTGCATACCGCCCTCACAGGGTGTTGGCAAAGAAAGGAGATGTGCGTTTTTTTAATAATGTGTTGACCTACTAAATATTGTTTTTTTTTATCTTTCGGTTCGTTCTGCTTTTTGAGCTTTCACAGTGATTATCTTTGCTGGTTATTTTGCGTAAGCAAAAACCATCCGGCACAGTATTGTTAACTGTTGTGTTTAAGATGGGATATTTCAGTGGTGGTTGAGAATAATGCGGTGTTTGACATCACTGCTTGGCCTGCGGGTATGCAAGCAGCATATTGCTAACTTCTTGTCATGGAAACATCTCTGCTTTCTCCATGTAACGGATTGTTTTCTTTAATTTTATCCTAACAACTTTTTTTTTAAATCTTTGCAGAAACCCTAGTCTACACCCACCCTGACAACATCCGTGAATGGTCGGACGACATGCGGGATTGGCCAGACGTCAGAGGGCCTGATAGTTCCATTTGATTTTGCCACTCGAATACTGACTTGTAGTTGGCACCGTGGAAACTGTGTTTAGTGTTCCCCGTACTATGTCGCTGCTGATGTCGTGTAGTGCGAAAGTGTTGTTCAATATTTTTTTTTTGTTTTTTTTTTTTTTTGCTTAAACATCTTTCAGGGATGGAGGGAGGACTAATTCTTTCGTGTTATTTCTGGTCACGCTAGCTCTTTCGTGCTAGTTGTGCTGTATCATGTAAGTCATGCTAGTTGTTTCAAACAGTTGTGTTCAGTGCTTTTTGATCTTTTGCAATGCTGTAACTTGTTCGCTCTAGAGCTTTATTTTATGTGCTTCCTTTCCTGTTTTCATGTGCTGTCATTACATGGTGCTGAATGGTAGCAAATATGTTTTCCTAGTTTGCGGGGGGGGGGCGTGGAGAGAAATTGTTACATGCACACACAGCTATTCTGTTTCTACTGGGACAACCATTTCAATGACTGGGTGGAAGGGAGGTTCAAGCAACTTAGGTAGCTTTTTTTATTTACAAACATTCTCCCCCCTTTGTACCTCTGAGAGCCAGACGTTTATTTACAGATATTGCTCTAAAAAATGTTTAAACATTTTGCAGTACAAATTATGTTAGTACAAATGTTGCTTCACAAGAACTCAAGATTGAAGTAACAAGAACTCAAGATTGAAGTATGACTGTAGCCTAGCTCAACTTGCAATGGTGTTGCGCAACCCACCTAAACCTCAGGTTGTACACTAGTGTAAAAAAACAGTTATCAGTCACCTATACATGTTTGTACTGTACTGTTTGTACTGCCGGTATTTCTGAACAGTCTATAATGCAAGTCGTGCCTTCAAACCCATTGTTGACGAATGAGTCAGGCGTGCTATTTCTAATGACTGCTCTTGGCAGCCAGATTACTATCTTTTTCATAATGCTCGTGAGCACTGATAACATGTGCTTGAAAATGTTATGTGCACACGTTACAGACACTTGAAACATCCTGGCCAAATGCCCGTACAAGAGACCGGGACGCAATCTCATTAAAGTAAGAAGTAGCTGGTCTTCGGTCGGAAGGCTCAGGAACGTCTTCATTGCCTCAGCACTTGCAGCTTTGGCCAGATGGTCGAACACAGTCTTTGATACGCCCGTATAGAACGTGCAGTCATCTTCTTTCAGGCTTGACGCAAGCACATGACGCCGTTTAAATGGCTCCAGTCGTGTTAAACAGTAGCTGTGGTCCCAATGTGTCATCCACTCCCACTGGGTCGACTGTTCCTTTCTTGATATCTGTCCACAGGGCAAAGGTCATATTACTGTAAGCATTTCCGAAAGACAGCAAAATTTGTGTAGCTGAGGGCATTTGCGCACTGTCCAGGCGTACGAACACTTAAAAGTGGGATTTCAATTTAGCACACAGTTGCAGCAAAATTAGTGCGATTTTAGGCAAACTACAGCTTTGTAAAATCCCTTATTGCAACTGGTATTGGTGAACCCTCTAATAATATGTGCACCGCCCCAACAAAAGCTTGATGTGGGTAAGTTGGTACATGATGCTTGGAGGTAACTACAGCGCAAGAAAACGAGGACGAAAGAAGAAACACATACAACATCACAGCGCCAAACTGGCACTGTGTTGTTGCACGTTTCTTTTTTCGTCCTCGTTTTCTTGCGCCATAGTTACCTTAAAATGATTCAGACAGTTCAGAAAGAAAAGTGTTACATGTGTAGCCGTTTCAGAAGCAAAGAACATCCATGGCGACCAGCTTGCCAAGGGGTTATAACAAGCCTTTCACATCAACAAGGCCGGGCTAAAATGTGATTTTAGCCAGCTGTCGGTTGCCTTGCACGATAAAAGGCTGCCGTCTGAGAGGAAGGGGTTGACACCATTCTCACAGGAATCAGCACTTTTTAGTCGGCAAATTACAATAAAGTTTACCTAACCTGACAGCGACTGCACAGGAGGTTTACATTTAGAGCGTATTTACATTTTCATCATTCATCATGTGTTTGGCCCTTCAGCCATGGTGTTCCACATTGGGCTCAAATGCTCTGTTCTGTGGTGCAGATGTTCTTCCAAAATAATAAAATCAGTCGCTATTTAGCGCTTGTGTTCTCGTTCACACTCTGTGTTCCTGTTGCACTGCAATCGTGCATGAAATCATACTAAGTGTCCCATTTACCTCTCCTCGTTACATGCAGGCTGATCAACCCTGCACATTTTGTGATTTGTTGAAGCAACGCGTACACCACTTAAATAGAGCCGTCTAGCTTTGGGGAAAGGTTTGCTGCTCTACAGCTTCAGACTTATTAAATAAAACAAACTTTATTTTGTCTTCATGGCCCCTTTAAATTAAAAAAAAATTAAGCATCACGTACCGAGCAGGGTTCAGTTTCATCAAAGGAACGCTGTCCTTGCAAGTGAGATGTTACCTGCAACAAAAAGTACATGATCAGTTACAGGGTTGATGGCACAGCGTGGGGTTCTTGGGCACTAGGGTACATTACCCTTAATACGCTGACACACACAAATTGAAATACCTGCTATGAAATGTGAAAGAAACAAAAAGTGTGACATGCACTTACTGTGGAGTCTTCCAGATGGTGTGCTGCAAGGGCCCGGTCACACTGGATATTTCCTGCGTGGGAAATGATGCAACGCTATCAGAGACTGCACACTGTCGGCCTAGATTGAAGGGCGAGCTTTTCAGTTCCCACACATCTGCTGGATAGCCATCAACACAAGCAGGCACAAAGTGCACTTTCTTTTAAGAAAAGCAGGCCACAAATCCTGTAAAGGCAAGAAGGAATAAACTGTGTACTTACTTCAGAGTTCTGAAGTTGACCTGAAGTGGGGGGCCCCGTCACATCAGACGTTTCCTGTGCGAGGGACGACATGATGCTATGAGGGACTCAGTTGCCATAGGCTGCAGCATGCAAAGCTGTATGGGGGAACTATTAAATTCTCTAATCCGTCTAGGGACCGTTATTGCAGGCAGGCACGAAGGAAGTGAATCTGCGTATAGCAAAGCTAAGGCATGTAAAGAAAAGGAATAAACTGTGTACTTACTTCGGGGTTCTCAAGTTGATCCAAAGGTGGGGGCCTCGTCACCCGAGATGGTTCCTGCACGAGAGATGATATGAGGCTATCAGAGACTGCACTCCGTAACTGTAGAATGCAGTACGCAATGCTGCTGGAAGATGTGAATGGGTTTTAAAAACAAGTGCGCTTTGTGTGAATGGGTTTTAAAAACAAGCACACTTTGTGAGCCCTACGTCATCCACTCCTGATTGAATGTTCTTGCAACTAAAGCACGTGGAAATTCACAGTGCAGTAACGTGCTTGGAGTTCTGAGTAAGTTTATCACAAGGCACAATGCAATCAATTTTTTTCCTGTGGCAACACAGTTTTGCGGGGGAGGGGTCTCTGACCTCGATATTATCCTTTGACTGGCCAAATTTTGAATGCACTTGCAAACGCACTCAAGGTACTCTTTTTAACAATTTATACCGATTGCGTACGAGAAATACGCGCCGATTTCAATTAACATTTAGCTGCAGCATGAACGATTGTTACGCGAATTAGACCAACTTTCAAGAACAGTAATTTCTTGAAGAAGGTCATGTTAAGTTTCCGCTGCGCAGTCACAATTTAGACCAGCGATAACTGTTCAAACATTACCGCGACTGCCGAGCGCGCTCACAGGTCGTCGCTCACCGTGACGGAGCCGCGTGCTAACCGCGAAAACAACGCCTTAACACGTACAGCATCCGGGCAGGGTTGCACACCGGAGTGTCCCGGCATGTCAACAGCGCTTGATGGGCTTGGGTCGTTGTGACCGCGCTTCTGCAAAACAAGCGAGGTGGTTGGATTTCCCGCTGCTCGAATCGGCGAGCAGTGCGAGCAACTTGCGGACTTACCTTCTTCGCTTTCGGGTCATTCCCATGCCTCACGAGTCGGCGTCGTCCGACAATCACCTGAAATGAAGCGCGATTAAATAGCAGCATTGACTCTTCTGCGTACTCCTAGCAAAATCTGAAACTTACCTTTCTATCGTAGCCCAAATGCAGCATGGGGACAGCGTTTTCCGATGTTTTTTTTTTCCGCCGACAAAATGTTGGGAGCACACACGAGACGAGGCACTAACCGTGAAATTCTTCCTATTCACAGCAGCGACCCATTGCTGTCGTAACTCCGGCGAAGCGGGGAACCGATGAAGGGCGAACTTGCAAGCGTCGCGAGTCGTGCCGTGTTGCGGACACACGATCGCACCCAGAACATTTCTTTTCCGCTGGTTGTTCGTGCAGCCGTGCACAGGGCAATGCCGGCCACTAGATCCTTCATGGGCATATGGCATGTCATCGGTTAAGGAAAAAAATACACGAAAACACACCAGGGGAGTCGCAGACCACGCGTACCGACAATGGGGAAGAAAGATTTTTCACAGCCCAGTCCAAGAGGGCAACACTGGGAGCTTACTCTCACCCTCAGAGCGCCCGCTCGCAGTCGCTGGGTCGAGGGTGAGCCCGTGAAAAGGTGTATAGCTGCCAAGGCCCGGATGGCACCACCATTGCATCACCTACACAACCCTCTCGAATTTGGGTGAAAAGGGAAAACGTTTCCTCCTGCATGCCTTCAATCATTCGTGGAAAACTGGCCATCTAGAGCCAAGTAGGAAACACGCTCGCCTTGTTCCAGTAGTCGAGCCAGGTAAAGTCCCACCGCCATCGAGTCCTAACGACCTATAGGGTTCCTGAGTTGTGTTAGGAGGGTGCAGGCCCGTTCGTCATATGGCGTTTCGTCATAGGCCGGTTTGTAACAGGCCGTTTGGTCATATGGGTTATTTCGTCAGAGGCCCCCTTGTCACTTAGGAAAGTTCGTCACAAGAATGGTAAAAGAAAATTGGGGTGGGTTTTTAGGCCTAAGTGGTGAAAAGCATCACTCATTATTGTTTACACATGTTGAGTAATGGTTGCTGACTAAGAAAGTGCAATTATAACTAATTTGCACACGTGGTTGTCGCAAACACGTGGTCCTCACAATCCTTTTAGATGCGAAGCATCTCATGCTCGGGGCTGTGTCCCTCCCTCCATCGTTGTCGATGTCGTTGTCCGCCGTCCGCACTCTACTGCGCATGCGCGTCTCTTCAGCCCCGTCAGAGTTTGGGCTGACGTTAGCGCAGTCCACTATAAAAAGAAATAGTTAGGCGGCGCCCGGTTTCGACCCCACGACTGTCTGGCCGCAACGGGAGGTACGTGGGGCTCTTCCCACTGCGCGACAAACCGAGACGGGAGCATGTGCTACGAACGCGCCTTATGTCCTTCACTCATTCAAACTACGTCAAGACGCTACTGATACAACGAAGGCACGGGAAGCTGAACGTCAACGGAAACGACGAACTGAAAACTAATGGGAACTTCAGTCGACCCCATGGCTGCTTTGCATACTACTCAGGGTTCCCTTACGGGAAGATGGTGTACTTTTTTCAGCAGCATGTGGGGTTAAAACGTTTTGTAATGTGTCTTTCCCTGCCCGTGTGACACATTTCTTTTGGAAGTAGTAAGATAAGAAAGAGGCAGCGTGTAAAACCAAAAAATTACTTTCAACCACCACTTGCGAAAAAAGCAAAAGGAAAGGTTAGCCCACGATCTGAAATGGGTCAACCTGGTACAAACTATCAGGGTTAAAGTCTCTATCAACCTCCTCAGCCATCTTCCCGATATCCGCCAAAATGAAACTTCCAGACGAAATTTCCAGGAACGAGAAAGTCGGCCCTACCACTTTCCCTAGTAGTGAAGAATGGGCCGTATCCCGTGCCGGGAAACTGATAGAATACATGGGGCTGTACCACGTGGACTGCGATTTGACCATCCGAAATATATACCCGACACAGCTGTCTGCTTCTGCGAGGGTCGTGGCAGCCCCAACAACGTCATCGCCCTTGCGAATAGCAACGTGATCGATTGGCCTAGTTTGGAATAGCATTATACAAGGAAAGTGTCGACGGACCATTACTGTTGCCGTGTTCCTTGACATCAAGTCGGCGTACGGCTGCGTGGAGCATGAAGCCACACGATAGGCACAGAAGTCTTCAGTCATCAGGGGCCACAGGTATGCACGGCTATCGGACTACCTCTCCAATAGGTATGTGTACATGTCTATTCTAGCAACGTTGCGGACAGCGGCGTCTCATTGCTACACAAGGTGACCCGAGGTGTTCCCCGGGATGGTGTGCTGAGCCCTACACTAGGCCTGGAGAAATGCGTGCCACAGTCGATATAAATCTTTCTGTATGCTGACAACGTCTGCATGTGGACTTTCGGCCGCAATAGACGAGTTTTACGGTCGAGACGACAGAGGGCAGCCGACTTCATTGCGTAATTTCTGGGAACACGAGGTTTAGAAATCTCAGGGAAGAAATGTGCTGCGGTCGCCTTTACGATGCGTGACCGTACACGCTATGGATTCACTGATGGAGGGACCGCAATTAAAAGTGTCCCGACCTAAGAGTTTTGGGGGTTAACATTTGATGGTAATCTCACTTAGTCGCCTCATTTTCGACACCTTAAAGATAAGATCACTTCATTCACCCACATGTTCCGCGTGCTCTCCACCAACACCGGCGGTTGTTCAGTCAACTCTCTTCTCCGGCTGTACGAAGCGCTTTGCGTTGGCCTGATGCTCTTTGGTCCCTCTAACAAAAAAGAACTGTCCAAGTGCCCGGGAGCGTGCAAGCACAAATCCTGCGATGCATTTTAACGACTAGCCAGTCATGACCACTGTGCCCCGCATCACGAGAAATGAGCATGTCGCGGCTCCTGCCCTGACTTTTTTTGCTTTGGACTATATTTCACGAAATTACAAAGACCACACTCATCGGTACACTGATGGGTCGGTATCCTCCACATCATCCACTATCGGGGCATGGATACCGTCATCACGCACCACCATCAGTGTCACGCTCAGCCACAGAACGTCAACTGAGGCTACAGAGCTTGCAGCTCTGCGGGTGGCCTTCGCTCACATCAAGCAGCCTGCACGAGAGTGGGCTATCATTACAGACTCCAGGGCTGCACTTCAAAGTCCAGCGTCATTTCCAAAAGACCAGCTTGTGTTTTACATACGTAAGCTATACAAGCATACCCTTCGAGTGAGGGGATGAGAGAAGAAGAAAAAAAAACGTGCAAAAACAGTGGCATGGACTCCATTTTTTCTGGAAAGCCCTGTAAAGTGGTCCTCTGTGAAAGAATCAGATACTCCTTCGCAAGTAATACAAATGAAAGGAATAAAGCGCAGAAACACACCGATATAGTGTATTATGGCAAAGAGTTCTACTGAAACAGAACAAAAAACGCCATTTATAGGATACCATGCATATAACATAGAGCTTACGAGAACAAACAAATATAAAGCTTTAATTAAAACACAGACAAAGTTGTACTCTCACGATTGTGGTATGCATACTTCATGCCATAGGGCATTCAAAAACACTATAGATATAAATATAATTATGAATGATAATTACGATATAAAGTTTAATAAAAATATAAAACTCAGCCCACACAATCAAAATTGCTAAAACTTACATTGCTCCCATAAAAAAAGAAGACTAAGTTATAAAATCTCTTGAAAAGAACGAGTGAAACGTGAATAAAAAATCGTGAGAACTAATCAACCGTGCAACGCTTTGCCCTTGCACTAATATGCATACCTGGCAAAGTTAACAAATTTAATCCTTATAATAACACAGGTGAGGATAATTATTGGTCGAATGGCAATTTGAAAAACAAAATTCAAATATTCAATATAGACACATTAAAAAATTATAATAGTGAGCTGAAGGAATAAAAGATATGGCTCTTATTCATCTACTTCCCAAAAGCGAAGACGAAAATAAAAAGCCCGGGAAATAACGACTGAAACGCGGATTATAATCAGAAAGAACGAACGACCGTGTCACGCCCTGCATTTACATTTTTTGCACAAAAATGCTTGATAGGCGGTAATAACACACTTAATGGTATACCGTAAACGGAGATAATTGGTCGAACGCAACTAAAAAAAACTCCAAAACACAAATGTACAGCAAAAAATTATGACAGTTAACTCACGTAATCAAAAATATGAATGTTATGTCCGTCACAATGGCGGCTAAGAAAAACATATAAACTTCAGGTAAGCTAAAACAAGGACTTCTAGCCGACGCCGCCGTTCGCCTTTTTCACGCTGCCGGCGAGCGCTCGAAGATCGGCGTTCAATTGCAAGCGGCGCAGCCAGCATCCGGTGAAACATGAATCACTCGCTTGAGGGGCTGGGATTGTGGGCTTTGTGGGCGACATCTTATACGCCTCCTTCTAAAAACGAAGGCGAAAATAAAAAAAAGCAAATAACGTGGGAAACGAGAATTGATTGATTGATTGATTGATTGAAAAACATTTATTAAGACAGGAAGACCAGAGGTCCGAGCGTGCTAAGGGAAGAAAGGAGGGAAATGAAAGCCAATCACTTCAGTACTTGTCCACGTTGATGTCCCGATGAAGTCCAATAGTTAAGGCAGTCGTAGGCCGGAGTCTTAATTGTGTCCATTCCTAAATAGTTGCAGCACGACAGTCACCGATGGCGCTCTTATACCAGTCGTGCTAGGCCACTCTTTAGAGAGTATGTCACTATTTGTGCGAGTAAGGACGTGTCCAGTAGAGTTGGGTCTGGTTGAGGGTTTGAGGCGGTGAAAGTACGGTGGCGATTGTGGCGGAGGTCGGCTGGGAGGCTTGACTGACAATGAGGACATCGGGGAGGAAGGTGAGGCGTGTACCATCTACGAACTGTTTCCGGTGTGAAGGCAGTGTTTGTTATAAACGAACATCTGGCCACTACGTGGTAAAGGCGGAAGTTTACTTAGATAGCCTGTATACGTTGGCATCCATTCATTTTGCAGCGATGAATCCATAACGACGGAGATGGTGCAGACGAACGAGGCGTTTCCTTGGCAGAGACCAGCGGAGTTTGAGTTAATGTACATTCCTGTGCGGCCGCATGAGCCGCCTGGTTACCAGTCGAGTTTGGCTCGTGGCCAGGTACCCAGTCAAAGCGGACATGATGTGGTTCCGTTGAAGAATTTGCACTTGGTAGAGAATTTCATGCAAAATGGGGTTAGTGGTGGTATGGGAGGGAAGTGCCTGTATGGCCTCGTAAGAGTCCGTGATGAGTCGAAGCGAAGGTGGGAGAGCCGTAGTAGTGTCATACAGGAGGGATGATACAGCTGCGTTCAAAGCGTGCAGTTCTGTTTCAAAACTTGTTAAAGTGGTGTCCATCATGGTGCAATATCCCGACAGAGAAGGAAGTTCGGGGCACGTCCATTCAAGGCCAACACACTGAGGGGTCACGCTGGCATCAGTGTATATTTCGACTGCGCCGTCCTTCTGCGCCGATTGCATCTGCAGAATGAGTTGTCTACGCAACTGAGGATTTCTGCGTCCGATGGGGTGCGAGTGCGGCGCTGTGACGCAGTCCGGCCGTGTCCAAGGTGCGATAGGCACTGCAAATGTGCATGTTGTGGGATTTTGCGTTCGTCCCATGCAATCAGTGACAGCCCTTTGTGGGTCAGCGGCCGCTTGAAGGAGGCCTGTGCTTTGGCCTCTTAGATGATTGCTGAGACAGGTGGAAGGGGAACCGATTGCTCCAAACTGTGGATGGGGGTGTGCCGAGGCAGTCCGCTGATCACGCGAAGAGTGGCCCTATGTAGTACCTGTATGGTCTTCGTGCTACTTTTATTGAGGTCGTAAGCCAGTGCCCCGTATGTAAGAGTGCTCACTGTGACGGCCCTGGCTAATGCCTGTGTGGCGGCTTGAGTTGCTCCTCCATATTTGTTAGAGAGATGCCGAATGTTGGGAAGGCGCTTGTTCTTGTTCTTCAGGCGCTGTAGCCATGTGTTAGCGCTGTTTTTTTTCGTTACAATGGGCAGTCCTAGCAACAGTATGGGGTCTGTTGAGGCGATTATCGTGTGGTTTGAAATCGTCACTGGAATGGTGGGGGTCGACGGAGGCGGTTTACAGCCGTACACTGCCAAGAGCTCTGTATTCTCTGGAGCAAGCGTAACCCCAACTTGGGCAATGATGACTCTATACTGTGGGCAGCCGCTTGAAGTTCCATTATTTGATCTTCCAGAGAAGGAAAGTCACCTGCCTCTGTCCATATAGTAATATCGTCCGCATAAATGGTGAAGTGGGCCGCGGTTTCAGTGTCAAGCCGGCGTGCTACCCCGGACATTGCCAAGTTGAACAATAGGGGTCCCAAGATTAAGCCTTGAGGGACTCCTCTATCCAGGTAGTAAGAGGATCCCATCCCGGGTGAGACCCCTGCAGTCGTATGAGGCGGCTTTGCAAGAAATTGCGAATACAGGTATGGGCTCGGCTGCTAGGATAGGCTTGGGCTAGTTCCTCAAGTATCACCGCCTGGCTAACATTGTCAAATGCCTTTCGAAGATCGATGGCCATGACGAGGTCTGGATCTCCTCTGTTGTAATGAGGCCGGTTCATGACCCGCCGTAATAGCCACAGGCTGTCATGCGTTCCTAAGTTGGGTCGAAAACCAGTCTGGGCAGGATGAAAGTAGGGCTTACGTATTCAAGGTAGTGGATGATGGGGATATTGACGAGACTTTCGATTAGTTTGCACAATACATGTGTTAATGAGATGGGGCGCAGGTTTTGGAGGTTATCGGCCGTCTTCTTTGACTTTGGTATGGGGAAAATGAGTGTAATCTTTAAATGGTGCGGAACGAGACCTTGCTGCCATAAAGAATTAATTTGAGTGAGAAGGTGGGGCAGCGCTTCGGAGGCAGATCGCAGAGTTGCTTCCAGGTCACGTTGTCGTGACCGGGGGCAGATTGTTGTCGGCCCAACCTTATAGCTGTACGTAGTTCCGCCATAGTAGAATCTAATTAGGAATCAGGATTGTCGATGGGGATAATGGGCAACGGTTGTATAGGTAGCGGAGAAGCCGTAGGGGAAAATGTGGTAATAAGCCATTTCTCCACATCACTTGCTGGTGCCGTCAGCGTGAGGGTCTCTAACAGTGGCTTGCGGCCGTTGCTTTTGCCGCTCAACTTGTGATGTAGTTTCCATAGCCCGAGAACCCCCGCTCGTGACTGAGATCGCTACACATTGTCGCCCAGAAATCCGGATTTAGTTGTCGCTGATAGTCTGAAATCAGGCGATACTGCCGGCGGATTCGTTGTAAATCTTTTTGTCTTTTTCCTCTATCTCGTTAAGTGCGAGTAAGCTCATGCGCTCTCCGCCAGAGGTTTGCCAGATTATTGTCCATGTGCCGAGTGTCGCAACGGCATTGGATGGTCTCTTGCGCTTACGCAGATGAAGTAGCAATCAAGTTGCAAAATTCGTCCAGCGATGCCGGTGGGTTGGATGTTAGTATAATGCGTCGAAATTTGTTCCAGTCGGCCCTGGTCACTGCTTTGGCTGGTCTCAAGGTCTTGCTCCTTAACCTTATGAGGATGGGTAGGTGGTCGCTGCCCGACGTAGTCGTATATAGAGTCCACGCTTGAACAAGTCCGGCAGTCGCCCAAGTGAGGTCGGGCGAAGTGTCGCGTTGGGCTGCGTGAAGGCCGATGCGAGTGATTGCGTCTGGGTCGTTAATAAGATCAAGACCTGCTGTTTCTGCAGCATACTCCAAGGCTTTGCCCCCTAGGGTGAGTTCTGTTGTATCCCCATAAGGTGTTGTTGGCAGTGAAGTCTCTACCCAGTAAAATAGGGTGCCTGGAAATCGGGCGTTAAAACATGTAACCAGGTGAAGGAAACAGTGGCGGTGGATGAGGTGGTTGGCTTGTAATAGGCGGTGGCCACAATAATGGGTTTTGCCACAGGCAGGCGCGTATGTACTGCCACTACTTCGTGATCCGCCGAGGAGAATTCAGGGTCTTGTATTTGCTGGTTTCCCAGAGATGAACGGACAAGGACGGCGACATATCCAGGTAGCGACATTATCCGCTGATTCCGAGTGGTTGGTGCGATAGATGGGTTCACATGAGTAATGTATCCCGGAATTTGAGGAGTGCTGCGGGTTTCTTGCAGTAATATGTAAAGTGGTTGAATCTGGATAATTCCCTGCTTTAGAATAACTTGCTGGTGGGAGTAGCTGCGTCAGTTCCATTGCAAAACTGTCGGTGACCGGTTCATTGTGACTGGTTGTTGGGCCGAATGGACACTTTGCGCGGCGGTTCCTTAGAGTTTTCTCTCGAGGGGAGATTTTGCAGAATAAGCTGAACGACACTACGGATCTCATTCATCTGGCTGTCGAAGTTTTCTTGTTCCTTTTTGTACTCCACGCGCAAGCCGTTCGCGGTGAATTTCTGTGCGGACGGTTTGGAGGGCTAACTGGGGAGGGGATTCGCTAGTCGGTCGAGATGTATGGGTACGTTTTGTGCTCTGGGATCGGCTGGGTCAAGTTTGGGAGTTAGGCAGTTGCTTGGACGTTGCTGTTGGCATTTTTTTTGCTGTCTAGCTGTCATTTAAGCTCTTGGTTTTCCCTTCGGAGTTGTTGATTCTCCTTCCGAAGCTGCTGTATATCCACCCGAAGGGCAGCAAGTTGGGACAGAATGGCTCCCATAGTCGTTCCTTTTCAGAGCTGGCATTTGTTGGGTGACTGATGATTGATGTCCACTGATCCGTGTGAGTGCCACGGGCCCTATCTGCCCAGGGGACCCCTTTGGTGGCATCCTTTTGCAGGCTAGCCGGGGCGTTGGGATCCTGCTGGGACAGGTGGGATTCAGTGCAATGTGTCCATATTCTCTGCAGGCCACGCAGTGTATCTGAGGGCCGTATTCTTCACTCTCGCTGTGTGGTTTGCCGCAAGCTTTGCACACAGCTTGCGCCAGACAGGAGCGGACCATATGACCAACGTTATGGCAATTGTAGCAAACAAGTCGTTTTGGCTGGTAAGGCGGAACTTTGACGATGGCCATGTAGTATGTAACAGCCTTGGGAAGGGTAGGTGCGTCAAATGTGACCACTGCACGGTTCGTGCGTCCCGAGCGATGGCATGCCAGTATTTTAGCCTGCTCACATCTTAGCCAGCGAAGGGTCTCCTCGTTAGATTCATTGGGTTCCATTGTGATGACTCCCCTCATCGTGTTTGGCTTGTATGGAGAAAGCTCGATCTCTACCGGTATGCTTTGCTGGGCACCTTGACGGATAAAGAAAATTGATCCAACTTGAACGAGACGAGAGGCGTGCGTTTCGTCGAAGATGTTAATGCAGTTGCCAGTCGTGTCGTATTTGTGAGGCTAGTTCAGCTAAATACGACTGTGGGGCACGTGCACCAATTATGTGTGCAAAAGTGTGTTTGGGAATGCCATTCACGTTGTACTTAAGGCCAAGGCACGAGTTGGTCTCGAGAGCGACTTACTCTGTCAGAACGGGTCACTTGATCTTGATCACGCATTGCAGGGCGGTTCCACTGGAACTTCACTGAGGCAAGTTGGGGGTTCATTTGGGAGGTCTGTATCTCCGGATAAGAGGCCGAGGGTTGCGTGTAGGTGTCTTCTTCCATGGGGGGCACTGTTTCGCCTTGTGACGATTGAAGTGCCGATGGATCACTAGGCGACGTGTTGCGCAGAGACGTAGATGACCGACTTGAAGGAGCGGTGGAAGGAGCCACACGCGGTAGGCATTGCTGAAGGTCCTTCTTCACAACGAGGCGGTGTTGGCGAGGTAGCGCATTCCTTGGGCAGCGCCGATGGCTGCAGCTGCACGTGCAGCAACGGCGGCCGAAGCAGCGGTGGGGTCGGCGTCGCCGTTGCGCTGTTTAGGCTTAGCACCCGGCTGGGCTATTACTGCCCGCTTCGTCGAGGCAGATGGGGCCCTATGACTGTCCGTTGACTAGGCGAGAGTCGAACACTTTACGAGTTCGTTGGCACCAAAAACAAGGAGTTACGCAGTAATTGACCCACTTGTCGAAGCAAATATTGCGCAGCTGATCTGGCGCCATGCGGTCTGGTTGGAACACCACGTTCTTCCAACGAGAATAAAAATCGTGAAGACAGACCAAGCCCGTACCGCCCTGCGTTTGCACAAAAATGCTTAAACTAATTGTTATATTCCCGTAAATGAAGATACTTGGTCACACTAAATGTCAAGAAACCAAAAGGGCAAAAAATATAATAACCAAAAAATTACAAAAGTTAACTACCAAATCAAACATATGCATCTCATACATCTCCCCACAAAAAGGAGACAAAACGGGTCTAGGACGCTTCGGTGTAGGACTTTTCGGTGCGTACATTTCGGTGCGCGGACATCCCGGTGCTCGGACACATGGTTGTACGGGCTTTTCGGTGTACGTACATTTCGGTACGTGGACATTTTTGTACGAGGACTTTTCGGCAAAGGAATTATCGCGTGCTTGATTGTCTGAAAAAGCTGTTACACCTGCATTTCCGCGTAGCGTGGGTTATATAAAAAAAACACTGATGGCATATTTAGATTGATGCCTCGTGCAAGAAACCTCGTTCAGGAAACTCCTCTTATTCAGCCAACGTATTCAATCCTTTTGCGGATATTCTTAATTTATATTAATCTACATTTTCTCTTTTTGGCCACACGCACAGCAGCAGGTGTTTAGGATGGTATAATGCATTCTAAACTTTAATTTAAATAAAAGCACACGCCAACTACCCAATGAAAGCAGCTTTTAAAAACACGCTGTTGCTCCCGTAATGCATAAAATATTATGAACTGTTTTGTGTGGGCCGTTGTCACGAGCTGTTGTCGCCAGTTTCTTTTTTTACGGACACGTCTAGAATGCTGTCGTGTTGGTACGGAGAATGTAACTGAGAAAAAATGCGTCGGGTCGATTGTCTAACACGAAGTTGGATTCCTGGGTTGTTCCCATCCTCCCTCCCAAGACTTCATCTGTACAGACAGGTCTTCTACGCGGGATACGGCCCCTTCGTCACATGGCGTTTCGTCATAGTCAGGTTCGTAATAGGCCATTTGGTCACGTAGGATGTTTCGTCATAGGCCGATTCGCCGAATGGGAAAGTTCGTCATAGGCGCACAAAACGACTGTCCACGTGATTTTTTGAACGCATGTGGCTCTCAGCGAAGTAGATGGGATGGTTCGACTTAGGGGGCCTACGGCGGCATGTAGGCTCCCTAGTTCGACTAAAAAGAGACAAGCGAGGCACAGGCTTTCTTCTTTTCTCTCTTTTCGGCCGCACATCTGGAAAGTAAAGAATGCAAGCCAGATTGGCCAAGTAGGGTGACCTGGGTTGATCAAGAATATAAATGCGAGTTCAACCACACTAAAAAAAGTGAGGCAGAAACGTATCGTAATAATTTTTTTGGAAGACGGGTCACACAGCAGGACGCCAGCCCGCCTTTTCAGCGTTGCGGCCGGCTTGGGCACCCTCCATGGGTACAGGCCCGCTCGTCACAGGCGACTATTCATGGGAAGATTGGTCAGAGCCATCTGGTTCTGACCCTACTTTCATCCTGCCCAGACTGGTTTTCGATGCAACTTAATAACGCATGACAGCCTGTGGCTATTACGGCGGGTCATGAACCGGCCTCATTACAACAGAGGAGATCCAGACCTCGTCATGGCCATCGATCTTCGAAAGGCATTTGACAATGTTAGCCAGGCGGTGATACTTGAGGAACTAGCCCAAGCCTATCCTAGCAGCCGAGCCCATACCTGTATTCGCAATTTCTTGCAAAGCCGCCCCATACGACTGCAGGGGTCTCACCCGGGATGGGATCCTCTTACTTACTACCTGGATAGAGGAGTCCCTCAAGGCTTAATCTTGGGACCCCTATTGTTCAACTTGGCAATGTCCGGGGCAGCACGCCGGCTTGACACTGAAACCGCGGCCCACTTCACCATTTATGCGGACGATATTACTATATGGACAGAGGCAGGTGAATTTCCTTCTCTGGAAGATCAAATAATGGAACTTCAAGCGGCTGCCCACAGTATAGAGTCATCATTGCCCAAGTTGGGGGTTACGCTTGCTCCAGAGAATACAGAGCTCTTAGCAGTGTACGGCAGTAAACCGCCTCCGTCGACCCCCACCATTCCAGTGACGATTTCAAACCACACGATAATCGCCTCAACAGACCCCATAATGTTGCTAGGACTGCCCATTGTAACGAAAAAAAACAGCGCTAACACATGGCTACAGCGCCTGAAGAACAAGTGGAAAGGCATCCTTCCCAACATTCGGCATCTCTCTAACAAATATGGAGGAGCAACTCAAGCCGCCACACAGGCATTAGCCAGGGCCGTCACAGTGAGCACTCTTACCTACGGGGCACTGGCTTACGACCTCAATAAAAGTAACACGAAGACCATACAGGTACTACATAGGGCCACTCTTCGCGTGATCAGCGGAATGCCTCGGCACACCCCCATCCACAGTTTGGAGCAATCGGTCCCCCTTTCACCTGTCTCAGCAATCATCTAAGAGGCCAAAGCACAGGCCTCCTTCAAGCGGCCGCTGACCCACCAAGGGCTGTCACTGATTGCATGGGACGAACGCAAAATCCCACAACATGCACATTTGCAGTGCCTATCGCACCTTGGACACGACCGGACTGCGTCACAGCGCCGCACTCGCACCCCATCGGACGCAGAAACCCTTAGTTGCGTAGACAACGCATTCTGCAGATGCAATCGGCGCAGCAGGACGGCGCAGTCGACATATACACTGATGTCAGCGTGACCCCTCAGTGTGTTGGCCTTCCATGGACGTGCCCCGAACTTCCTTCTCTGTCGAGATATTGCACCATGATGGACACCACTTTAACAAGTAGTGAAGCAGAACTGTACGCTTTGAACGCAGCTGTATCATCCCTCCTGTATGACACTACTACGGCTCTCCCACCTTCGCTTCGACTCATCACGGACTCTTACGAGGCCATACAGGCACTTCGCTCCCATACCACCACTAACCCCATTGTGCATGAAATTCTCTACCAAGTGCAAATCCTTCAACGGAACCACATCACTGTCCGCTTTGACTGGATACCTGGCACGAGCCGAACTCGACTAGTAACCACGCGGCTCATGCGGCCGCACAGGAGTGTACATTAACTCAAACTCCGCTGGTCTCTGCCAAGGAACCGCCTCGTTCGTCTACACCATCTCCGTCGTTACGGATTCATCGCTGCAAAATGAATGGACGCCAACGTATACAGGCTATCTAAGTAAACTTCCGCCTTTACCACGTAGTGGCCAGATGTTCGTTTATAACAAACACTGCCTTCACACCAGAAACAGTTCGTAGATGGTACACGCCTCACCTTCCTCCCCGATGTCCTCATTGTCAGTCAAGCCTCCCAGCCGACCTCCGCCACAATCGCCACCGTACTTTCACCGCCTCAAACCCTCAACCAGACCCAACTCTACTGGACACGTCCTTACTCGCACAAATAGTGACATATTCTCTAAAGAGTGGCTTAGCACGGCTGGTATAAGAGCGCCATCGGTGACTGTCGTGCTGCGACTATTTAGCAATGGACACAATTAAGACTCCGGCCTACGACTGCCTTAACTATTGGACTTCACCGGGACATCAACGTGGACACGTACTGAAGTGATTGGCTTTCATTTCCCTCCTTTCTTCCCTTAGCACGCTCGGACCTCTGGTCTTCCTGTTTTAAAAAATGTATTTCAATCAATCAATCAATCAATCAATTCTCGTTTCCCACGTTATTTGCTTTTTTTTATTTTCGCCTTCGTTTTTAGAAGGAGGCGTATAAGATGTCGCCCACAAAGCCCACAATCCCAGCCCCTCAAGCGCGTGATTCATGTTTCACCGGATGCTGGCTGCGCCGCTTGCAATTGAACGCCGATCTTCGAGCGCTCGCCGGCAGCGTGAAAAAGGCGAACGGCGGCGTCGGCTAGAAGTCCTTGTTTTAGCTTACCTGAAGTTTATATGTTCTTCTTAGCCGCCATTGTGACGGACATAACATCCATATTTTTGATTACGTGAGTTAACTTTCATAATTTTTTGCTGTACATTTGTGTTTTGGAGTTTTTTTTTAGTTCCGTTCGACCAATTATGTGTGTTAATACCGCCTATCAAGCATTCTTGTGCAAAAAATGTAAATGCAGGGCGTGACACGGTGGTTCGTTCTTTCTTGTTTTAATCCGCGTTTCAGTCGTTATTTCCCGGGCTTTTTATTTTCGTCTTCGCTTTTGGGAAGTAGATGTATAAGAGCCACATCTTTTATTTCTTCAGCTCACTATTATAATTTTTTAATGTGTCTATATTGAATATTTGAATTTCGAATATTTGAATTTTGTTTTTCAAATTGCCATTCGACCAATAATTATCCTCACGTGTGTTATTATAAGGATTATATTTGTTAACTCTGCCAGGTATGCATATTAGTGCAAGGGCAAAGCGTTGCACGGTTGATTAGTTCTCACGATTTTTTATTCACGTTTCACTCGTTCTTTTCAAGAGAGTTTATAACTTAGTCTTCTTTTTTTATGGGAGCAATGTAAGTTTTAGCAATTTTGATTGTGTGGGCTGAGTTTTATATTTTTATTAAACTTTATATCGTAATTATCATTCATAATTATATTTATATCATAGTGTTTTTGAATGTCCTATGGCATGAAGTATGTATACCACAATCGTGAGAGTACAACTTTGTCTGTGTTTTAATTAAAGCTTTATATTTGTTTGTGCTCGTAAGCTCTATCTTATATGCATGGTATCCTATAAATGGCGTTTTTTGTTCTGTTTCAGTAGAACTCTTTGCCATAATACACTATATCGGTGTGTTTCTGCGCTTTATTCCTTTCATTTGTATTACTTGCGAAGGTGTATCTGATTCTTTCACAGAGGACCACTTTACAGGGCTTTCCAGAAAAAATGGAGTCCATGCCACTGTTTTTGCACGTTTTTTTTTTCTTCTTCTCTCATCCCCTCACTCGAAGGGTATGCTTGTATAGCTTACGTATGTAAAACACAAGCTGGTCTTTTGGAAATGACGCTGTACTTTGAAGTGCAGCCCTGGAGTCTCTAATGATAGCCCACTCTCGTGCAGGCTGCTTGATGTGAGCGAAGGCCACCCGCAGAGCTGCAAGCTCTGTAGCCGCAGTTGACGTTCTGTGGCTGAGCGTGACACTGATGGTGGTGCGTGATGACGGTATCCATGCCCCGATAGTGGATGATGTGGAGGATACCGACCCATCAGTGTACCGATGATTGTGGTCTTTGTAATTTCGTGAAATATAGTCCAAAGCAAAAAAAGTCAGGGCAGGAGCCGGGACATGCTCATTTCTCGTGATGCGGGGCACAGTGGTCATGACTGGCTAGTCGTTAAAATGCAAAGTCGCAGGATTTGTGCTTGCACGCTCCCGGGCACTTTGACAGTTCTTTCACCAAAGAGCATCAGGCCAACGTAAAGCGCTTCGTACAGCCGGAGAGGAGAGTTGACTGAACAACCGCCGGTGTTGGTGGAGAGCACGCGGAACATGTGGGTGAATGAAGTGATCTTATCTTCAAGGTGTCTAAAATGAGGCGACTAAGTGAGATTACTATCAAATGTTAACCCCCAAAACTTTTAGGTCGGGACGCTTTTAATTTCGGTCCCTCCATCAGTGAAGCCATAGCGTGTACGGTCACGCATCGTAAAGGCGACCGCAGCACATTTCTTCCCTGAGATTTCTAAACCTCGTGTTCCCAGAAATTACGCAATGAAGTCGGCTGCCCTCTGTCGTCTCGACCGTAAAACTCGTCTATTGCGGCCGAAAGTCCACACGCAAATGTTGTGGGCATACAGAGAGATTTATATCGACTGTGGCACGCATTTCTCCAGGCCTAGTGTAGGGCTCAGCACACCACCCCGGGGAAGACCTCGGGTCACATTGTGTAGCAATGAGACGCCGCTGTCCGCAACGTTGCTAGAATAGACATGTACACATACCTATTGGAGAGGTAGTCCGATAGCCGTGCATACCTGCGGCCCCTGATGACTGAAGACTTCTGTGCCTATCGTATGGCTTCATGCTCCACGCAGCCGTACGCCGACGTTATGTCAAGGAACACGGCAACAGTAATGGTCCGTCGACACTTTCCTTGTATGATGCTATTCCAAACTAGGCCAATCGATCACGTTGCTATTCGCAAGGGCGATGACGTTGTTGAGGCTGCCACGACCCTCGCGGAAGCAGACATTTGTGTCGGGTATATATTTCGGATGGTCAAATCGCAGTCCACGTGGTACAGCCCCATGTATTCTATCAGTTTCCCGGCACGGGATACGGCCCATTCGTCACTACTAGGGAAAGTGGTAGGGCCGACTTTCTCGTTCCTGGAAATTTCGTCTGGAAGTTTCATTTTGGGGGATATCGGGAAGAGGGCTGAGGAGGTTGATAGAGACCTTAACCCTGATAGTTCGTACCAGGTTGACCCATTTCAGTTCGCGGGCTAACCTTTCGTTTTGCTTTTTTCGCAAGTGGTGGTTGAAATTAATTTTTTGGTTTAACACCCTGTCTCTTTCTTATCTTACTACTTCCAAAAAAATGTGTCCCACGGGCAGGGAAAGGCACACTACAAAACTTCTTAACTCCACATGCTGCTGAAAAAGGATGGTCAGGAC